>NC_090650.1:232984307-233335557 GCF_040937935.1 Hyperolius riggenbachi
TCCTGTCCTCAGCAGGCAGCCACACAGAGGACATAACTGTAACATCCTTGGTCCCTAAGGCGGTAATAAGCACATCAATCAGGCAAAATGCTACACAGATTTCTCATTGATTTGATCAAAGCAATTGAATTGGCTATATATCATCACAAGAAATCAATGAGTGTATGTCCTGCTTAAGGCTACTTTTACACTGATACGTTGGACAATATACGGTAATCACTTAGCAAATGCTATACAATTATATTGCTATGGTACATTCATATTGTCAAGTTAGCAAAGCAGTGTGGCATAGTCCATCGCAATATTGCAAGAAATCTTGTTTGCATTTGTTGTGAAGCATACTTTTTTATGTACGCTATGTGTTGCATCACATGCTAAATGCACATTGTAACTTTCCAGCTCTGTTGTGACTCACAGAGTATGCAATACAGTGGCCCAGGGAGAAACTAACCTTAAATGAGCCTAAACATCCCCTTGTGTGGCGTTGGACAATATAACCACATAACAAATGAGATGCAACTATTTTGTAATGGTACGTTCACATCGGTAAGTTAGCAAAGCAGTGTGGCATAGTCCATCGTAATAATGCGCGAAATCGGGTTTACAGTTGTGGTGAAGCAAACTTTTTCGTGAGTTAGGATAACATGATCCGTCACAATGCAGCGAGGGGACAATGAGTTCACATGTGGATTTAATGTGCAATGCAACACATAGGTCCATATGATATTAACTTTTCTCCAGAGATTTCTCCAAAGTGGTATTTTTCAAACCTTTCAAACTGCTTATTTAACAGTGTAAACCACTGTTGGTGATGCCCGATGCACCGCATCGCACCGTCAAAACCAGTCCTTCAGAGTAGGCCTGAACGATTTTAGGAAAGATTCAATTGCACGATTTGTCAGAAATTGCGATTTCGATTCGATTCACGATTTTCAATACACGATGGATCAGCACACTGATGGGGAGTATGAGTTCCCCCACTATAGGTAGCCACATATAGGTGTACCCAGTATAGTTTAGCTAGCTATAGGTGCCACGGGACAGGTTAGCCAGTGTATAGGTGCCACAGGACAGGTTAGCCAGTGTATAGGTGCCACAGGACAGGTTAGCCAGTGTATAGGTGCCACAGGACAGGTTAGCCAGTGTATAGGTGCCACAGGACAGGTTAGCCAGTGTATAGGTGCCACAGGACAGGTTAGCCAGTGTATAGGTGCCACAGGACAGGTTAGCCAGTGTATAGGTGCCACAGGACAGGTTAGCCAGTGTATAGGTGCCACAGGACAGGTTAGCCAGTGTATAAGTGCCACAGTACAGGTTAGGCAGTGTATAAGTGCCACAGTACAGGTTAGGCAGTGTATAAGTGCCACAGTACAGGTTAGGCAGTGTATAAGTGCCACAGTACAGGTTAGGGAGTGTATATGTGCCACAGTATAGGTTAGGCAGAGTAAATGTGCCACAGTATAGGTTAGGCAGAGTAAATGTGCCACAGGACAGTTTATACAGTGGCTTGCAAAAGTATTCTGCCCCCTTGAAGTTTTCCACATTTTGTCATTACTGCCACAAATATGAATCAATTTTATTGGAATTCCACGTGATGGACCAACACAAAGTGGTGTACACGTGAGAAGTGGAATGAAAAATCATACATGATTCCAAACATTTTTTACAAATAAATAACTGCAAAATGGGGCGTGCGTAATTATTCAGCCCCTTTTGGTCTGAGTGCAGTCAGTTGCCCGTAGACATTGCCTGATGAGTGCTAATGACTAAACAGAGTGCATCTGGGTGTAATCGAATGTCAGTACAAATACAGCTGCTCTGTGACAGCCTCAGAGGTTGTCTAAGAGAATATTGGGAGCAACAACACCATGAAGTCCAAAGAACACACCAGTCAGGTCAGGGATAAAGTTATTGAGAAATTTAAAGCAGGCTTAGGCTACAAAAAGATTTACGAAGCCTTGAACATCCCACGGAGCACTGTTCAAGCGATCATTCAGAAATGGAAGGAGTATGGCACAACTGTAAACCTACCAAGACAAGGCCGTCCACCTAAACTCACAGACCGAACAAGGAGAGCGCTGATCAGAAATGCAGTCAAGAGGCCCAAGGTGACTCTGGACGAGCTGCAGAGATCTACAGTTCAGGTGGGGAAATCTGTCCATAGGACAACTATTAGTCATGCACTGCACAAAGTTGGCCTTTATGGAAGAGTGGCAAGAAGAAAGCCATTGTTTACAGAAAAACATAAGAAGTCCCGTTTGCAGTTTGCCACAAGCCATGTGGGGGACACAGCAAACATGTGGAAGAAGGCTCTCTGGTCAGATGAGACCAAAATGGAACTTTTTGGCCAAAATGCAAAACGCTATGTGGCGGAAAACTAATACTGCACATCACTCTGAACACACCATCCCCACTGTTAAATATGGTGGTGGCAGCATCATGCTCTGGGGGTGCTTCTCTTCAGCAGGGACAGGGAAGATGGTCAGATTTGATGGGAAGATGAATAGAGCCAAATACAGGGCAATCTTGGAAGAAAACCTCGGAGTCTGCAAAAGACTTGATACTGGGGTGGAGGTTCATCTTCCAGCAGGACAACGACTGTAAGCATAAAGCCAGGGCAACAATGGAATGGTTTAAAACAAAACATAGCCATGTGTGAGCATGGCACAGCCAAAGTCCAGATCTAAATCCAAATCGAGAACCTGTGGCAAGATCTGAAAACTGCTGTTCACAAACCCTGTCCATCTAATCTGACTGAGCTGGAGCTGTTTTGCAAAGAAGAATGGGCAAGGATTTCAGTCTCTAGATGTGCCAAGCTGGTAGAGACATACCCTAAAAAACTGTCAGCAAAAGGTGGTTCTACAAGGTATTGACTCAGGGAGCTGAATAATTATGCACACACCACTTTGCAGTTATTTATTTGTAAAAAAATGTTTGGAATCATGTATGATTTTCGTTCCACTTCTCAGGTGTACACCACTTTGTATTGGCCCATCACGGGGAATTCCAATAAAATTGATTCATGTTTGTGGCAGTAATATGACAAAATGTGGAAAACTTCAAGGGGGCCGAAAACTTTTGCAAGCCACTGTATGTGCTGCAGCCTCCAGATCCCCCTTGCCTTTGAAGTTACCTGCTCCGCTCCCTTCCCCTGCTCACGGCCCCCTCCTCCAGTAAGTTCCCATTACAGTCAGGCTCACCGCATTGCACGGTAAGCCACATGGAAGAGGCAACGAGTGTTGCCTAGTAACGGTGGCTGCCAGCAAGCAACGTAACATTTCCTAGTACAGGCCGAGAACACTTGCCAGCTCTTTACCGTGGCTCACCGCACGGTAGTGCAATTACGGTGAGCCCGACTGTAATGGGAACTTACTGGAAGAGGGGGCCGCAAGCAGGCGAAGGGAGCAGAGCAGACCAGGTGGCAGTGGCGAAAACCGCCGACTTGCCGATCCCAAAATAGTCATTGCCTTGATTGCGATTTTCGGTTTTAAACCAAAAATCGTTCAGCCCGCATTCAACTTTTTTCAGGCAGCTGAGGACAAGACATTATGCACATTGCATTGCTTAGTAACACTGCATGTCAACTATTTGTCCATACAACTGTATGGGGTGAGAGTTCATGTGCTGTATTAGCACTCAAACCCAATAGCAGCCTTTTCTAAGCGATAGTGATAAAAAAAAAAAAAAAAAAAAAGCTCTTGCTATTGCAATACTATAGGGGATTTTTATAAAATCACATAGCTCAAGTGGGATCACACCCATAGCATTTTGAGCTTTTGAAATCACAAAGCCCCCAGAAATGCGCTCCTAGTGGGTCCCAGACCTTACTGTGCAACATAACACGCATGGGGCTTGATTCACAAAGCCGTGACAGAAGCATATCACGGTAGCGCTAGAGTTTTCGTGCGCTATAATGCGTGTAACGGTTTTCACGTGCAATCACGATTTTTTGCGTGAAAATGCGCTTGTTTTTGAACAAAATTTGCGTAAGAGCGTGAACATTCGCGATTGCACATGGAAATCGTTACACGTGTTATAGCATGGGCAAAACGCTAGCGCAACGTGATATGATTTATCACGGCTTTGTGAATCAAGCCCATAGTGTGAATGCACCCTTGGGGTAATTTTATTAACACATTTCAAATTGCCTTGCATATCACAAAAATAGGGTAGCAACACAATTAATAAAAACAGAGGATAAGAGTGACTGCTGAGGAGTGATGAATAAAAGGAGAGTAAAGGTGGGTACACACGTCAGATAAAAGTCTTTGGAAAATGAAAGATCACAGACCAATTTTACCCCCTTTCATGTAGTATGAGAGCCATACCTACACAGTCTATTCTATGGAGCTGAACTCCCCATCAGATAGAAATCTTTGCAAGATGCTGCACACATGCAACAGATCAGTATCTGCAAAAGATCTGTTCCTGCAAAAGATCCATTCCTGCAAAACGCATTCATAGTCTATGATATCTGCAGATCTCATACACACCTTGTTTAACGGACAATTATCTGTAGATCAGATCCACCAGGTTGGATCTTCAGATCGGCAGATAATTGTCTGATTTGCAGATGAATGTCCATTAAACAAGGTGTGTATGGGATCTGCAGATGTCATATGTCATGTTTTTTAGTGCCCTCATTGCTTACCTGCGCACTGTGTGAAAAAAAAATCGATTAAGCAAAGCGAACTCTTTGACCCGGAAAATAATAAATAAAATGTATTTGTTCTTAAAAGCGCCGGGGGAAATCGCTATAAGAATCGTTTTTTCAAGCGCTTTGTGTTTTCCCTATACCTTCTATTGATGCAAATCGCCTCAAAAATGGTACAGGCAGCGCCATGCTGAGTGGATCGGAATCAAACCGCTCAGATGTGAACACTCTCATAGGGAATCATTGCACAAGCGCTTTTAGGGCGATTTAAATCACCAGCGCTTAAAAACAGGCGAAAATTACTTAGGTGTGAACAAGCCCAAAGAGAATGACAGCTAGGAGGTAATTTAAGCAAAAGATAGGAATGACAGCTAGGGGGTGATGAAAGCAGATGATAGGAATGGCAGCTGGGGGTGATGAATAAGAAATGACAGCTAGGCAATTAGTGGATGATAAGCAGTAATAAGCAGGGGTGATGGAATCTACATTCAGCAAGTAACAGTTGCTAGGAGACAACAAGCAGGAACTTACATAATCCCCGGTGGCAGTGGATCACCCATCTGGAACGGCCTCCTGGTCAGCGGCACCGCAACTCCTTCCCTCTGGGGTCTCCTCCTTCCTATCAGCGACGCTCATGCTGAGGACAGTACCTGTACAGCTCCGGCATCCGAGGCTCCTCCCTCTTCTCTCTCAAGCACCGCATCTCATGTCACTTGCATCGTGTGCCTTGTGAAGTCATTTGCCTCGTGAGCCTTGTGATGTCACTTGCCTCATGCGCCTTGTGACGTCACTTGCCTCGTATGCAGCCCTGCAGCCGGGCTTCCGCGGGCCTCGGGCGCGTGGCTCCTGACGCTCGAGCCGCGTTCTTCCTGACCCTTCAGCAGCGCATGTACCTTTAAAACCGCGGCTTCTGCCATCATTCCCGCCATCCATGGCTTCTTCTTTCTCTCCCGTGATCCTCCGCTCCTCACATCACTCGCGTCATCTGCGGAGCCCGCTCTTCACTCACGCGATCCGCGGCTCCTGAGCTCCTCCCCGCACCGCCATCTGCCGGTCCTCCATCACGCCTGTTATTCGCTCCTCCTTCCTCCTCTGCCGCGGTTCATCCCATCAGTCCCGGCATTTGAGGGCCCTTTCTTCTCTCCGGCGATCCGCGGCTCCGCCCATCACTCCCGACATCTGCAGCGTCTTCCTCGATCTGAGGCTCCGCCCACCACTTACGTCATCTGCGGCTCCTCCCACTTCTGTCTCATCTGACGTCATGTGCTTCGTGTGCAGCGGGGCTTCCTCTAGTCCTCATCCATTCCTCATACGTCCTGTGGCATTTGAGCTGAACAGGGGGCTAGCCCAGGGGTGTCCACTAATGTGCAATTATAAGGGTTCAGGGGCAGTCATATGGTCGTGCAGCCACATGGGGGCCTATTAAGTACAGCCGGCGGTTTTTTTTTATCTTTATTTTTTTTCACCACCCGCAGGCCCAGCTCCCCCCTCATGTGTCACACTTCCCCCTTCTCCTGGCTGTGCTCCCTTTCATCAATAACTTACGTGGCCCCGTTCATTGAGGTTGTAGGAGAGCCTCTGCCCCAGCAGGATGGAACCGGGGCTTGAATAGCAAGTAGTGCTGTCATGTGTCATTCCCCCCCCCCCCCCCCCCTAAGATTCTGAATCCTCATCCTGCTGAGTGGTACATCGAGCAGGGGAGCAGCACTGTTCAGTAAGTGGCTGTGTACTGTTTACCAGTCAGCCTGCAGCTGATTTGGAAAAATATGTTTTTTTTTTTTTTTTCTGGGTGCTCTCCTCCAGCGGTGGACATACAGCTGTGCAGCCGCAGGTGGGCCCCTTTTGTTCTGTTTCTTGAGGAGCTTATTCTCTGCCATATTTTTTTCTTAATAAACTAACTTTTTCCCATCTGGGTGGCCCATCTCTGATCCCTCCCTCTCTCACCTTGGGGGCCCCCCTCCTGTTATGCGTATGCGCGACGGCAGAAGATTCAGCTTCAGGCTACAGCAGACGCTAGAGCTCCAGCCGCCTGGTCCACGCTGTCTTCTCTGCAGTCTGCAATGCTGCTCGCACTACTTCCTGATTCAGTGTGAGCGGCAGAGGAGGAGACAGCATGGACCAGGCGGCTGGAGCTCTAGCGTCTGCTGGAGCCCGAAGCCTGTAGCTGAATCTTTTGCCGCCGTGCATAACAGGAGGTGAGGGAGAGAAGAAAGGAGACTGGCCCCCCTCCAAGCGTATGCAACACTTTCCCTTCACAGTGTCTGCACTGCAAGTAGTGCACCTGCCAGCTAGGTAATTCATTTTATCCCACCAGGTAATTGATTTTAACCCACCCACCCGCCATGTAATTGATTTTAACCCACCCGCCAGGTAAATGACTTTAGTCCACCCAACCACCCACCAGATAATTGATTTTAACCCATGCGCCAGGTAATTGATTTTAGCCCACCCACCAGGTAATTGATTTTAGCCCACCCAACCACCAGGTAATTGATTTTAGCCCCCCCACCCGCCAGGTAATGGATATTAGCCCACCAACCAGCCAAGTAATGGATATTAGCCCACCCACCAGGTAATTGATTTTAGATTGACTAATGCTACATACACACTTGAAAGATAAATTAAAGATATCAGACCAATTTTACCCCCTTCCATGTAGTATGAGAGCCATACTCTACACCAGCTATACTCAACCAGGGTTCCGCGAGAACCCTTCAGGGATTCCATATCATTTATTGGATAGCCCCTGATGAGTCGTATGACATAACGCGTAGGGCGGAGCCTGAAAAGGAAGCGACCAGCAGCAGGAGGAGACGTCCCTTGATCATTTCAAACATAAATGCGCTTTTTATCTCTGATGTTTGTGAGTATAACTCTTGATTTTATGTAATAAATCGTGGATTTTACACTATTGGAAGCCTTTCAGTTTGTAGATGATGCCTGATGTTCTTACATGAGATTGTGGAGGTGGAATATACTTGGAATACTGGGTTTAAGACTGCACACCCATAAAGCGTGGACAGCTGTCTGTGAGTTTGGGCAGCAGAAATAAAGGGTGAGCAGGAGATCTATAGAGTGTATCTTCTCTAAAAAAAAAACCCAGTTGTGTTACAAGCATACTTGCACTATGATGTTTTCCTATTGCTTTATTTGAGATTGGATGTACCACTACTGCTGGAAGGAAGTTGGTTAAATCTTTAAGCTCAGTTGCTGTCTGTAGGGCTGGACAGCCTGGCAGCAAGGTGAGCGTGCCACTTGTTGGCCAATATTCGTATACACGGAGGTGATCCTATAATTAGAAGTTGCACAATCGGGCCCTATAGGGTGAAGGTCCCTGCTTGAAATTGAGAAAGAGGGATCGCACTCTGATTTTTCTCTGTGTTTTTTCTTTTCTTTTTACATGTGAGCCTGTCCATAACGGTTGAACCCTCTGGAGCACTTGGACATTGGACGTTTTAATCAGTGGAGGACGTATCAATCAGGATTTCCATAGCAGTAATTGGACATTGGGAGGGGGAAGCCCACTCCATTAGCATTGTTTTACCTGTTTAGATGTACATGTAGCATCTGTGTTTGAGTTGCAGCAGGCCCTAATATAGAGGGGAGAGGGAAAGGAGGGGAGCGCAATTGATAAACTAATATTGTGAGATATTATAGACTATAAATGCATTTTGCAGGAATGGATCTTTTCCCGGAACAGATCTTTTGCTGATAATGATCTTTTGAATGTTTACAGCATCTTTGTGTAGAGCATCCTGCAAAGATTTTTATCTGATGGGGAGTTCAGCTCCATAGAATAGACCAGTGATTCCCAACCGCTGTGCCGCGGCACACTAGTGTGCCGCGGCATGGTGCCAGGTGTGCCGTCCAGTACGCTGGAGGGGGGAAGCAGCGCTAGAAGGAGGGGCAGTGGAGGCAGTGGTGGGGAGGGGGGAAATATCCCCCCCTCCCTCACCTGGGACCCCTCCTTCTGCCTCTCTCCCCCTCCATTTAGCGGTGGCAAGTGCAGGGCGGCTCGGCGGCGGGGAGACATGCGCAGACTTACCACTTCTGCGTTCCAAGCGCCGGCAGCGTCATGTCGTCAGATCTCCTCCTTCAATGCCGCCCACTGTGCTTCCTGATTAGCGGAAGAGCAGTGGGCGGCATTGAAGGCGGAGATCTGACGACATGACGCTGCCGGCGCTTGGAACGCAGAAGTGGTAAGTCTGCGCATGTCTCCCCGCCGCCGAGCCGCCCTGCACTTGCCACCGCTAAATGGAGGGGGAGAGAGGCAGAAGGAGGGGTCCCAGGTGAGGGAGGGGGGGGATATTTCCCCCCTCCCCACCGCTGCCTCCACTGCCCCTCCTTCTAGCGCTGCTTCCCCCCCTCCTGGGCATCTATACTGGGGGGAACTGTACTAGCTATACTGGGGGCAACTAAACTAGCTGTACTGGGGGCAACTAAACTAGCTTTACTGGGGGCAACTAAACTAGCTTTACTGGGGGCAACTAAACTAGCTTTACTGGGGGCAACTAAACTAGCTTTACTGGGGGCAACTAAACTAGCTTTACTGGGGGCAACTAAACTAGCTTTACTGGGGGCAACTAAACTAGCTATACTGGGGGCAACTAAACTAGCTACACTGGGGGCAACTATACTAGCTATACTGGGCACTACCTACCTATGCTAACTATGCTGGGCACTATGCTAGGTATGCTGGGCAACTTACTAGCTATACTGGGCACTATACTAGCTATACTGGGCACTTTACTGGCTATACTGGGGCACTACCTACCTATACTGGGGCACTACCTATCCATACTGGGACTATACTGGGGCACTACACTAGCTATACTGGGGCACTATACTGGGGTAACTATACTAACCATACTGGGGCAACTAAACTCCCTATACTGCGGCAACTATGCTAGCTATGCAGCCGCACCCCAGCCCCCCCCCCCCCCCCCCCCCATAGCCTGCTACACACGGCACTGTCCACTAGGTCGCGCAAACACCCGCGCGCCCCCCGCCGTTCCCCGGAGAAAAATATGGTCAGAAAGTGTTCCCCGGGCTGGAAAAGGTTGGGAATCACTGGAATAGACTGTGTAAAGTATGGCTCTCATACTACATGGAAGGGGGTAAAATTGGTCTGATATCTTTCATTTATCTTTCAAGTGTGTACACACCATTAGGCCTCTTTTCCACAAACTGTGTACAGGCAGTGAAATGCCTCTCAAACGCTCACAACTGCTCACTGTTGTTTGGTAACTGCTTGTTGCTGCCTGGTAACTGCTGACTGCTGCCTGGTAACTGCTTGCTGAGCACACAGTTCAACAGTTCGTGGAGAAGAGGCCTTTTTAGATTCTTAAATTTATTGACTTAGATTAATTGACAGTCATGTCACTGACTGTTCTCAGAGCTCACAATATAATCCTACCATAGTCATAGTCTAAAGTACTACCATATTATTATGTATTTATATAGCAGTGACATCTTCTGCAGCACTTTACAGAGTGCATAGTCCTGTCACTGACTGTCCTCATATGAGCTCACAATCTAATCCTACCATAGTCTAAAGTCCTACCATATTAACTACCTGCCGACTGCTCCACGTCAATTGGTCTGAATGCGGCGGTAGCCCCAGGACCACTCTACGCTGATTAGCGTGAATGGCTTCCTATGGGACTTGCAGGAGAGCGCGCACGCATATCCGCTCTGATGACGGAGCTCCACTCAGCCTTCAGTCTCCCAGAGGCTATTGCCGCTTGGAGACTGTTATACGGCGAAACCGACGTCTAATAACCCTGTACAGCCCTGCCATCTAAGGCAGTGCTGTACTAGCGACAGCCGTGTGACACGGGCTGACCCCTCTATAGGCAGAAAAGTGATCGGCTGTCAGACTGAAGCCTATGACAGCTGATCACACTGATTAGCTGGAGGGGGAAATAAAAAAAGAATTTAATTTATTCAAAATTAAATACAATAAATATTTATATAAAAAAAACAGCTGGGGAGCGATCAGACCTTACCAACAGAGAGTTCTGTTAGTGGGGAGAAAAGGGGGGAGGGGAATCTTCTAGCAGTGGCATCTTCTGCAGAGTACATAGTCATGTAAATGACGGTCCTCAGAGGAGCTCACAGTCTAATCCAACTATAGTCATAGTCTAATGCCCTACCATATTATAATTATGTATTTATATAGCAGTGACATCCTCTGCAGCACTTTACAGAATACATAGTCATGTCACTGACTGTCCTCGGATGAGCTTACAATCTAATCCCACAATAGTCTAATTCCCTACCATATTATAATTATGTATTTATATAGCAGTGACATCTTCTGCAGCAATTTACAGAATACATACTCCTGTCACTGACTGTCTTCAAAGGAGCTCACAATCTATTCCTACCATAGTCATAGTCTTAAATCCTACCATATTATAATTATGTATTTATATAGTAGTGACATCTTCTGCAGCACTTTACAGAGTACATAGTCACTGTCACTGACTGTCTTCAAAGGAGCTCACAATCGAATCCTGTCATAGTCATAGTCTAATGCCCTACCATATTTTAATTATGTATTCTTATATCGGTGACCTATTCTGCAGCACTTTACAGAGTACATAGTCATGTCACTGACTGTCCTCAGAGGAGCTCACAATCTAATCCTACTATAGTCATAGTCTAATGCCCTACCATATTATAATTATGTATTTACAGTGGCTTGCAAAAGTATTCGGCCCCCTTGAAGTTTTCCACATTTTGTCACATTACTGCCACAAACATGAATCAATTTTATTGAAATTCCACGTGAAAGACCAATACAAAGTGGTGTACACATGAGAAGTGGAACGAAAATCATACATTATTCCAAACATTTTTTACAAATCAATAACTGCAAAGTGGGGTGTGCGTAATTATTCAGCCCCCTGAGTCAATACTTTGTAGAACCACCTTTTGCTGCAATTACAGCTGCCATTCTTTTAGGGTATGTCTGTCTCTACCAGCTTTGCACATCTAGAGACTGAAATCCTTGCCCATTCTTCTTTGCAAAACAGTTCCAGCTCAGTCAGATTAGATGGACAGGGTTTGTGAACAGCAGTTTTCAGATCTAGCCACAGATTCTTGATTGGATTTAGATCTGGACTTTGACTGGGCCATTTTAACACATGGATATGTTTTGTTTTAAGCCATTCCATTGTTGCCCTGCCTTTATCTTTACGGTCGATGTCCTGCTGGAAGGTGAACCTCTGCCCCAGTCTCAAGTCTTTTGCAGACTCCAAGAGGTTTTCTTCCAAGATTGCCCTGTATTTGGTTCCGTCCATCTTCCCATCAACTTTGACCAGCTTCCCTGTCCCTGCTAAAGAGAAGCAACCCCAGAGCATGATGCTGACACCACCATATTTGACAGTGGGGATAGTGTGTTCTTAGTGATGTGCAGTGTTAGTTTTCTGCCACACATAGCATTTTGCATTTTGGCCAAAAAGTTCAATTTCGGTCTCATCCGACTAGAGCACGTCTTCTACATGTTTGCTGTGTCCCCCACATGGCTTGTGGCAAACTGCAAGCGGGACTTCTTATGCTTTTCTGTTAGCAATGGCTTTCTTCTTGTCACTCTTTCAAAAGAGCCAACTTTGTGCAGTGCACAACTAATAGTTGTCCTATGGACAGATTCCCCCCATAGCCGGCCTTTGACCTGAGCGACCGGAGCGGTCGCTCAGGGCGCCGGCTTCCAAGGGGGCGCCTATAGCTGGTTGCCTATACTAAGGGCATCTACACCTGATTTCCTATACTGGGGGCACCTATATCTGGCTACCTATACTGGGGGCACCTATAGCTGGCTACTTTTACTGAGGACACCAACACCTGGATACCTACACTGGAGGCACCTGCTACGCCTCTCTACCTATGGGGGGGATGGAGACCTTCAGATGACTTCCTATACTGGGGCATCTATGCTTGGCAACCTATATTGAGGGCACCTACACATGAGATCCTATACTGGGGGCACCTATACCTGGCTACCTACCTATACTGAGTCTGGGGGCTTTTTTTTTGGCGGGGCGCACTGAGGCTATGACGCGTGGTGAAAATTGTTGGTGCTGTGCTATCATTCTAAATGGGGGGGGGGGGGCAGCTAACTGTCCCACTGATTATTTTTATTAATATTCCTGAAAGGTTCTAGCCTTTATTTTTAAGTGTATTCAGAATAATGCACTCTTTATAGTAGTTATTAATTTGTAGTTATTAATAGTATTTTTTTCGATTAAACATATGTGACGTGTCACAGAGATCTGAGCATTTGTGTCACAACGTCAAAAAGGTTGGAAACCACTGTCCTAGGCGATATCTCAGGAGAAAAGGCGAATTGCATATGGGCCTGTGTGTGTGCACATGCGTGCGTGTGTGCGCACACGGAAAG
This sequence comes from Hyperolius riggenbachi, assembly GCF_040937935.1. Classification (NCBI taxonomy): domain Eukaryota; kingdom Metazoa; phylum Chordata; class Amphibia; order Anura; family Hyperoliidae; genus Hyperolius; species Hyperolius riggenbachi. Next base: position 232,997,366 of record NC_090650.1, read on the forward strand.
ATGATGAAAGGTGGGGGGGCACAAAAATCAGGTTTCGCTCAGGGCGCTGTGAAACCTAAGGCCGGCCCTGCACCTGAGCTGTAGATCTCTGCAGCTCGTCCAGAGTCACCATGGGCCTCTTGACTGCATTTCTGATCAGCGCTCTCCTTGTTCGGCCTGCGACTTTAAGTACACAGCCTTGTCTTGGTAGGTTTACAGTTGTGCCATACTCCTTCCTTTTCTGAATGATCGCTTGAACAGTGCTCTGTGGGATGTTCAAGGCTTTGGAAATCATTTTGTAGCCTAAGATTGCTTTAAATTTCTCAATAACTTTATCCCTGACCTGTCTGGTGTGTTCTTTGGACTTCATGGTGTTGTTGCTCCCAATATTCTCTTAGACAACCTCTGAGGCCGTCACAGAGCAGCTGTATTTGTACTGACATGAGATTACACACAGGTGCACTGTATTTAGTCATTAGCACTCATCAGGCAATGTCTATGGGCAACTGACTGCACACAGACCAAAGGGGGCTGAATAATTACGCACACCCCACTTTTCAGTTATTTATTTGTAAAAAATGTTTGGAATCATGTATGATTTTTGTTCCACTTCTCACGTGTACACCACTTTGTATTGGTCTTTCATGTGGAATTCCAATACAATTGATTCATGTTTGTGGCAGTAATGTGACAAAATGTGGAAAACTTCAAGGGGGCTGAATACTTTTGCAAGCCACTGTACATAGCAGTGACATTCTCTGCAGCACTTTACAGAATACATAGTCCTGTCACTGACTGTCCTCAGAGGAGCTCACAATGTAATCTCACAATAGTCTAATGCCCTACCATATTATAATTATGTATTGATATAGCAGTGACATCTTCTGCAGCACTTTACAGAGTACATAGTCATGTCACTGACTGTCCTCAGAGCTCACAATCTAATCCCACAATAGTCATAGTCTAAAGTCCTATAATATTATGTATTTATATATCGCTGACATCTTCTGCAGCACTTTACTAAGTACACAGTCATGTCACTGACTGTCCCCAGAGGAGCTCACAATCTAATCCTACCATAGTCATAGTCTAAAGTCCTATCATATTATCTACCTGCCGACCACTCCACGTCAATTGATGTAAATGCGGCGGTAGCCCCAGGACCACTCTACGCCCATTGACGTGAATGGCTTCCTATAGGGCTTGCAGGAGAGCACTTATGCATCTCTGGTCTGATGGCGGAGCTCCTCTCCGCCTTCAGTCTCCAAGCAGCAATTGCCGATCGGAGACTGTTAGATGGCGAAACCGACGTCTAATAACCCTGTACAGCGCTGCCATCTAAGGCAGTGCTGTACTTGGGACAGCTGTGTGACACGGTTGACCCCTCTGTAGGCAGGAAAGTGATCGGCTGTCATAGACTGAAACCTATGAAAGCTGATCACACTGATTAGCTGGAGGGGGGAATAAAAAAAAAGTGAATTTATTCAAAGTTAAATACAATAAATATTTATAAAAAAAAAAAAAAAAAAAAAAACAGCTGGGGAGCGATCAGACCCTACCAACAGAGAGTTCTGTTGGTGGGTAGAAAAGGGGGCGGGAATCTTCTAGCAGTAACATCTTCTGCAGCACTTTACAGAGTACATAGTCATGTCACTGACTGTCCTCAGAGGAGCTCACAATCTAATCCTACCATAGTCATAGTCTAAAGTCCTATCATATTATCTACCTCCCGACCACTCTACGTAAATTGGTGTAAATGCGGCGGTAGCCCCAGGACCACTCTACGCTGATTGACGTGAATGGCTTCCTATGGGGCTTGCAGGAGAGCACGTGCGCATCTCTGCTCTGATGACGGAGCTCCTCTCCGCCTTCAGTCTCCCAGCAGCGAAACCGCCGTCTAATAACCCTTTACAGCGCTGCCATCTAAGGCAGTGCTGTACTGGGGACAGCCGTGTGACAGCCTCTGTAGGCAGTAAAGTGATTGGCTGTCATAGGCTGAAGGCTATGACAGCTGATCACACTGATTAGCTGGCGAGGGGAGTTGGGAATAAATAAACAAGTAGCAAATTGATTCAAAATTAAATACAATAAGTATTTATACAAAAAAAAAAAACAGACAGTTGGGTAGCGATCAGACCCCACCAACAGAGAGCTTTGTTGGTGGGGAGAAAAGGGGGAATCACTTGTGTGCTGAGTGTGCGTAAAGCTGCAGTGGCCCATTTAATAAGAAATGGCCTTGTCACTAGGGGGGTTTAACACCGCATTTCTTTAGTAGTTATTATGTATTTATATATCACTGACATCTTCTGCAGCAGTTTACAGAGCACAGAGTCATGTGACTGACTGTCCTCAGAGGAGCTCACAGTCTAATCCTACCATAGTCATAGTCTAATGTCCTACCATATTATTATGTATTTATATAGCACTGGCACCTTCTGCAGCACTTATACAGAGTGCATAGTCATGTCGCTGACTGTTTACAAAGGAGCTCACACTCTAATCCTACCATAGTCATAACATAATGTCCTACCATATTATTATTATTATTATTATTATGTATTTATATATCAGTGACATCTTCTGCAGCACTTTACAGAGTACATAGTCATGTCACTGACCGTCCTCAGAGGAGCTCACAATATAATCTCTGCTATATGTACAGTATAGTAAATAATGCATAATTTTTAATTAGCAGAGGAGGTTGCATCCAAAGTTTCCTGTTGATGTCCACTGTCTGTGAATCACACCACTGCTAAGTTCATGTACATTTGGCCCTGCTCATGACCTGCCATTACCACTCCCACTTTCCTTTTTTGCCACAGGTCAGCAACTAGCACAGCCGTGAATACAGCACCTGCATAGAACCCTAAAAAAAACATCTTGGAGCTGCACCCTGTTTACAATCCACTGTCCTGTCTTCCCACTGCACCTCCTACCTCCTAGCTCATTCAGCCTCTGTACTAGGTTCCAGCCAGGTAGTCTAGATTGCCACTGCAGACTGCAACATCTTTAGGTAATCAGTCCTAGATTGATTTGCATTTGCTCCAGTCAACTCCACACTTTAGGCCTGGAACCCACTACAAAACGATATCGCTAATCACAATCACTAGCACTTTGTATGAGCGTTTTGTAAGGGATTTCATGAGTGTTTTCGGTAGCGATTTTTAAAAAGTGTAATTTGTCAGTGGTTGTGTAGCGATTAGCAATTAGCGTTCTAAATTCTGATTGGTCCTTTCAATTAATTTTAATTTTGTTACATTATGCAGTAATGTAAAAACGCTAGCAAAATTGCTCTGTGCAGGTTTTCATGAGCGATTATGCCAGTGTTTATATACTTTGCAGAAATGCTAACCACTAAACACGAAAAATGCTGCATGTCCTGTGTTTTGCGATTTGGTAATCGCAAGCACTCCAGTGGAATTTGGCCCATCCATTAACATTAGCTGAGCGTTTAGGGAAATCGCTAGCGGTTTGATTCGCTCCCTAATCGCTCAGAAAATCACTGTAGTGGGTTCCAGCCCTTAGGGCTCGTTCCCACTATCGCGAATCTGCATGCGTCCAACGCATGCAGATCCGCACATGTAATGCAAGTGGATGGGCCTGTTTCCACTGTAGCGTTGTTGAGGTGCGTTTTTTTCAGCAGTAAAAAAACGCACAAAAGAGCCAACGATTTCGCCTGCGTCGGGAATCCGTGCGAATCGCCGCTAATGTATTTAATAGTAAAAACGCATGCGTTTGTTACATGCGTTTTTACCCGCGATTTCGCGTGCGATTTCGCACCTTTTTCAATTTTATTTAGCCCTGGCAGTGTCATGGTTAATTTCGCATGGCACCCTGCCATGCGAAATCGCATGCGAAATCGCGGGTAAAAACGCATGCAGAAACGCATCCGCATGCGTTTTTACAAGCGTCGGAATGCCGGCGAATCGCGTCGCAACAGTGGAAACAAGCCCTAAGTCAGAAACATCTGATTTGCTTGCTTGTTCAGGGTCTATGGCTAAATGTATTAGAGGCAGAGGATCAACAGGACAGCCAGGCAATGTGTATTGTTTCAAAATAAATATGGCAGCCTCCATATCCCTCTCAATTCAGGTGTGCTTTCAAGTATAAAAGACAGAGCCTGTCATGTCAAGCTCAGTCGTAATGAGATGATGCAGGATTGGCGGCCTTGGGGTTTAGTTATGCTTTTGTTCATTAAGCTGTATAATGCAGTTTTCACATGTATGCATCCATCAATAAATATTTCTGGGTCTCGGGGAAGGTTGCCATCGACTGTATTGGTAAATATATGCAACGTGTAACCACTCCCGATTTAGTTGTGGCAACACCCACTTTTAGCTGCCTGTCAGGGGCACGCAGTTGGTATTTAGCACCGATGCTGGCTGTGTCCGCCACTGCTCTCCTCCTGTGTGCAGAGCCGGGACAAGGTCCTCCAGCACCCAAGGCTGAGACACCAAAGTGCACCCATCCATCCATCCCACCCCAGCCGTCACACACTGATTGCTATTAGACTAAGAGGTGCCCCAGGGCCCCCAACACCTTAATCTCTAGTTATCTGGCTTGCAGTCACTGCCATGTATCCCCCTCCTTATTCTCTCTGCTGCAAACAAAATAGAGTAATGATAGCTGAGTGAGTTGTGCCCTGAGGCTGGAGCCTCTCTCGCATCTGCCTCTGCCCGGCCCTGCCTGTGTGCCTGTAAAGTTGTGCTGTCTGTGTTCAGGCAGAAGACACACAGCACTGTCCTTTTGACCTTCTGTGTGCCGCTGCCCTTATCTCCACTGCCCCTCACAGACATAAATGGTGTGCAGAGGTCACACAGAAACAGTAGAAGTTTGGAGGTATGGGGAGCAGTGAAGGTCAACTGACTTTTTTTGTTTGATTTGTTTTTGTATGCAATTCCCAATAACAAACCACTTTCTCTCCCTCTACTTTCTTCTCTCCCCATCTCTTCCTCTCTCTTCCCCATTCTCTCTCTCTCTCTCTCTCTCTCTCTCTCTCTCCCTCCCTCCCTCCCTCCCTCCCTCCCTATACGCCTCCCTCCACCTGGGTATATTGCTGCTCCTCTTTCAACGCTGCTTTCCTTTGTTATGCCTGCCATATCACTTATACCCAGGGCCGGATTTGTGGGCAGGCCACCAAGGCCGGTTCCTAGGGCGCCTTGGAGGTTAGGGCGGCAGTCCTGCAGTGTGTTGGATTTGTATTTGTTTATATTATAGTAATACAGTATGCGCCCACCGGAAACAACAACCACTATGACCTTTTAAAATGTTTTTCATCAAACCAAGTTCAGAGTGTTCGCTATCAATGAACCACCAGATTGTCTTCATATATATATGTAATATGACAGCGCTCCTCTTCTTTTATAGTGCACCCTGCAGGATTAGAAAAACCTCAACATATTGCATTACTGCTAGATTTAGAACAATTTAACACAAACACCCAGTGCAAATGGTGTGTCACTCATGCTCCACTCTTTGTGCGAATATTCACACGACCCTTATAAAATACAGGCTCACCAGATGTTGACCACCTCAAATTTCAGGTGGGTCTAGCGCATAATTCAGTCAACCAACACTTGGCAGTAGTAAGTATCCAATGTCTTTAATCCAATTTTTCCTCCTAAAAAATCACAATAAAACAACACATAGCGTAAAATCATAAAATAGATTGCCAATGCCCTGCGCTATATTGCACTCACGTAAGTAAATGATATAGAAGCGTATCAGGCTCAGAAGCAGCCTTGCGGTGTCACCTCCACTGTGGTTTCGGTGTCCCGTCTCCACTGCGGCGCATCCGCTCGTACAGCAATCCCGGCCATTGGATACTTACTACTGCCAAGTGTTGGTTGACTGAATTATGCGCTAGACCCACCTGAAATTTGAGGTGGTCAACATCTGGTGAGCCTGTATTTTATAAGGGTCGTGTGAATATTCGCACAAAGAGTGGAGCACAAGTGACACACCATTTGCACTAGGTGTTTGTGTTAAATTGTTCTAAATCTAGCAGTAATGCACTATGTTGAGGTTTTTCTAATCCTGCAGGGTGCACTATAAAAGAAGAGGAGCGCTGTCATATTACATATATATTAGGATTTGTATTTGTGTTGATGGGTTACGTTGCTGTACATTTACTGCCACCTGCTCGCCCGCTGAACTAATATGTAGCCTGCCGCCGCCTCCTCCTTCTGTTAGCCACCCTCGCTTGATGTGTGCAAGGTGACATGATGTAATACGCCCTCCAATCAACGCTGGCCACGGCTCACAGTGTTGACAGATAAAATTGCCATGCACGGGGTAGCGCGTAAACAGGAAGTGATGTCACCGGTCACTTCCGGTCAGTTCCTGTATTTAAAGTGTACGGCGCACGCTGCTCCGTGCATGGCAATTTGCTCTGTCAACGCTGTGAGCCGCGGCCAGCGTTGATTGGAGGGCAGATTACATCATGTCACCGGGCAGACATCTAGCGAGGGTGGCTAACAGAAGGAAAGTACTGCAGGTAAGTCACTGCTCTCTGGGGTGGATGCTGCCTATTCTGTATTGGTGGGACAGGGAGGGCATTTAACTTGCAATACCCCACACCACACTTAGAGAGGGGACACATCTGGGTAACTGTACTGAACGGGGGGAGGACATCTAACTTGTCAAACTGTACTGGGGGAGAGACATGTGGGTAGCTGTATTGTATTGGGGGGGATGGAGAGGGCATTCAGCTTACAATACTGGGGAGGGGGGCATCTGGGTAGCTATACTGTAGGGAGGGATATCTAGATTGCTGTACTGATGAGGGGGGCAGCTGGGTAGTTATACTTTATAGGGGAGATTGGGAGGCACCTAGCTTGCTGTACTGGGGAGGGGGGGATCTGGGTAGCTATACTGTAAGGGGGGAGGGGCTATCTAGCTTGCTGTACTGGGGAGGGGGGAATCTGGGTAGCTATACTTTATAGGGGAGATGTGGGGGCATCTAGCTTGCTGTACTGGGGAGGGGGGCATCTGGGTAGCTATACTGTAAGGGGGGGGGGGATATCTAGCTTGTTGTACTGGTGAGGGGGGCATCTGGGTAGCTATACTGTAAGGGGGGGGGATATCTAGCTTGTTGTACTGGAGGAGGGGGGCATCTGGGTAGCTATACTCTATGGGGGGGATATCTAGCTTGTTGTACTGGTGAGGGGGGCATCTGGGTAGTTATACTGTATTGGGGGATGGGGGTCATCTAACTTGCTGTACTGGTGGGGGGGGGGCACATCTGGGTAGCTACAGTGTAAGGGGGGTGGGGTATCTAGCTTGTTGTACTGGTGAGGGGGGGCATGTTATTGTATTGTATTATTATACTGTATTGGGGATGGGGGCGTCATCTAGCTTGCTGTACTGGGGGAGGGGGGCAAATCTGGGTAGCTATACTGTATGGGGGATTGGGTTATCTAGCTTGCTGTACTGGGGAGGGGGGGGACATCTGGAAACCTATACTGTGTTGGGGGATGGGAGGGAGTGTCTAGCTTGCTGTACTGGGGAAGGGTGGGTGCATCTGGAAAGCTATACTGTACTGGGGGGGCATATAGCTTTCTGTATTGTACTGTGGAAGGGGGGCATCTGGGTAGTTATATTGTATGGGGGGCATCCTGGTAACTATACTGTATGGGGGGGGGGGGTGGAGGGACAGAGAGGGCATCTAACTTGTTATACTGTGCGGAGGGGGTCATATGGGTAGCTCTGATGTATTGGGGCGACAGGGAGGATATCTAGCTTGCCAGACTGTACTGGGGGGACATCTGGGTAGCAATACTGTATTGGGAGGGATGGGGAGGGCATCTAGCTTGCCATACTGTACTGGGGGAAGGAGGCTACCTGACTACCTGTACTGGAGAAGCCATCTGGCTGCTGAAAGGGAGGGGAGGGGGGCATCTGGCTACATAATACTGTAATATAAAGCACATGGCTATTTGATTATTTTATTTTGAGGAACCTGACTAAATTTATTTTTCTGTAGGCATGTGCCTGTTTAATTATTTTATCTGGATATTTGTGACTACTTAATATTTTTATCTGCAGGCATGTAACTACTTTTTTTTTTTCTTTGGCACCTAGTTTGTTAATTCTTTTATCTGGGGGCATGTGACTACTGTTGTTATCATTTAGTATTTATATAGCAGTGGCATCTTCTGTAGTGCTGTACAGAGTATATTGTCTTGCCACTAACTGATTGGGATGAAGTTCCAACCTTGTTTAAAATTCTTCTTTAACCACTTCTATACCATGCTATTTTGTGCTGATCTGTGCTGCGTGGGCTCTCCAACCCACAGCACAGATCAGGTTGCAGCCAGGCCGATCAGACTTCCCCCCCCCCCCTTTTTTCCCCACTAGGGGGATGTCCTGCTGGGGGGGTCTGATCGCCGCCGGCTGCTTGCGCTTGCGGGGAGGGGCTCTTCAAAGCCCCCCTCCGCAGCGCTTCCTGGCCTCCTTCCCCTTCCCTCCCTCTCTCTCCCCCTGTGAGCAGTGCAGGACGGATTTCCGTCCTGCGCCTGATGGGATAGGCTTTAGCCTATCAGATGCCGGCGATCCCCGGCCAATCAGAGGCCGGGGATCACCGATCTCCTCTACATGTAAACACCGGGGAAGATCTTCCCCGTGTATTTACATTTACCCTGCGAGCCGCCGATCGGCTTGCAGGGTGTTCATGGAGACACCCTCCGTGAACTGACATGGAACGGCCGCTCATACGAGTGGCCGTTTCCATGGAATACACTTCAGGATTCAGGGGCGTACATATACGCACCGAGAATCCTGAAGTGGTTAATCTGGAATAGGGGTCTTATCACAAGTCCTGGGGATTCACAGCAAATCTTTAAGGGAACCTGAAATGTTAGGAGTAGGGAGGCTGCCATCTTCACTCTCTGTTAGCACAAAAGCCAGGAAACTGGCATGGTTTGATGCACAGGCAACCCCCTTCATGGGGGGTGTTTAGAGGCCATGGAACTCTGTAATCTGGGGAATCTGGCTGCTGTTGCTGGGAAAAAGGTCTGTATAGATGGGGGGGGGGGGGGGGGGGGCGCCTGGTGATAGTGAGCCTTGGGCGGCAAAAAGTAGAAATCCGGCCCTGCTTATACCTATGTTATTTTGTCACTTACTAATTCTGGTATGAGTATATATGTGTATATATATATATATATATATATATATATATATATATATATATATATATATATATATATATATATTTACCCCTATGCTTTAGCACTTTTATTTGATGACACTTTCACTGCACATGTGCACTGGCACTTATAGATTTTTTGGGGGCATTAGCACACTAGACTCGAGTCTTTACCATGCATTTGGGGCTCTTTTGAACCCCAAGTAGTGTGGCGCAGCGCAGGTATTTATCATATGTGAGGTGAGGCGTGTTATTCATGTTTGACATTATCAGGTGTCTGACTTTGTTTTTCCTGATGGGCTTTTAAGTGTTTTTAACTTTGTTTTCTTCTGTGGCAAATAAAGATTGACTGTTTATACATTTTCAAATGGTTGTGCAGTGTATATGTACAGGTTGCTTTCCTCTTTTACTCATTCTCTCCCTATAGTTATCGCTCTCTCCCTCTCCCCCTCTCTTTCTCCCCCTCTCTTTGCTCTCCCTTAAGGTGGCCACAAATAACACCGCTCAGCAATCGATCAGTTATTAACAATTATTCATATGATCTGTAGGAAATTAATGTTTTGGGACCACTGATGGACAAAAACCTCCTAACTTTTCCGATCAGATTAATGAAATTGATCCGTCAATCAGATTGGTTAGATTTATGTCCATTTGTGGGTCCCAAACATTCATTACCGATCATTTATTGGAATAATCATTTGTAAGCGATTGTTCAAGGAATTGTATTGTTAGCGGCCACCTTACCTGTCATATCTCAATTTCCTCTGTCTCCCCACCTTTCCTCTCTTCATCATCTCTCTCTTCCCCATATCTCTGTCTCTCTCCCCCTTCCTTCCCTCCTCTCATATAAATAAGCAGTACATTTTGGCGCTGGGGAATTTTGGGCATCTTAGGTGCTCAATAAAAATAGCGGGTGCTGGGGCCATCTGTTATACGAACTGCTGCTATTTGTAACTACAGTTTGTATAGCAGGCGGCCCCACTGCCTGCTAATTTTACCGGGCACCTCAGGCGCCCAAGTTTCCTGTTATATCTGCCATTTCTGGCTATTAACATGGCTGGCTATAGCTGAACCCAAAGTTTCCGGGTGTTTTGGAGTTCCGCTACTATGTAGCTATGCCGGAACTCTAATGACTGTGTTCTGCTGCCACAGTTAAGCTGCTATGCTGCTGTTAGTGTTAGGCATAAATGAAAGAGGGCTAGTGTTAAGACGTAGATGGTTAGTGTTAGGCATAGATACCAGAGGGTTTGTGTGAGGGCTGGTGCACACCTAAAAGCACTAGTGTAATTGTAAATGCTAAGCATTTTTAGAAGTGATTTTTCGAAGCGATTCAATGCATGTGCCTAGCGATTTCCTAGGTATGCCTAGCGATTTTTTTTGGGAGCATTTTGGTGTAGATTTTATTTTTTTATTTTTTGTACAGTGATGCTGGAAGTATACATCTTTAAAAAAAAAAAAAAAAAAAAGCAGGCGGCCCCACTGCTAGGGGGACAAGAGATGACAGGGAAGCTGGGTGGACAAGAGATGGCACAGTGAAGTTGGGGGGACAAGAAACAACACTGGGGAGCTGGAGGGACGAGATACCATGGGGGACGAGAGATGACATGGGGGAGCTGGGGGCACATGAGATGACACGGGGAGGAGCTAGGGGGACGAGATGACACAGTGAAGCTGGGGGGGGGGGGCAAGAGATAAAACTGGGGAGCTGGGGGGACATGAGATACCATGGGGGGACAAAAGATGACATGGGGGAGCTGGGGGGACAAGAGATGACATGAGGGGGCTTGGTGGACAAGAGATGACATGAGGGGGCTTGGTGGACAAGAGATGACATGGGGAGCTCGGGGGGGGGGGGACAAGAGATGACATGGGGGAGCTGGGGAGGGGGACAAGAAATGACACAGGAGAGCTGGGGGACAAGCGATGACATAGGGAGCTGGGGGGACAAGAGATGACATGGGGAGGTAGGAGGGACAAGAGATGAAATGGGGGAGCTGGGGGACCAGAGATAAAATGGGGGCGTTGAGGGGACAAGAGATGACATTGGGAGGAGCTGGAGGGACAAGAGATGAAACAGGGAGGTGCTGGGGGGATAAGAGATGACACAGGGAAGTTGGGGGGACAAGAGATGACATGGGGAGTTAGGGGGACCAGAGATGAAATGGGGGAGCTGGGAGGACAAGAGATGACATGGAGGAGCTGGGGGGACAAGAGATGACACAGGGAGGTGCTGGAGGGACAAGAGATGACACAGGGAGGTGCTGGGGGGACAAGAGATAACACGGGGAGGAGCTGGGGGGACAAGAGATGACACGGGGAGGTGCTGGGGGGACAAGAGATGACACAGGGAGGTGCTGGGGGGGACAAGAGATGACACGGGGAGGAGCTGGAGGGACAAGAGATGACATGGGGAGGTGCTGGGGGGACAAGAGATGACACAGGGAAGTTGGGGGGACAAGAGATGACATGGGGGAGCTGGGGGGACAAGAGATGACATGGGGTAGCTGGGGGGACAAGAGATGACACGGAGGAGCTGGGGGGACAAGAGATGACACAGGGAGGAGCTGAAGGGACAAGAGATGACATGGGGAGGTACTGGGGGGACAAGAGACGACACAGGGAAGTTGGGGGGACAGGAGATGACATGGGGGGACAAGAGAGGAAATGGGGGAGCTGGGGGGACAAGAGATACCATTAGGGAGCTGGGGGGACATGAGATGACATGGGGGAGCTGGGGGAACAAGATATGACACAGGGAGGAGCTGGGAGGGCCAGAGATGACACAGGGTAGCTGGGGGGGGAGGGGGAAGAGGTGGTGGCGAAAGCTGGGGGACAAGCGATGACACAGAGGGGGAAGCTTGGGATGACGACAAGAGATGACAGGGGGAAGCTGGAGGGACAAGAGATGATGGGGGGGATCTGGGGGAACAAGAGATGAGGGGAGTGAGCTGGGGGGGGCAAGACAGGACACGTGGAGGGACAAGAGATGACACGGGGAAGCTGGGGTGACACAGGGAGGGAAGCCGGGGGCACAAGAGGTGACTTGGGGGGAAGGCGGAGGGCATAAGTGGTGATGGGGATGCCGGGGGCACAAGGTGACATGGGGGAAAGCTGAAGAGACAAGAGGTGACATGGAGAAAGAGGTAACATGGGAAACACAGTGAGGGGAACAACGTGGTACAGTGGGGTTGAGTTGGTGACACTGGGTAACAGAGGAGATGAGGTGACACAGGGAGAACAGAGGTGACACAAGGGAATAGAGGTGACATGGGGAACAGAGGTGACACAGGACAGGTGGAACAAAAGAGATCAGAGATTAGTGGTCCACATTGAAATTATAGCGTTATGCAATTGGCTCCGCCCACATCATGTCATGGCCACGCCAATGTTTTTTGCCATAGCGTCGCTCCCTCCGGGAGGGGGGCACAGGTTGTGGGCCGCTTGGGCCACAAAAACCTTAGCTGCACCCCTGAATGGCATATTGGGGAATCACCACAGTCCAGAAGGATAGGGAATAGGTATAATGACATCATGCAGGGCTGAAGTCAGTAAGCAAGTCTTGATAAAGAGTATTGATTTTAATTGAGTAATAAATGGAGTGAGCAAGGGATCAGTGTTATGTGGTAATGGCACAATTGATTTATTAACCACTTGCTTGCCGATGGGCGGCGGCAAGGGCTGGGCCCAAACGACCGCAATACGCCCATCGGCGGTGGCGGCGGGCGTGGTTATGCGGCGATCGCGTCATTCGTGACGCAATCAGCCGCCGGCGACAGACTCCGCCACCCTCGCGCTGTAACCCGCCGGCCGTTCGGAAGTGCTGGCGGGTTACTAGCTGACCGATCACCGCTGACAAAGTGTATAATAGGCTTTGTAATGTATACAAAGCCTATTATTCAGGCTGCCTCCTGCCCTGGTAGTCCCAGTGTCCAAGGGACTACCAGGGCAGGCAGCAGCCACCCTAGTCTGCACCCAAGCACACTGATCTCCCCCCCTTCCCTCTGATCGCCCACAGCACCCCTCAGACGCCCCCCTGCCCACCCCCCAGACCACTGTTTGCACCCAATCACCCCCCTAATCAGTGGTGCAGCTAGAAACCTCTGGGCCCCGATGTGGAATCTGGATGAGCCCCCCCCCCCTCCCGGCAACAACAGCCCCCCCCTCGCAAAATTTAAAGCACACACATATCCAAATCCTCATAGCTGTGCATGGCTATATCAATTCCGCTCTCCAGCAGCATGGCTGCCACGTTCAATTTGCAAACACACTCAGCACCCAGAGGAAATAGGGCAATTAGTAGCAAGATGCCAGTCTGAAGGAAAATAATCGTTCTGTGCGCAGCATTCACCCGATAATAATTATGTGCGCAGCATTTACCAGAAAATCGTTATGTGCGCAGCATTCACCAGAAAATAATTATGTGCGCAGCATTCACCAGAAAATTGTTATGTGCGCAGCATTCACCAGAAAATAATTGTTATGTGCGCAGCATTCACCAGATAATTGTTATGTGCGCAGCATTCACCAGATAATTATGTGCGCAGCATTCACCAGAAAATTGTTATGTGCGCAGCATTCACCAGAAAATAATAGTTATGTGCGCAGCATTTACCAGAAAATAAACGCAATGTGGGAGCATTCACCAGAAAATAAGCGCAATGTGGGAGCTTTCACCAGAAAATAAACGCAATGTGGGAGCTTTCACCAGAAAATAAACGCAATGTGGGAGCTTTCACCAGAAAATAAACGCAATGTGGGAGCTTTCACCAGAAAATAAACGCAATGTGGGGGCATTCACCAGAAAATAAACGCAATGTGGGGGCATTCACCAGAAAATATACGCAATGTGGGCGCATTCACCAGAAAATAATCGTTATGTGGGGACAGTCACCAGAAAATAATCGTTATGTGGGGGCAGTCACCAGAAAATAATCGTTATGTGGGGGCAGTCACCAGAAAATAATCGTTATGTGGGGACAGTCACCAGAAAATAATCATTATGTGGGGAGCAGTCACCAGAAAATAATCGTTATGTGGGGAGCAGTCACCAGAGAATAATCGTTATGTGGGGAGCAGTCACCAGAGAATAATCGTTATGTGGGGAGCAGTCACCAGAGAATAATCGTTATGTGGGGAGCAGTCACCAGAGAATAATCGTTGTTGAATGTTCTGCACCACGCCCACCTGAGGAAACCGGAAGTGTCCGGGGAAACATGTCGTGGGCTAGCGTGGTCTGCCTGGTGTGTGTGTCCTCCACCACCCTCTCTCAGCCGGACCATACCAATCATCTGCAATCCCTCCAGCTTTGAACCTGATCATCACGTACACACCGGATGCATCTATATTACCTTGGAAAGCCGGACACCATTGATGTGGTACTGTATGCTATAGACTGACATTGCTTTGTGAATTATGCAGCTGTGATCTCTCACTATTCACAGCGTCGGCTTGCTTCGCTGGATGACTTTCATTTGCATCTACATCCCTGCTTACAAACTTTGGTTGATGTTATGCAGCTGTGATTTGTCAATGCATACAGTGTCGGCTGGCTTTGTTGGATGTTTTTGAGGCACCTTCTTAAAGGGAACCTAAACTGAGAAGGATGTGGATTTTTCCTCTTAAAATAATACCAGTTGTCTGACTCTCCTGCTGACCCTGTGTCTCTAATGCTTTTAGCCACAGCCCCTCAACAAGCATGCAGGTCAGGTGCTCTGACTGAAGTCAGACTGGATTAGCTGCATGCTTGTTTCAGGTGTCTGATTCAGCCACTACTTTGGTCAATGAGATCAGCAGGACTGCCAGGCAACTGGTATTGTTTAAAAGGAAACATCCATACCCCTCTCAGTTAAGGTTCCCTTTAAGGCTGTGCCTCTGTTAAACCACTATGCCATTCTGCTACCAATACTGCTGAAACCTATTGGTGTGTGTACATCTGCTGGATTATAGGGACTGTGCCTCTCCTAATCTGCTATGCTATTTTGCTACTAATATTGCTGGAACTCATCTGCTTGAGGCAATCTGCTGCTTGATCTGTGCTTTTGCCACCAGCTTATATTCAAATAAACAAGTTGTTTTTGCTGGAACCAATTGAACCACTAAGGGGTGGTTCTCCTTATACTGAAGACAACTGACTCCTAAGAGGGGAAGTTTTGATCATACAGTATGTACTCCCTCTGTTGTGCAATAATATGTTCAATTACGGACACATTGGAGCAATAAGGTTTAATTTGCTGGTACCAGGGCTATTGTGCAATTTCATGCATATATGGGGGAGGTGAGAGTCTGGAGTGAGTTTGGCATTGTGTGTAAGTGGCTGGTTGATGTGATTCACCACATTGGGCTTTTTAAGACTTTTTGTATGATGTAACCAATAAAATTATGTTATTTTAATAGATAAAAGGTGCTTTTGTGTGCTATCTCTTGGATATACGCCCTCTTTCTCCCATCGTCCTCCAGGATGGCTGCTGCTGAGACATTGTTGTCTCCGTTCACCACTGGAAACACCTGAAATAAATCTAAAGTTAATTGAGTCCGAGCCCATAAAGGAACTCCTCCCTCCACACTTACTCAGTTTTTTGTTGTTTCCCATTTCACACCGGACACCTGCTTAGGTAGCAGTTTGTTATTTTGTGCTCATATGGGTTTTTGCCTGGGGCGCCCGTATGGTTAGACAGGAAAAGATTGCCTAAACAGTGGTTGGGGCTGGCAACTGGATGTTCCAGCCTGGTAAGAGGTGGTGTGGTACGGTTTGTTACCTGTGCTCTTATGACTCAGGCGAGGACGTCTGATCAGCCGCTGTTTGCCGCCATTACAAGCGGCGCTTTCCATGTGGTGGCCGGGAACGGAGGCGAAGTCTCGCGGGAATGAGACTTTGCCGATGACGTCACTTCTGCTTCCGGCCGTATGGTGAGGAGAGGCGTGGCGGCGTCCTGATCCAGAGACTGCGGCCATAAGGGCCGCGCTGTAGCACATGGAGCGCCGCTCCCGCATGCACTATGGAGCAGTCGCAGTCCTCCAGTACGGCGGCGGATGATACCCCAGCGGCTATTCCGGTCAGGTCGGCTACAAGTCCACGGGTATGTAGGGAAAAGTTATGCCTGCATTGCTTTGTACCTTTACAGGGGCAGCAGATATTAAGGAGTGCTGTATTTCTGTTTTGTGTTTTCTCTACAGAAATCCGTGGCGAAAATAAAGGTCAGATGTAGAGTGTGCAATGCTAGGCTGCAGGAGGGTGCAACTAGAAATATATGCAAGGATTGTCACACTGCATCTAAACAGCCTCCTGCTCCCAAAGCAGAAAGCTCTCAGGCTACTCATGCTTTACTTGAATTAATGCAGACTGTTAAGGATGAGATATCTAATACATTTACTGCCTTCAGGTCGGCTTTTGCTGTTAGTCAGGATCAGGGCCAGGACCTGAGACAGGAGTCACATTCTGATGTTTCTATTTCTAATATCTTATCATTAGATCAGCAGAATAGTGCACAGACTGTATCCCAATCTTCAATCGTCCAGGGGCTGTCAGTTCAGCAGCCATTGGTTTCTCAGCCTTCCCTTCTGAATCAAATACAGGTCTCTTCTGAACAGTCAGGGGAAGAGGGTGAAGCTATAGATTCTGATGTATCTGAAAGATCCAAAGCGGTTAAAAACTCCCGTTATCTGTTTTCAGCTGAGGACACGGAGGAAATTTTGAAAGCAGTATATGATTCCGAACAAATTAAGTCGGATTTACCTGTCACTTCTATTAGAGATGATATTTATAAAGGATTGTTCATTCAGGCGGCTAAGGTTTTTCCCATACATGATTCTATTAAGGAACTCATCAAGTCCCAGTGGAAAGATCCGGAAAAACGGTTGTTTATTCCGAGGTCTTTCAAGAGGAGGTTCCCCTTTAAAGAGGAAGAGGAATCTCCTTGGGCAAAGTGTCCAAAGTTGGACGCCGTGTTGGCTCAGTACTCAAAGAATTCTGATTTATCCTTTGAGGATGCAGGATCTCTTAAGGATCCCATGGATAGGAAGGCAGAGGCCTTACTTAAGCGGGCATGGGATGCGGTGTCTTTTTCCTTTAAGCCAGCTATTGCTTCTATCTGTTTGGCCAGAAACCTGGTTAGATGGATAGAGGGGCTTCAGGGGCACTTGGTGGCGGGGACTCCACATGAGAAAATTCTTGGGAGTCTTCCTGTCATTTCTAAGTCTATGGCGTATTTTAGCTGATGCTGCATCAGAAAGTTTAAGATCTGCAGCTAAAGCTGCGGCGCTGGTAAATTCCTCCAGGCGAGCGGTTTGGCTGAATGCTTGGGAGGGTGATTCAGCTTCTAAGCACAATTTATGTTCTATGGAGTTCCATGGTGAATTATTGTTTGGGAAAGACCTTGACTCTGTGTTAGAGAGGTCTTCAGATAAAGGGAAGAAGTTCCCGGATAAGAGGAAAAGGGTGTCTAAGAAACCTTTTTCCCAATAGGAAAGGCCCCTTTCGAGGTGAATCTTCAAACAGGGGTACTTTTCAGACCAAAAGGTGGACATATAGTTCAGGTAGAGGCAGAGGATCATTCTTGTTTAACAAATCCCAGGCCCCTCCTGCAAAATCTGCAAAGTGACAATCAGGATACGGTTGGGGGGAGGCTAAGTTCTTTCTTTCCAGCATGGAAAGAGATAACCAAAAGTCCTTATATTCTGAATTTGATTCAATTCGGTTACAAGATCGAATTCAGCTCAGGTCCTCCCCCCAGCAGGTTAGTCACGGGTCTCCCAAGGGACCCGCAGAAGGCGCAAGCTCTGAGAGATTCAGTAATCTCTCTGCTACAGAAGAATGTCATCGAAAGAGTTCCTGTACAGGAGCAGTTTCAGGGGTTCTATTCGAGGGTTTTTTCTGGTACACAAACCATCGGGAAAATATCGAATGATTTTGAACCTAAAGTCCCTGAACCCTTACATTGTGGAGAAAAAGTTTCGCATGGAGGGTGTTGCCTCTGTCAGAAGCACGATGTATCCAGGAGCGTTTCTTGCAACATTAGATTTGGAAGATGCGTATCTTCATGTACCTATTTACCCATCGTTCCGGAAATTCCTCAGATTTGCAGTGCAGATCGGGGAGGCAGTTTGCCATTATCAGTATCGTGCTCTTCCGTTTGGAATAACTTCCGCTCCAAGGATCTTCACAAAGATTCTGGCAGAGGTAATATCTTTCCTTCATCTCCACAATGTGAGGGTTCTGCCGTACCTGGACGACTTCCTGTTCCTAGCAGACTCAGTAGAAGCTTTAAGACAGCAGCTAGATTTTTCAATTCAGGTGTTAAAAAGATTGGGATGGATCGTAAGCACAGAAAGGTCGCAGCTGGAGCCAACACAAAGGCTAGTGTTTTTGGGACTCCTATGGGACACCTCAACACAGAGGGTCTATCTTCCGGAAGACAAAGTAAAGAATTTAATTCAGAGGGTGCAGGTGTTCAGGAGGGTAAAGACAGTGTCCTTGCGAGACATTATGTCTCTTCTGGGTCACATGTCATCGACCTTCCCAGCAGTGGAATGGGCTCAGGCCCATTCAAGAGACACTCAAAGTTGGTTTCTCTCAGTATGGGACAGGACTCAGAGGGATTTGGACAGGCAGGTTCAGTGCACAGATCAGGTTCAGTCATCCCTTCGGTGGTGGACTTGCCAGGGTCATTTGTCTCTGGGACGTCAATGGTTCCAGTTAGAACCAGCAAAGGTGTATACAGACGCCAGCTCATGGGGTTGGGGAGCTCATTATTCAAGTTTCCAGGTTCAGGGGCCCTGGACGCAGGATATGAAGGACAGTTCTTCAAATTACAGGGAACTGATGGCAGTGAGGCTGGGGCTTCTTCAGCTTCAGTGTCACATCATGAACAAAGAGGTTCTGGTCTATTCGGACAACATAGTGACAGTATCCTACCTCAGGAAACAGGGGGGTACCAGAGTAAAGAATTTGCAGGATCTGGCATTGGAGATAATGGCCTGGGCAGAGTTGAATCTGATATCTCTGACCGCAATTCACATTCAGGGAGTCAGAAACAGATGGGCAGATTCCCTAAGCAGGGGCATGACCGTAGAGGCAGAATGGCAGCTCAATCAGCAGGTTTTTCTACAGATTGTTCAGGAATGGGGGTGGCCGAGAATAGATTTATTTGCAAGTCCACAAAACGCAAAGGTAAAGGACTTCTGTTCCCTGCATCCGATGATGCCAGAGAATCGATTGGATGCCTTGATGGTGGAGTGGCCTGCGGGTCTCGTATATGCGTTTCCCCCATTCAAACTGATTCCCAGAGTCCTCAGGAAAGTGGAGATGTCAGATTGCAGCGTGATATTCATAGGTCCCTGGTGGCCCAGGAGGACCTGGTTTCCGCACCTTCAACAGCTAGTAAGCAAGGGGCCTTGGCACCTGGGCGACAGTCCAGATTTATTGATTCAGGAGGGACGGTTTCATCCCAACCCCCGCTTATTGAACCTGACAGCTTGGATACTGAAGAAAGTATCTTAGAAAGGCAGGGTTTCTCAAAGAAAGTGGTATCTACTTTGGTTAGATGTAGAAAACCTTCAACAAGGAATAAATATGAAAAAATTTGGAAAGCTTTTTTGTTATGGAAAGAAAGAAATAGAGTCAGATCTAATGACTTAAAGTTTATTTTGGAGTTTTTACAGAGCGGAGTAGATATGGGTTTGGCCGTTAGTTCCTTGAGAGTGCATGTCTCCGCACTTTCTGTGTTTCTTAATAGGCAGTTGTCCAGAAATAAGTTTGTAAAAAATTTTCTTACCTCAGTAGCCAGAACTCAACCAATTCCGGAAAAATTAGTTCCACCTTGGGACTTGTCTTTGGTGCTAGATTTCCTAACCTCAGAGAAATTTGAGCCCTTATCTGAAATCTCTTTGAAATACCTGTCCCTAAAGGTTGCTTTTCTGGTGGCAATTACCACTGCTAGAAGAGTTAGTGACATTCAGGCTTTGTCCATTAAGGACCCTTACATGATAATACATCCTGACAGAATAGTTTTCAGACCAGACCCTGCTTATCTACCTAAGGTAGCGTCAGCTTTCCATAGGTCACAGGAAATAATTTTACCTTCTTTTTCCACAAACCCTACAAATGATAAAGAAAGAAAGTGGAGTACTCTGGATGTTAGAAGAGCGGTATTAGTTTATCTGCAGCGAACAGCTGATTGGAGAAGGTCTAGTCATTTACTGGTCTCTTATGCAGGGTCAGGTAGAGGTCTTCAGGCATCTAAAAGCACCATAGCTAGATGGGTGAAGGAGGTTATCACACTAGCATACAGGTCCACAAATACTACTATGCCGTCCAGAATAACAGCACACTGTACAAGATCTTTGGCAGCTTCATGGGCAGAAAGATCTGGAGCAAGCCTGGAGCAGATATGCAAAGCAGCGACCTGGTCTTCACATACTACGTTTATCAGGCATTATCGGGTCGAGCTACTTTCAAGCCAGGACCAGAGCTTTGGACGGAAAGTTCTACAGGCCATCATCCCTCCCTAAGGTACATTTCTCGCTGGTCTCAGCAGCAGCCGTCCTGGAGGACGATGGGAGAAAGTCCCAGCTGCTTACCTGTAGCCGTGTTTCGGCGAGTCCTCCAGGACGGCTGCCTGAGTTCCCAACCCTAGATATAATATAAGAAATAGTAATTGATGTATAAATGGGTACTCGGATTGAACTGAGGAAGTGTGGAGGGGGGAGTTCCTTTATGGGCTCGGACTCAATTAACTTTAGATTTATTTCAGGTGTTTCCAGTGGTGAACGGAGACAACAATGTCTCAGCAGCAGCCGTCCTGGAGGACTCGCCGAAACACGGCTACAGGTAAGCAGCTGGGACTTTTCTGCTCCTCTAAAGTTTATTATTGATAATAATCGTTATGTGGGGAGCAGTCACCAGAAAATAATCGTTATGTGGGGACAGTCACCAGAGAATAATCGTTGTGGGGACAGTCACCAGAGAATAATCGTTATGTGGGGACAGTCACCAGAGAATAATCGTTATGTGGGGACAGTCACCAGAGAATAATCGTTATGTGGGAGCAGTCACCAGACAATAATCGTTATGTGGGGAGCAGTCACCAGACAATAATCGTTATGTGGGGAGCAGTCACCAGAGAATAATCGTTATGTGGGGACAGTCACCAGAGAATAATCGTTATGTGGGGAGCAGTCACCAGAGAATAATCGTTATGTGGGGAGCAGTCACCAGAGAATAATCGTTATGTGGGGAGCAGTCACCAGAGAATAATCGTTATGTGGGGAGCATGGGCGTCCGCAGAAAATTTTCCAACAGGGGGCAAAAAGTGGGGAGTAAAAAGCGGGGCGGCGCGTTTAGCGCGCTGCGCCGCAAATCTGGGTTGGTATTGTGTGGCGCGTGCAGCGTAGCTACGTCATGCGGCGCGCACAGCGCGCCGCGCCAAAGAATGGGTGTGGTCATGAACCAGAATGTGGGTGTGGTCGTGGGTGGAGACAAGTTTACATGAACTAAGCAATGGTGGGACATTAGATTAGGACAGTGGTGGCGAACCTTTTGGAGGTAGAGTGTCCAAACTGCAAAGTCACTCTACTATCACAAAGTGCCAACAGCAATTTAAACTAAATACAAACGTTTTAACTCATACATGAACATTATGGAAAATTAAGTTGAAAATAAACTGTGAAGATAAACAATTTCATCCATCGTACTCCTGAAAAAATTATTCATTTTTTTTTTAGAACCTCCCAGTTTCATTTTCTGTTTTAAAAAGCGGAAATAGTAGGTTTAATGCTATTGTCTCATATGATGATGATTCAGCTTTTTCCATAGTCTCGCAGTTAGCAATCATGTGACCCCCAACAAGACAAATTCAGCAATCATGAAACCCCCAACAAGACAAATTCAGCAATCATGAGGCCCCCAACAAGACAAATTCAGCAATCATGAGGCCCCCAACAAGACAAAATCAGCAATCATGAGGCCCCCAACAAGACAAATTCAGCAATCATGAGGCCCCCAACAAGACAAATTCAGCAATTTGAGGCCCCCAACAAATCATGAGGCCCCCAACAAGACAAAGTCAGTAACCATGAGGCCCGCAACAAGACAAATTCAGCAGTCATGAGGCACATAAATAGACAGCTTTTCACGTAAATAGGCAGAATGCCTCCTTAATATGTAGACACCTCTCACCTGGCAGCAGTTCCCCAAAATACACTCAATCTGACAGCAGTGGTTCTCCAAAAATAGGTAGCCCCAGGTCTATAGGTGTCCCCAGAATAGGTGGCCAGCAGTATAGATGTCCCCAGAACTGGTAGCCAGGGGTAGAGATGTCCCCAGAACAGGTAGCCAGTGGTATATGTGCCCAGTATATGTAGTCAGGGGTATATGTGCCCAGTATATGTAGTCAGGGGTATATGTGCCCAGTATATGTAGTCAGGGGTATATGTGCCCAGTATATGTAGTCAGGGGTATATGTGCCCAGTATATGTAGGCAGGGGTATATGTGCCCAGTATATGTAGGCAGGGGTATATGTGCCCAGTATATGTAGGCAGGGTTATATGTCCCCAGTATATGTAGGCAGGGGTATATGTCCCAGTATATGTAGGCAGGGGTATATGTCCCAGTATATGTAGGCAGGGGTATATGTCCCAGTATATGTAGGCAGGGGTATATGCCCCAGTATATGTAGGCAGGGGTATATGTCCCAGTATATGTAGACAGGGGTATATGTGCCTAGTATATGTAAGCAGGTGTATATGTCCCCAGTATATGTAGGCAGGTGTATATGTAGGCAGGGGGTATATGTGCCCAGTATATGTAGGCAGGGGTATATATGCCCAGTATATGTAGGCAGGGGTATATATGCCCAGTATATGTAGGCAGGGGTATATGTGCCCAGTATATGTAGCCAGGGGGATATGTCCCAGTATATGTAGGCAGGGGTATATGTCCCCAGAAAAAGTGGCCATGTGTGCCCCAGCAGGAGGGGAGCAGCGCAGAGAAGAGGGAGAGCTATGGGCACTCACCTTAGTGGGCTCTCCCTCCCTCTCTCGCTGTCCCCTCCGGAGTCCGGAATGAAGTGTTCAGCAGCTGCCAGCGGGCGGAACTTACCTCCTCTCGTCGCACGCGCCGGATGGATTAGCTGCTACTCTGGCCTGATCCAGACCAGAGTGCGGCACCAGAACTTCCGGCGCAGGAGCGAGACGAGGTAAGTTCCACCCGCTGCCCAGCCGCTGCACAGCACACTTCATTCCGGAGGGAACAGCGAGGGAGAGAGAGCCCCCTAAGGTGAGGGAAGGGGGGGGGGAGACGTCCGCCCTTCCCCACTGTGCCCATAGCTCTCTCTCTTCTCTGCGCTGCTTCCCTCCTTCTGGCTGCACGGGCACGCGGCCGGGGGGGGGGGCAGCGGGCGGCCAGGCTCGGGCAGATGCCCGGTTTTGCCGTATGTGCGGACGCCCCAGTCACCAGAGAATAATTGTTGTGGGGACAGTCACCAGAGAATAATCGTTATGTGGGGAGTAGTCACCAGAGAATAATCGTTATGTGGGGACAGTCACCAGAGAATAATCGTTATGTGGGGAGCAGTCACCAGAAAATAATCGTTATGTGGGGAGCAGTCACCAGAGAATAATCGTTATGTGGGGAGCAGTCACCAGAGAATAACAGTTATGTGGGGAGCAGTCACCAGAGAATAACCGTTATGTGGGGAGCAGTCACCAGAGAATAATCGTTATGTGGGGACAGTCACCAGAGAATAATCGTTATGTGGGGGCAGTCACCAGAGAATAATCGTTATGTGGGGACAGTCACCAGAGAATAATCGTTATTTGGGGACAGTCAGTCACCAGAAAATAAACCTGTTGTACAAATAAAAAAAAATTCACTCACCTGGCCAGCCTCTGACGTGAGCTCCCCGACGTGCAACCAGCCTCCCCCGTGCAGCTCCTCCAGCGACGATCCTCTCCTGCAGCCAGTTTCTCCCTCGCTGACAGGCAGAGTGCAGGGCTACGGCAAGATGGCACCCGAAACCCTGTACTGGAGACACAAATGGTCTCTAGTGCAGGGCTTCGGCAGCCATCTTGCCGTAGCCCTGCTCTGCTTCCGGGAGAAACTGGCTGCTCCGCTGCGCTGCAGGATCCTGCTCTGCCTCCGGGAGCCTGATTTTAACACCTGGAGGGTCCAGGCCCACAGGCCCCTCCTTTGCCTCTTTAGGAGGCGGGCACGGTCACCACGGCGACCCCTGCGACCGCGGGCACTACACCCATGCCCCACAGGTTGGGGGAAAATTAGTTGAACTTACCCGGGGCTTCTAATGGCCCCCCGCAGACACCCAGTGCCCGTGCAGTCACTCACCGATGCTCTGGCCCCGCCTCCGGTTCACTTCTGGAATTTCAGACTTTAAAGTCTGAAAACCACTGCGCCTGCGTTGCCGTGTCCTCGCTCCCGCTGATGTCACCAGGAGCGTACTGCGCAGTCCCAGTATGGTCTGTGCCTGCACCATGCGCTCCTGGTGACATCAGGGTAAGCGAGGACACGGCAACAGAGGCGCAGTGGTTTTCAGACTTTAAACTCTGAAATTCCGGGAGAAACCTGGCGGCGGGGCTGGAGCATCGGTGAGTGGCTGCACGGGCACAGGACGTCTGCAGGGGACCATTAGAAGCCCCGGGTAACTTCAACTCATTTTCCCCCAACCCCCCTACAGTATTCCTTTGCCTCGACACTGGAATGTAAACAAACACTCTCTGAGAATCTGTCTCCGCTTCAGGCACACACAGAATTCAGAATAGCTCATTATAAGGTTTTAATATATAATAAAAAGCATTTATAATAGAAAAATAATAAAATGCAATGCCAGCTTTCAGGGCAAGAAAAACGACACTTTGGAAACTTGTAATTTGTAAACCGACAATATTAGGTGTGCACCACAGCAAATATGACAACTGAGTAATAAAAATTAGGAAAACACCTCTTTATTAAATGTTATGTCAGTTTCAGACCACTTTAACAACCTGGCAATGGTGTTTTGTACTACCTGCAGCCTGTGCAAGATCATTATGTGCGATGCTTGTGTAGAGGGAATTGCAATAGTATGAGTAATAAATGGAGTGAGCAAGGGATCAGTGTTATGTGATAATGGCAGGATTCCTTTATTAACAACCTCTAAATAGCTGCATTTTGCGCTTTTGTTCAATAAGCTGTATAATGCATATTTCTGGGCCTCAGGGATGGTTGCTACAGACTGTATTGGTAAATATATGCAATGTGACCACACCCACTTTTGTTATAACTTCACCCACTTTTGTTATGGTCACACCTACTTTTAGCTGCATGTCAGCACAGGGGCCCACAGCTGGCAGTGTCTGCCACTGATATAGTTTGAATTAATGCTGGAGACCTATTACATTACACTGGCATAATGTACATATGTGTGGAGCTACTATTTAGCAAACTGACACAAATATAGCAGACCAGTACCAGGGAAATAACATTTAACACCTTCATGAAAGGATGCTGAGGACTGCCAAAACTTGTGAAAATATTCCAAACACCACAGACATACATTTACTGTACCTAAATCCCAAGGCCACATTCTCAGTGAGTGGTTGTGTTCCCTGTATGTCTATAAAAGCAACTGAATGAAGTTACAAAGCATGTTACAGCTGCGTTCAGTCGCAAACAGTCAATGAAAAGTATGCCTTGCTGCACCTGTTAGTGCCTGTTCACACCTAAGGTGTTTTGCGCTTTTTTTGAGTGCTGGCGACTTTGAAAAACGCCCCAAAATACCTTGTGCAGCGAATCCTTATGGGATAGTTCATATCAGCGGGTTTCATCTACTTTCCGTTCACAAAAGCACTGCATGTACCATTTTTAGGGCGATTTTGCTCCTATGGAAGGTATAGGGAAAACGCAAAATGCTCACAAATCGCTTTATCTGGCGTTTGTGTTAACGCTTTTAAGAATACGATACAAGAATACAATACATTGTATTTATTCTTTTCCGTGTCAAATAATTCACTTCCTGACTTGCGTCAGGGAGCGAATTAAAAAAATCACTCTGCAAAAGCGCTTTAAAAAAAACGCTTTAAAAAAAAGCTTTAAAAAATCGCAAAATGCTGACGTTTGCGATTTTGATTTTAGATGTGAATAAAGCCTCAGTGCGTGTTTGCAGTGCGTTAACATACTACAACACGTTATACAGCAACCCTACTGCTGCACTGAGAATGTCACATAGGTGGTGCATTGCAAGCAGTAAACCGCGTTACAAAGCAGCCATTGTGCCTCAACACTGTAATGTCTTCTTGGATATCCTCTCAAACCTTTGCCAGACTACCTGCGATCTGGCCCCTGGCCCCACTAAGTTCATGTTAAAATGCCCTGAACTATTTACACCGGCATTCCACAAAAATAGTCAACGGCTCCTTACAAGAAGGGTGGTTTCCCTCTACTTTGAAAGAAGCAATCGTCTGGCCTCTACTCAAGAAACCAGATGCTCTAAACAGCTACAGACCTGTCTCAAACCTCCCCTTTCTGGGAAAAGTTATTGAAAAGGCTGTCTACCTCCAACTTGAAGCCAGGCTCTCCAGAAACAACATTCTTGACCCTCTTCAATCTGGCTTCAGGAAATATCACAGCTGTGAAACAGCCCTCACCCAGATTTGCAATGATCTGCTCATTGCAAGAGACAATGGTCAATGTTCCATCCTGATTTTGCTCGACCTCTCAGCGGCTTTTGACACAGTCGATCATGAAATCTTGCTCAACAGGCTACAAGAGTACTGTGGCATAGATGGCATTGTTCTCTGGTGGTTCAACGCCTTCCTGGCTGGCAGAACACAAAGGGTAGCCTTAGGGCCCTTCCTCTCCAACCCTGTACCACTAAAATACGGTGTACCTCAGGGCGCAATATTATCCCCTTTACTTTTCACCATATACATGCTGCCACTTGGAAAAACCATACAAAAACATGGCCTGACATATCATTGCTATGCTGATGACACCCAGCAATATTTGTCATTCAAACCTGATGTCACAGACCCTACTCCACAAATAAACGCATGCTTAGCTGAGCTTCAGGAGTGGATGAATAATAATTGGCTAAAACTTAATGCTGACAAAACTGAGGTTCTTGTTATCGAGGGCCAGGGCTCAACAGCAAAGCAGCCCCAGTCTCAACCAACACCGCTAAGGATAGGGAGCTCAGACCTGAACAACTCAGACTGTGTGCGCAGCCTGGGAGTACTGATTGATGGGAAACTAAGCTTCAGGAATCAAATCTCAGCTGTTGTGAAACATTCCTTCTTTCACCTAAGGAATATTGCAAGGATTAAACACCTAATTCCTTCAGAGGATCTTCCAACCCTAGTTCATGTCTTCGTCACATCAAGGTTAGACTACTGCAACGTCCTCTACACAGGCCTGCATAAGAAAGACTTACGCCGCCTGCAATTAGTACAGAATGCCGCCGCAAGGCTGTTAACGAGCCATCCCCGCCATTGCCACATAACACCAACCCTTTGCTCACTCCACTGGCTACCGATAAAATGGAGAATTCTGTTTAAGATTGGCTTACTGACATTCAAATCCTTGCACAATCTGGGCCCTGGATACCTGAAGGACTTGTTGCAACTGCATCACACCCCCCACAATCTTAGATCAAAAGGATGTAACACCTTGGTCACCCCCAGAGTCCACCTCAAAACCTTTGGAGACAGAGCCTTTTGTCATGCTGCCCCTACACTTTGGAACTCCCTGCCACACCCAATCAGAACAGCTCCATCCCTGGAAGCATTTAAGTCTAAACTGAAAACCTACCTCTTCAGTCTGGCATTCATGAACATCTGACTATCTCCTCTGTAACACAACCCATACTGCAAACCTGTTTTAATCTGAGACACAACTATGCGCTTTGAGTCCTGTGGGAGAAAACCGCTTTTCAAATGTTATTGTTATTGTTAATGTGACAAATAGGCCTATGTTTTTTTTTTTAATGACTGAATCTTTTTCGGCTCCGTTTACAGTTGTGTGGTGCTGCATGATGACTGTTTTGTAACATCACCTATGTGAAGATCGGTGAGTGCATTGTGGTATAACAGCATGTGGCGTTATGTGTGGGTGTGTGTTGCCTAGGTACAGGGCCTAGCTGCTACAGCTGCAGCAGCACCAGTGACAGTCTCCCTCCCTAATCCCTAATCACACAAACTAAACTGCCTAAAATACAATCTATCTACAATACAAAGCAATACAGGTGAATATCAAGTGTTGGAGTGTAAAAACGCTAGGTGTTTTGAGCAATAAATGCACTTGCACAGACAAAAAGCACTGGAGCAGTCTCTCAGTACAGTCAGTCAGTAAGTCACAAGCAGGACGAGTGAGGCAACATGGCGCCCGCTATTTATAGAGGGGGGCTTGGCCAGGCTCCCCCTCTGTGATTGGCTGCAGTCAGAGGGCTGGGAGCCCTCTGATTCGCTTGTGAGGACTCGAGGTGACGTCTGAAGTGATGCTATCCGAGCTGATGACGTTATCCGAGCTCGGATAGCTAGGATATCTCCGGATAGCTGATTGCTATCCGAGTGCGCTCGGATAGCACAGCCCGGATAGCTAATACTATTCGAGCTCTAATAGTGAAAAAAGAGCTAGGATATCCAAGTATCTCGGATATCCTAGCTCGGATGAGCATCACTGCTCTGTGTCACAGTTGGAGAACGCGCATGTGTGTGTGTGTGTGTGTGTGTGTGTGCGCGCGTGCGCATGTGCGCATTTCTACAACACAAAAAACAAAGTTTATACATTGGTTCAAAACTGTAGAAGATGGTTTAAACAAGGACTCTAACTTCTTGTGCTGGTACGATGGGTTTTAAATGCCACAATTCTTTTAATTACAATTTTTCTATCTTTTCATTCATTTTGTGTGCCATATGCTGTGTAAGATGTAGAGTGGGGCCGAACCTCCGATTTTAGGTTCGCGAACCGGGTTCGCGAACTAAGGTTCGGTTCGCGTAAAAATTTGCAAACCGCAATAGACTTCAATGGGGATGCGAACTTTGAAAAAAAAAATTATGCTGGCCACAAAAGTGATGGAAAAGATGTTTCAAGGGGTCTAACACCTGGACCCCCAGGTGGAGGAGTGGGATACATGCCAAAAGTCCCCGGGAAAAATCTGGATTTGACGCAAAACAGCGTTTTAAAGAGACACTGTAACATCAAAAAGATCCCCTGGGGGGTACTCACCTCGGGTGGGGGAAGCCTCCGGATCCTAATGAGGCTTCCCACGCCGTCCTCTGTCCCACGGGGGTCTCGCCGCAGCCCTCCGAACAGCCGGCGACTGTGCCGACTGTCAGTTCAATATTTACCTTTGCTGGCTCCAGCGGGGGCGCTGTGGCGACTTTCGGCACGGAAATAGACGGAAATACCCGATCTCCGTCGGGTCCGCTCTACTGCACAGGCGCCGGAAACTTGCGCCTGCGCAGTAGAGCAGACCCGACGGAGATCGGGTATTTCCGCCTACTTCGGCGCCGACAGCCGTCAGAGCGCCTGCGCAGGAGCCAGGAAGGTAAATATTACGTCACCGCTGCACGGAGGGCTACAGCGAGACCCCTGACGGATGGAGGACGGCGTGGGAAGCCTCATTAGGATCCGGAGGCTTCCCCCACCCGAGGTGAGTACCCCCCAGGGGCCGTTTTGTCGTTACAGTTCCTCTTTAAGGGCAGAAATCACATTGAATGCTAAATGACAGGCCTAAAGTGCTTTAAAACATCTTGCATGTGTATACATCAATCAGGTAGTGTAATTAAGGTACTGCTTCACACTGACACACTAAACTCGCCGTGTAACGCACCGCAAACAGCTGTTTGTGTAGTGACGGCCGTGCTGGACTGGTGCGCACCATGGCGAGAACAGGTATGCAGTGGCGGGTTCACTGAACAGAACAGGTATGCAGTGGCGGGTTCACTGAACAGAACAGGTATGCAGTGGCGGGTTCACTGAACAGAACAGGTATACAGTGGCGGGTTCACAGAACAGGTATGCAGTGGCAGGTTCACTGAACAGGTATACAGTGGCGGGTTCACTGAACACAACAGGTATGCAGTGGCGGGTTCACTGAACAGTACAGGTATGCAGTGGCAGGTTCACTGAACAGGTATGCAGTGGTGGGTTCACTGAACAGGTATGCAGTGGTGGGTTCACTGAACAGGTATGCAGTGGTGGGTTCACTGAACAGAACAGGTATACAGTGGCGGGTTCACTGAACAGGTATACAGTGGCGGGTTCACTGAACACAACAGGTATGCAGTGGCGGGTTCACTGAACAGGAATACAGTGGTGGGTTCACTGAACAGAACAGGTATGCAGTGGCGGGTTCACTGAACAGTACAGGTATGCAGTGGCAGGTTCACTGAACAGGTATGCAGTGGCAGGTTCACTGAACAGGTATGCAGTGGTGGGTTCACTGAACAGGTATGCAGTGGTGGGTTCACTGAACAGGTATGCAGTGGTGGGTTCACTGAACAGGTATGCAGTGGTGGGTTCACAGTACAGGTATGCAGTGGTGGGTTCACAGAACAGGTATGCAGTGGTGGGTTCACTGAACAGGTATGCAGTGGTGGGTTCACAGAACAGGTATGCAGTGGTGGGTTCACTGAACAGGTATGCAGTGGTGGGTTCACTGAACAGGTATGCAGTGGTGGGTTCACAGAACAGGTATGCAGTGGTGGGTTCACTGAACAGGTATGCAGTGGTGGGTTCACTGAACAGGTATGCAGTGGTGGGTTCACAGAACAGGTATGCAGTGGTGGGTTCACAGAACAGGTATGCAGTGGTGGGTTCACAGAACAGGTATGCAGTGGTGGGTTCACAGAACAGGTATGCAGTGGTGGGTTCACTGAACAGGTATGCAGTGGCGGGTTCACAGAACAGGTATGCAGTGGTGGGTTCACTGAACAGGTATGCAGTGGTGGGTTCACTGAACACAACAGGTATGCAGTGGCGGGTTCACTGAACAGGAATACAGTGGTGGGTTCACTGAACAGGTATACAGTGGCGGGTTCACTGAACACAACAGGTATGCAGTGGCGGGTTCACTGAACAGGAATACAGTGGTGGGTTCACTGAACAGAACAGGTATGCAGTGGCGGGTTCACTGAACAGTACAGGTATGCAGTGGTG
This sequence comes from Hyperolius riggenbachi, assembly GCF_040937935.1. Lineage (NCBI taxonomy): Eukaryota > Metazoa > Chordata > Amphibia > Anura > Hyperoliidae > Hyperolius > Hyperolius riggenbachi. Next base: position 233,028,635 of record NC_090650.1, read on the forward strand.
GGTTCACAGAACAAGTATGCAGTGGCGGGTTCACTGAACAGGTATGCAGTGGCGGGTTCACTGAACAGGTATGCAGTGGCGGGTTCACTGAACAGGTATGCAGTGGCGGGTTCACAGTACAGGTATGCAGTGGTGGGTTCACAGTACAGGTATGCAGTGGTGGGTTCACTGAACAGGTATGCAGTGGTGGGTTCACTGAACAGGTATGCAGTGGTGGGTTCACTGAACAGGTATGCAGTGGTGGGTTCACTGAACAGGTATGCAGTGGTGGGTTCACTGAACAGGTATGCAGTGGTGGGTTCACTGAACAGGTATGCAGTGGTGGGTTCACTGAACAGGTATGCAAGGTGGGTTCACAGTACAGGTATGCAGTGGTGCGTTCACAGAACAGGTATGCAGCCATGAACAAGCTAAGCCTAACTAATCTTTCCCTATGAGAGACAGTCTGCAGCAGCTCGCCCTACTCTCACTAACGCAGGCACACGAGTGAGCGTAATGGCCGCCGCTGCCTGCCTTTTATTAGGGGGGGGAGTGGCTATAGGGGCTAGTGTTGCCTAATTGGCTACACTGGGCCTGCTGACTGTGATGTAGAGGGTCAAAGTTGACCCTCATGGTGCATTATGGGGCGAACCGAACTTCCGCAAATGTTCGCCTGCGGGACGCGAACGCGAACCACTGAAGTTCGCATGGAACCGTTCGCAGGCGAACCGTTCGGCCCAACTCTAGTAAGATGGTGTTCACTGTCACTATCTATATATATAATAGAGTAAGTGCCTCAACCTTCAAACAAGAAGAAGTAGCGCCCTGCCCCCAGGGCCGGTCCAAGCAAGAAGAAGGGGCTGGTCCAAGCAAGAAAAAGTAGTGTCATATCAAACCAAGGGCAAAGAGGGATAATATGCATATTCAGTAGCAGTGCATTGTGGGTAACCACAAATGTTCACTTATATCTAAATTATTGCAGATTTGCTTCTGTTATAAGAAGGAAAATTACACCAAGCTTTGCTTTTTTTAGTAGGAGGGCGTTTTGGTCTCTTTTATCCTCCTATACACATTCCGAGTAGTTTGGGTCACCCTGAGCTGCTTGGTTACTCTGTTGTACTGGTCCAAGCCCTATCTCATACAGCCATATCAATCCCGGCTATGTACTGATGAGGACCAAAAGTCTGAACTAGGCTGTCACATGTGGGTTTGATATGACTATGTAAAATGTAAAGCTATAGGGCTTGATTCACAAAGCGGTGCAAACTGTTTAGCACGTGAAGTGCAGTTTGTGGACTTTTATGCGCGCAAAGGGCCTTGATTCGCGCCATTGCGGTCTTTTGCGTGTGCGATTTGTGCGATCACGGACTTTTGCGCGCGCAAAAGACCGTGATCGTGCAAATGGCGGCACTTTGCGCGTGCAAAAGTCTGCAAACGGTACTTCACATGCTAACTGTTTAGCACACCGTGCTTAAAGAGAGTCTGAAGCGAGAATAAATCTCGCTTCAGACCTCATAAATAGCAGGGGCACGTGTGCCCCTGCTAAACCGCCGCTATCCCGCGGCTTAACGGGGGTCCCTGATCCCCCAAATCCCCTCCGTAATGCGGGGGAGCGCTTCCTGGTTGGGGCTGCTAACTGCCGCAGCCCTGCCCCACGCGCGTCTGTCAGCACGTATCTCCGTCTTCCTTCACTGAGAGGGGCGGGGGAGAAGCGGCGATGCGCCGCTGACAGACGCGACTGGAGGCAGGGCTGCAGCCGTTAGCCCTGCCTCCAGGAACGACCAAGTCTGCGACCAAGTGTCGCAGTGGGGGGTTTGGGGGTGAAGGGACCCCCGTTTAGCGGCGGTTTAGCAGGGGCACGCGTGCCCCTGCTAACCATGAGCTCTGAAGCGAGATTTATTCTCGCTTCAGAGTCTCTTTAACAGTTTGCACAGCTTTGTGAATCAGGCCCATAGGCTTGCTTGAATTACCAAGGGTGAAAAGGAATAATTTGCATATTTAGTAGCGGTGCATTGTGGGTAACCACAAATGTTCACTTATAGCTGAATTATTGCAGATTTGCTTCTGTTTTAAGAAGGCAAATTACACCAAGCTTTGCTTTTTTTTAGTAGGAGGGCTTTTTGGTCTCTTTTATCCTCCTATACATTCCAAGTGGTTTGGGTCACCCTGAGCTGCTTGGTTACTCTGTTGTACTGGTCCAAGCCCTATCTCATACAGCCATATCAATCCTTGCCATGTACAGATGAAGACCAAAAGTCTGAAACAGGCTGTCTACATGTGGGTTTGATATGGCTGTGTAAAACTTAAAGCTACATGATTGCTATACAACAGTGGTTCTGGATGCTTGCTTGGGTTACTAAAGGTGAAAAAGAATAATTGGCATATTAAGTAGCAGTGCATTGTGGGTAACCACAAATGTTCACTTATAGCTGAATTATTGCAGATTTCCTTCTGTTTTAAAAAGGCAAATTACACCAATACAGTGGGTGGCATTGCAGGAAGTGACGACAGTGGAATGCACGCTGGAACACGGAAGAGGTGAGGCATCCCCGCCCGCTGCCTTTTACTAAGTGGCGGCTGCTACTGTGCTTAAGCAGGAGGTGGAGCACACATGGGGGACCCAGGTGAGGGGAGGGGGGTTCCTGCTGAGCTTAAGCAGGAGGGGGAGCGCACATGGGGGACCCAGATGAGGGAGGGAGTTCCTGCTGAGCTTAAGCTGGAGGTAGAGCACACATGGGGACCCAGATGAGGGGGGGAGTTCCTGCTGAGCTTAAGCTGGAGGGGGAGCACACATGAGGGACCCAGTTGAGGGGGGGACCGACCCCCCTCCCCGCCGCTGTGCCTAATACCCCCTTCCTGCCCTCTACCCCCTTATGCGGCGTATGCTACGCCGCGGGTCGGCTAGTTCATTTTATTTGCTTTCATGTGCTGATTTTAAATGCCACAATTCTCTTATGACCCATACTCACGGGCTACAATTGTCGCCGCAACACGCAGCGCGCGTGTTGCGGCAACAGGTCACCCGTGAGTATGAGGCGTTGCACGGGCGCGCACCCCGAACCGTCGCTCATCGCTGGTCATTGGCACGGTCAATCGCCTGGCGCCGCCGCAACTGTCACTTGTCCACGTGGGTACGCGGACTGGCGACAGCAACAAGCAGGAAATACATTGAGCTTCCGGCGGGGGGGGGGGAGGTGTGGAACAACAGCGACAGCTTCCGCCGCATCAGTTGCCAGGTCCCTCCGCCATGTGTATGCGGAGGGACCTGGCGACGAGCTGTCGCCGGCCTGTCGCGCACACGCTCCCGTGTGCTAGCGACAGGCCATAAATGTAGCCCGTGAGTATGGGCCATTAAGCTTAGAATTAATGGTGCATGTAACCAGCCCAGTTACAATTTAAACTCGGAATTTACGATGTCTCCCCATCACCAGAATCTGCTTCATGTCATGTTGAGGGAACTGTTGACCTTATCAATTTAGCCAATATGCCTGGGAAAGCCTCCTCAGTAACAGTTGAGGCATCTAATTACATGTATGGTTGCTAAAGAATATTTCTCCTATGTATGTCAGTGTATATAAGCTGTGTTTTTCAGTGTTTGTCAGGAACCAGTCCGACAAAGGCTTTTTATAAGCCGAAAGCTCACTGTTTATCCATCTCTAAAGGTGCGTACACACATGCGACTATAGTCGTTTGAAACGATCGTTCCCCGATCGTTTCAAACGACGATCGTTTAAAAAAAAGCAGCCAACGATCATTAAGTCTAACGACGGACGAGCTAGATTGTTAAAAACGAACGATCTAGCTTGGCGAATTTTTTCCAACGACGATCGTTTGCAAAAGTAGTACATCGTTGGAAACGATCGTTCATACTAGGCTTGACATGCGCATTTCGCTATTTCTCCATGAAACTTCTCATTTTTATGCGCAAGCGCAATAGTTGCTTTACGTAATGTAACGTTCGTTCTAACGATCAGATCGTTACACACATTTAAAAACTAACTTTACTTAGGTCGTTCTTTCATCAATTAAAAGTTCGTTCGTCGTTCTCAACGAACGATCGTTGTCGCATGTGTGTACGTAGCATTAGTGAGCCAATAAATGGTATCATCCTGATTCAAAACTCCTTGCTTTTACTCATGGCTAACAGGGTACAGTACACATTTTTTATTGCCTGTATTCTTTACTGTAACCAATACAATGCACAGGTAACCCTTTGCGTTACCGCTGTTACAGGGAATGCAACAACTCCTCCTGTGAACCTGGCCTTAAAGAGACTCTGTAACGTAAAAAAAAAAAAAAAATCAACCCTCCCCTGTAGCTTCAGGGTTTCCAGCGCTGGCTCTTGCGTATCCTGCCCTGACAAGTTTGCAAAGGCTTGATATTATTTACCTCTCCCGGATCCAGCACAGCCGCAGTAGCAGCTCTTCATTCGGGCTAGGCGGAAATAGTTGACCCCTTCGTATCTGCTCTACTGCGCAGGGACAAAAGTAGAGCGCATCAATCGGGTTCAGCTATTTCCACCTTAACCCAAATGAAGAGCAGCTAGTGCGCTTGCACAGGATCGCGGTAGGCAAATATTTACCGCGCTGCACTTCGGGGGACCCTGGCACTTGGACAGGGGAGGATTGGGAAGCCTTGTCAGGATCCAGTGGCTTCTACCTCCCGAGGTAAGTATCCCCTAGAGGGATTTTTTTTATGACTGGTTTTCTTTAAAATGTCTTTTCTAAAAATCCATAGTGCACCGTTAAAGTGAACCAGAGGTGAAACTAAACGAATGAGATAAACAATTGTATTAATGTCTCTACTCCTACAAATGACTTTATAGATATTCTATGGTTTTATTTTATATTTAAACAGATACAAACTAGATTTAATGTTTTGTTGCCTCTGCTCAGTGCGAGCCTAATAAGTGTCCCAGAGTTAGAAAAAAGTCAATAGTTCATGTATTTTATCTCCCTCTGCTCTCAGAAATTATACTCTGCCAGGAAAACATTTATGGCTGTCATTTGCTTATCAGTAATGTTTACTATGTTCCAACAAGACAGAAGATGTCACTTCCATGTCTAAAAATTAACTCTTTCAGGCAGCAAAATAGAACAAATAAAACAGCCTGGTTATTAATGTTTTGCACTGTACATAAGCATGTTAATCTCATCATGGTCACGTCACCTCTGGTACACTTTATGTTTGCTGTATTTAAGAAGGGGGCAATCTGACTTTTTCTGTGGTGACCATAAGCATCCTAAAAAAGACCATTGACTTCAACTTTGATCGCAAATCGCTTCTTTTGAAATAAATAGGGATGGTCAATGAAATGCAAGTAGTTCCCGAGTTGATGCAAGATTATGCAAATTTTGTATGCAGCTTTAAAATCGCCCAATTAATCCCTGCTCAGGTGGGATTCAGTTGATTTGTTTCAGGCTGCATAAGTTTGCATACAAAATTTTCAAAACTCAGCATCAACTCAGAATGATGTGCATCTTATTGACCAACCTTAGTAATCAGTAATAATTACATTAATATTATGTAGATATATTTATAAAAAATAACTCGGTACTTATCCGTTAGCCGGGCGCATCCTCTACGTGGCGACAAAACTCCACCAGAGTTACATCTTTCCCTACTATCCATGTCGGCCTGGAGGGGGAATAGTAATTAGCGCCACCTGCCGGATGCGCCCGGCTAACGGATAAGTACCAATAACTCTACCAAGTAGTCTGGTATTGCCTAGGAAGGCGAACATTCTCTTGCAAAACACCCTTGTCCACTTTCTAGGATAAGGGGCTTATCCACTGTTTTGGTATCAAGGAGGAAGTGGTGGAATCTGCCTTTGATAATGGGTCAAAAATATGTATCCCCTGCTTGGGAAATAAGTTTTCTACTTCGTACCTATTTGTACAAAGGAGGGGGCAACACTAAATCACTTTTAGGTTTTTTTTTTACACTGCAATTGGAAATTCCGATTTGCAATTTCTCACTGGATGCCAGCAACAGAAGTAGAAAAATGCAGCATGCAGAACTTTTTTGAAATTGCAGCAAAAATAGGAATATGAATCGCATTCAGTGGAAAGGAGCCCTTAAAATATTAAACTTAAAGGGACTCCGAGCAGTGAATAAAAACAAAATCTGAACTTACCTGGGGCTTTCTCCAGCCCACCACAGGTCGGGAGGTCCCTCGGCGTCCTTCTGGCTCCTCTCCTGGTCCCTCCGCAGAAATAACACCAGGCGGCTCCCGGCGACACTGGGACCAAGTGTCGGGCTCCCTCTTCCTGAAAGATGACGTTAGTCGTCATCACGCCAGCCGCCTCGCATCATCACTCAGCGCTCGGCCTGACAGTACTGCACATGCACAGTTTAATCGCGCATGCACAGTACTGTCACGCCGGCCGCCCTGATGACGCGAGGCGGCCGGCGTTATGACAACTAACGTCATCTTTCAGGAAGAGGGAGCTCGACACTCGGTCCCGGTGTCCCCGGGAGCCGCCGGTTGTCATTTCTGTGGAGGGACCGGGAGAGGAGCCAGAAGGACGCCAAGGGAAAGCCGCGCACATTACTGAACCTGGATTCAACCACTGGTGGACTCTGCACAGATGCCCACCAAGCTGGAAATATACACTTTTTAGGTATTAATTAATCATATGCGCTTTTTAGGTATGAATTAATCATATGCGCTTACATATTGTTGCATATACTGTCTGGTAAAATGAGCATGATTGTTTGCAGCTGAAGTAGCATAGGACTAAGTGGTCTGTTTTAATTGATTTTAATCCATTGAAATTCATTAATGTCATTATATTATATATGATTTACTGTATATATTTTTCGAATAAATCGTTATATTCTTGAGTGGTGCTGCTCATATGGGCCTTCTTTTTCTCAGCTGTGCATGTATATAATTTTGGGCTCTTGCACACTCTCATTTATATTGCCAAGTGTTGCGGACATACCTCTTGTTCCTATTTTATTATAAAATATGCATTGGTAGTCTCACTGGAAGGTTGTAAAGTAAGCGGTCTCTCCTTGCAGTGCTGGCTCCTCGGTTTGTATGTTCTCCCTGTGTCTGTGTGGGTTTCCTCTGTGCACTCTGGTTTCTTCCTACATACCAAAAACAAACATATGTGAATTGGCTTCCCCCAAAATTGGCCCTAGACTATGATACATGCACTACATGATACATACATAGACATATGACGATGGTAGGGGCTAAATTGTGATCCCCTCTGAAGGACAGTTGGTGACAGGACAATCTACTCTGTACAGCGCTGCGTAATATGTCTGCGCTATATACTGTAAATACTTAAACACTTCTTTAGATTTGGTTTATTTATTTAAGATCCTTTTTTTTTTTTTTTTTTTTTTTTTTACTTTTGACTAAATTATCACACGCTTGCTTGCTTTTACTACCCGCGATCTGACCCGCTGGCCACAACACGATCAGAATCAAAACAGGTACCCGGACCCGGCCTGCAATTCGGGTAACCTGCGGGTACCCAACCCAATGCAGGCCTCTAAGTACAGTTATCTAGTTCCAGCAGTCTTCTAAGAACAAAACTCTGGTATGAAAAAGTCATCATGCTTTGCCACAATAATGTACTAGAACAAGAACTACTAAGACCCATGTTTTCTATTTCAACCATTTTATTGAATGTAATTGTAACAAAAGTAGACCAGCATAGCATATTATTCCTTTACACACAACAGTCTAAGGCCCCTTTTTAAATTCACATTAGAGCATAATGGAATGAAACAAACTTGAAATGGCAGTGCAGAATATCTAAACTTCAGGTAATAACATGTTCAGTACCAAGTGGTCAGTATGAACAAATGAAATTGCTCAAACCAGTTTCGTGATTTAATAAATAAATAAATAAATAAAAAAATCAGTAGAATGCTCCTATAGTAGCTCAGCCATAGTAAATATCTGACTATAGTAAATTCTGTACCCTGGTCCTGACAATGCGTCTGTGTGTGGCTGTCATTTTCATGCATGGCCACATTTACAGTAGGTAGTAAAATCTGACAGCCAAGGCCAGTTCTAGGCACTACGGGGCCCTGGGTAAAAATCGAATGCCCCATGCAAGTCACCCCCCCGACTAACTTGTACCCTACGGAAACAGCATTGGGTGGACTTTTGTTCTTGACCCGCACCCCCTCCTCAGATAGTATTTGGTTGCTTCCTGGAGCCCCAGGGCTGCCTGGCGGTACCCACCACTTCCCCGTCCCCCCCCCCACCCCACCCCACCTTCCTCGGTTTCCTCACAAGTGACTAGTAGTCTCCAGGGCCTCTGCAAAGTATTTGCAGCAAAGAAAACTCATCTGTCCAGGCAGGGGGCTCATCCATCAGACTGCATGCACCAGGCAGGTAAGTTTGTTCCACTGCCAAGACTCTGCAGAGGGCACCTATTCACTTGCGGGGTGACCGGGGAGGGCCTGCCAGCTGGCTCTGGAGCACTGGGCAATTGCCTGACTTTTTGGACTAGCCAGTCTGATTCCTTTATGCTTTACTAAAGCACTTAATTGAAAAAAATCTTCCAGAGAAAAAAAAGTGTTGTATTTTAGTTCTTTGTTTCTAGCAAGCTAGCATGTGAGCTTACATCCCACTCAGTCGGGGAGCTGTTTTCTGAGTCTTGAACCTCTGGATAGTCCCTGTAGTTCTATACCCATATGTAGTGTGTTAGCAAGGGATACCTGTTAAGAGATTGTCTATAAAGGCAGTGGTAAGATGGTCTAAGCCATCATGTGCAAAGTACAGGGTATACTAGTTAACCACTTGAGGACCACAGTCTTTTCGCCTCTTAAAGCCAATGGGTACCACTGTAAAAATAAAAGTCAGATACTCACCTAAGGAGAGGGAAGGCAAGGTCCTAATGAGCCTTCCCTCTCCTCTCCCGGTGCCCTCGGTGCTGCGCTGGCTCCCCCGTTCGCGTCCGCCGCTGCAGGGACTTCGGAGGTCTTCAGGAGCACTCGGGCTTATACCCGGCAGTATAGGAACCCCACAAGTGACCCCATTTTAGAAAGAAGACACCCCAAGGTATTCTTTTAGGGGTATGGTGAGTTCATAGAAGATTTTATTTTTGTCACAAGTTGGTGGAAAGTGACACTTTGTGAAAAAAACAATAAAAATCAATTTCTGCTAACTTTTGACAAAAAGTAAAATCTTCTATGAATTTGTCATACACCAAACGGAATACCTTGGGGTGTCTTTTTTGCTAAAAGGGGGTCACTTGTGGGGTTCCTATACTGCCCTGGCATTTTAGGGGCCCAAAACCGTGAGGAGTATTATGGAAACCAAATGCCTCAAAATGACTGTTCAGGGGTATAAGCATCTGCAAATTTTGATGACAGGTGGTCTATGAGGGGGCGAATTTTGTGGAACTGGTCATAAGCAGGGTGGCCTCTTAAATGACAGGTTGTATTGGGCCTGATCTGATGGATAGGAGTGCTAGGGGGGTGACAGAAGGTGATTGATGGATGTCTCAGGGTGATTAGAGAGGAAAATAGATGCAATCCGTGCACTGGGGAGGTGATCGGAAGGGGTCTGAGGGGGATCTGAGGGTTTGGCTGAGTGAGTAGGAGCCCACACAGGGCAAATTAGGGCCTGATCTGATGGGTAGGTGTGCTAAGGGGTGACAGGTGGTGACAGGAGGTGATTGATGGGTGTCTCAAGGTGTGATTAGAAGGGGGAATAGATGCAAGCAATGCACTGGCGAGGTGATCAGGGCTGGGGTCTGAGGGCGTTCTGAGGTTGTGGGCGGGTGATTGGGTGCCCTAGGGGCAGATAGGGGTCTGATCTGATGGGTAGCAGTGACAGGGGGTGATTGACAGGTGATTACAGGGGAGGATAGATGTATACAGTACACAGGGGGGGGGGAGGTCTGAGAGTGTGTGGGGGGGTGATCAGGAGCCTCCAGGGGCAGTGTTAGTGGCGGGGTGATTGACGGGTGATTAGTGGGGTGAATAGATGTATACAGTACATGGGGGGGGCTGGGGAGGGGGTCTGCGGAGGATCTGCGAGTGTGGGGGGTGATCAGGAGCCCCCAGGGGGCAGTGTTAGTGACAGGGGGTGATTGACAGGTGATTGATGAGTTATTGACAGGTGATTAGTGGGGAGAATAGATGTATACAGTACACGGGGGGGGGGGGGTCTGGGGAGGATCTGAGAGTGTGGGGGGGTGATCAGTTGCCCCCGGGGCAGTGTTAGTGACACGGGGTGATTGACGGGTGATTGACAGGTGATTAGTGGGGAGAATAAATGTATACAGTACACAGGGGGGGGGGTCTAGGGAGGATCTGAGAGTGTGGGGGGGTGATCAGGATCCCCCGGGGGCAGTGTTAATGACGGGGGGTGATTGATGGGTGATTGACTGGGGATTGACAGGTGATTAGTGGGAAGAATAGATGTATACAATACACAGGGGGTGGGGGGTCTGTGGCGGATCTGAAAGTGTGGGGGGGGGTGACCAGAAGCCCCCAGGGGGCAGTGTTAGTGATGGGTGATTGACAGGTGATTAGTGGGGAGAATAGATGTATACAGTACACGGGGGGGGGGGGGTCTGGGGAGGATCTGAGAGTGGGGGGGGGGGTGATCAGGAGCCCCCAGAGGGCAGATGAATGTCAGTTAAATCATGTGTGTATGAGGATCTGCAGATCTCCTAGACTATCATTGAAATATGCAGGAATGGATTTTTGGCAGGAACAGATCTTTTGCAGATACTGATCTTTTGTGTCTGTACAGCATCTGTGTGTTCAGCATCTTGCAAAGATTTTTTTCTGATGTGGAGTTCAGCTCCATAGAAAAGACTGTGTAGGTATGGCTCTCATACTACATAAAGGGTGGTAAGATTGGAACTGTGATCTTTCATTTTCAAAAGACTATGGTCTGATGTGTGTAAGTGGCCTTAGGCTCTATTCATAAAACCTTACCGCAAGTTTTCCGCTCAAAACAGCGGATTTTCCCGTCCATTTAGCAAAGTGGGCATTCATAAAAGCTGTTCCCGCATGAAAATCTACAATCCCCCAGCAGAGCGAGAAATTTCCGCCCTCTCCAGTGTTTTTCTAGATTTATCTAGAAAAAAGTAACAAAATGGCCATTCATGAAGTTTAGAGGAAGCGGTATGTGGACGGGAAATATCGCTTCCTCTGATTTTGCGGATTACATACAAGTAAATGGGACAGACCTCCCAGAGAGAGCAGCGCACGGTGGGACTCTGCCAGCTGAAGTGTTTCCGCATGCCTTCCGACAGCTTACCGCCAGCTTTCAGCGGGAGATCTCCGCTCTTGCATCGCAGCTGGCAAGATTTTTTTGAATGACCACCCAGAAGTGTAAAATACCGCTGCGGTATTTTCCCTCCAGGAGTTTTCTCACCACAACTTTTTTATGAATAGAGCCCATTGTGGCGCAGTGTAACGGCTGCTTTGTAACACGGCTTACTGCTTTGCAATGCACCACCTATGCAACGTTCTCAATGCAGCAGTAGCATCGTGTTATAATGGTTTGCAGTATGGCAATGCACTGCATGCAGTGTGTCACCGCTAAATGCGTGCAATAACAGGTACAGTGTAGGATACTTTTCATTGACTGCATGCTTTCCTGTATGTGATGCAAACACTGCCATAACGCGCAGGAATACTTTTCTTTTTCCATTGCATTACGTTACTGTTATCCTGTTCCACTGTGAACCTAGCCTTACAGCTAATTGGCCCAAGCCTTGTAAGGGTTTTCCATCTTCCTCTGGATTAATATGTGAGAGTGCAGGCTAGTGCTTTACCATATTTTCTGGTTGTACTTGGCTGGATGCTTGTTGACCTGTCTATGTACAGAAACACCAGCCAATGGCTGAGGTGAGCTCATTCTTCCACCAGCAATATCACCGTTCTTATCCCAATTGAGTGTGTGCTCTCTCATCTTTGTGTTTTAGTGTATATGTTACGGCCAGAACCCGAAGTTTGGCCACTTCTAATTCTGGCCGGCCACTTCGGGTTCTGGCCGGCCAATGCGCGAAGTGGCCGCTGCGCTGCGGCCAATGTTAGAAATTGAATGATTCCTCTGACATTAATGTATCTTCTGGCCGCAGTGCAGCGGCCAAACGTAGAACAACTTAGTTCATTTAATGCAATTCAGCCGGCGGCAATGTAACAATTCAAGCCGCCGGCTTTTTCTCTGCCTCTCTCTCCTCCTCTTATGGGCAGCAGGCGGGGACACGCGTGTCCCCGGGAGTCGTTCGTCGCACCAGGAAAGCAGAGCGGGGAGGCTGCAGACATCGCTTCTGCCAGCACCCGCTCTGCAAGAACGGCAGGATTCCCCTGCCGCCACGAACGACTCCGGGGGGACACTCGTGTCCCCGCCCGGCTGCCCATAGGAGAGAGCGAGAGAGGCAGGCGGGGGGGGGGGAGAAGGGGAGAGAGGCAGAGGAGGAGAGAGAGATGCAGAGAAAAAGCCGGCGGCTTGAATTGTTACATTGCCGCCGGCTGAATTGCATTAAATGAACTAAGTTGTTCTACGTTTGGCCGCTGCGCTGCGGCCAGAAGATACATTAATGTCAGAGGAATCATTCCATTTCTAACATTGGCCGCAGCGCAGCGGCCACTTCGCGCATTGGCCGGCCAGAACCTGAAGTGGCCGGCCAGAACTAGAAGTGGCCAAACTTCGGGTTCTGGCCGTAACATATACATGTCCAATCATTGGTCTTCGGAGCAGCACCTCAAGGTTTACCTTCATCACACGCCATTCTCCAGTTTGGGTCCCACTAGTGTCTTTTAGACTGACCTTATCTGTTGGGTACACAAATGTGTTAGCTTCCTTGAGGCCAGTTTCACACTGCAAACTGGTGATAGCATTGCGCTGCCGCATGCCCGTATCACCAAAAACAGGCCTTCAGGGAACATTGCGTTAGTCCGCGGTGTTCCCTGTCTGGCCACCAGCGAAGCAGGAAGTGACGCACTTGTGGTCACTTCCTGCTTTGGGTATGCGGAATGGTATTGTAAAAATATGCTTCAGCGAATGCGTGCCGCAACTCCAACTATTTAAAATAGCCTTCATCGCCATAGAATAACATGACTTCCAGGCCGACACAGGTCGCTGCGGATCCCGCACAGTAAGGTAGTCCTGCGCTAGCGTTAGATTAGGCACTTCTATCACAACGTGGGGCGTATGAACTTCCCTATAGGGACACATTAGGCTGCGGTAGCAGTGCGGCAATTTGCTGCATCGGGCCAGTGTGAAAGGGCCCTTAATCTATTAGTGATATGATTTACTGTAGATAGTAAAATCCAAAAACATTTTGCAATTTTATGTTCAGGAATATTATTCTTAAATTGTTGCACTATTTTTGAAAGAACTTTTTAACAGTAGTTTATTACCCCTGTTCCAAAAGTTAAAATTTCTTTCTAATGCCTAGCCCACACACTCATCCCACCCCTCGCCCAGTGTACAAGGGAAGCCTCTGGATCCTAACCAGGCTTCCTCCGTCCTCCTCGGTCCTGGCAATCCGGTGCTGCGACCTGCCGAACAGCGGCGAGGTAAATATTTACCTGCTGTGATCTGGCCCAGTAGCAGCACTTTGTTCAGGCTAAGGTGGAAATACCCGAGCCCAATCGTCTCCGCTCTACTTTGCAGGCACAAGTCCTTTGCGCCCGCACAGTAGAGCGGATACAATGGGGCACCTCTATTTCTGCTTTAACCCACACAGAGAGCTGTTACTGCACCTGTGCAGCATTGCGGTAGGTACATATTGCCTGTCTCTTGTCAGCTTTGTTGAGGAGGTTTTGGGGGAGCAAGTGCTAAATTCCCCCAAGCTACAGATGACAGGGAAGCCTCATTGGGACCCTGAGGCTTCACCCTCCCAAGGTAAGTATCCCCCAGAGGGTTTTTTCTTTGTTACAGAGTCTCTTTAACCTAGCATATTATCACAAACTTACCTCGCTGATGTACCTGTGATAAGCTCAGCTCTGCTACCAGCCAGCTCTACAATGCTTGTTCGCATGGCATCACCAAAGGCCATACATGCACCCATTCATATCCTTCTAAGTGAGTGCAGGTGGCCACATTCCTGTCTTATTTCATCCGACAGTGTCAGTAGCTGCTGGAGGAGAGTATTTTATCACGGTTTTTCAGAGTGGCCAATAGGCTGTTGGGACTTGTAGTCCTGCTTGATATATACTTTAACCATGTTCCTGACATATCCCTAATTTTCTGTCTGGCTGTTTGATCATATGTGTTTGACCCCAGACTTGTCTCTGATTTCTGGTTTGCTTGACCCCTGGATTGACAGTCATCTGATTTCTGGTATTGACCTTTTGACTTGTTACTGGGCTTAAAGGAGAACTGAAGTGAGAAGAATATGGAGGCTTCCGTATGTATTTCCTTTAAAACAGAACCAGTTGCCTGGCAGCCCTGCAGATCTTTTTGGCTGCAGTAGTATCTAAACACCACCAAAAACAAGCATGCAGCTAATCTGGTCCGATCTGACAATAATGTCAGAAATGCCTGATCTGTATATGCTCGTTCAGGGTCTATGGCTAAAAGTATTAGAAAATATTAGAGGAAGATGATCAACAGGATAACCAGGCAACTAGTATTGCCTATAAGGAAATAAATATGACATCCTCTATCACTGGCGTATCCAGACGGGGGTTCTGGATGTATGGAACACCCCCCAGAGACTCCTGTACCATTAAAAAAAATTCCCTGAAATCGCTGAAGCAGACAAGCTGGTAAATATACAGAGGCTTGCCTGCAGGGTCTGTGGGAAAAACTCAGCTCTTTCCCTATTGTAAAGACTGCATGTAGACAGCTACATAAGGTATGTCACAGGTTGAAAGTTTTTGACAGTCCCTAAACTCCAGGAGGGCTGCCTGCAGCTTGTGTGAGAGGCTGACCATCCCTTACATTCTCCACACCCCTATGGACAGTATACCTATATCATTCCCCTATTCCCACAATCCTCCCCAGAGTCCCCACCATGTTGTTAATGTTTTGGTTTTTGCTTTGGCAATGCTAAATGTATTTGGTCCTGCCAATAAAGCTTTTTTGGATTTGACTGGCAGGGACAGGAGACACAGTACATGCAAGTAGCCTCTGTGTGATGAGCGGGACTGCAATACAGATACGCTATCTGCTCTATCTCAGTCTATCCACTCCACCTGGGGGGCAATCTCCCACGCCACCTTTCATTCAGTGATTTAGGGCTGGTGTCTGGTGTATTCAGGTTTGTTGTTGTAAGGCAATGCAAAATACAAGGCTAGCTGATAAAACTGCAATTAAAGGGCAGGCAAGCTGGTATATATACACAGCATGATGCAGAGCTTGCCTGGAGGGTCCGTGGGCAAAAATCTGTCTCTCCCCTATGTCATAATGACTGCATCTTGTTAAACAAGGTGAACATTTTTTGACAGTCCCTAGACTCCAGAAGGTCTGCTTTCTGACTTGTGTAAGAGACTGGCAGGGACAGGACTCCTATTACAGGCAAGTAGCCTCTGTGTAATGTGGGACTGCAATACAGATAATGCTCCATCTCAAGCTATTCTCAATTTCTCTCCACTCCTCTTCTCTCTGGGCTAGTGCATGCCAAAATCACAATAGCAATTGCTAGCAATTAGTGAGTGCGATTTTCAGAGCGATTTCTGAATGAATCACTCAAAAAATGCAGCAGCATGCGGTATACCTGCGATCTTGAAAAAATCACAACGCTGCTGTGGGAACACCCACATAGGGTAACATTAGCCAAGCACTTTTCAAATCAATGTTGATTTGAAAAACGCTCAGAAGCCCTCTTGGTGTGCACCAGCCCTCCCTCATTCACCTTTGTTTCCCTCTTCCCCTAGTGCTGGCTGGCTGTGTCTTCTTGTCATACAGGAAAGCTAAATAAAAGTGCAATCCTGGTGAGGCAAATTATTATTATTTAGTATTTATATAGCACCGCCATCTTCCGCAGATGCATATATCCCTGCATCATATGGGTATCGCTTGCGCTATGTGACATGTGACATATTCCATTGAATTGTCCAAACTAAGTCCATCTCCCGTTCCTCTCTCGGGGAGTTGTTCCAGCGCTGTCCCCTGTTCAAATTTGCTGCTTCCAGAAGCCCTCAGAAACACTTGTGTCCTTGAGTACTTCCAAAGATAGGCAGCTCCGTAATACGCCAGCGCACTTTTGTGCATGGGCAGTATGGAGCCACCTGTATTCGGATGCACTCGGGGACATAAGTGCTTCTGAACCTTTCAGGAACCCCCCCCCCCCCCCCTTAAAAATCCTGCGTTTGCCCCTGTCTATATCCCTCTCACTTTAGTTGTCTTTTAAAGTAAACCTGTAAAGAGAAAAAGTCTGTTACTAACCTAAGTAGTGGGAGGCCTCAGGATGCTCTAGATGCTTCTTAGATCTTCCACAAACCCACCTCTGCTGCCCGGGAGCCTCTTCACCTCCATGGTCACCCTCCCATTACTGTAGGCGCAGGCAAAAGTGTGGCTTATGCATGCCCAGCAGCACAAAGGTTCTCGTACACAAAGGGAAAAGCTGTGCAGGTGCTGCTTTCAGCTATTGACCAGCAGGGCCGGATTTGGACTTCCCAGTGCCCTAGGCCCGGTACCACCAACCCCCCCCCCCCCCCCCCCCCCCCCCCCCCCCCCCCCCCCCTCCCCCCCCCCACACACACACACACACACACACACACACACACACACACAACACACACACACACAGTGAATACACACATCAGACCATAGTCTTTGGAAAATGAAAGATCACAGACCAATTTTACCCATCTACTTCCATGTAGTGTGAGAGCCATACTCTACACAGTCTATTCTATGGAGCTGAACTCCCAATCAGACAGAAATGTTTGCAAGATGCTGCACACAAAGATGCTGTACACATTCAAAAGATCAATATCTGCAAAAGCTCTGTTGCTGCAAAAGATCCGTTCCTGCAAAATGCATTCATAGTCTATGAGATCTGCAGATCCTCATACACACCTTGTTAAACGGACATTCATCTGCAGATCAGACAATCATCTGCAGATCTGAAGATCCATCCTGGTGGATCTGATCTGCAGATGAATGTTTGTTAAACAATGTGTGTATGAGGATCTGCAGATATAGACTATGAATGCATTTTGCAGGAACGGATCTTTGGCAGGAACAGATCTTTTGCAGATACTGATCTTTTGAATGTGTACAGCATCTTTATCTGCAAAGGATCTGTCCCTGCCAAAGATCAGACCATAGCCTTTGGCCACATACACATAACACACATCAGACCATAGTCTTTGGCCACATACACATATCAGACCATAGTCTTTTGAAAATGAAAGATCACAGACCAATCTTACCACCCTTCATGTAGTATGAGAGCCATACTCTACACAGTCTTTTCTATGGAGCTGAACTCCACATCAGAAAAAAATCTTTGCAAGATGCTGCACACACAGATGCTGTACAGACACAAAAGATCAGTATCTGCAAAAGATCTGTTCCTGCCAAAGATCCATTCCTGCAAATTGCATTCTTAGGCCACATACAGACATCAGACCATAGTCTTTGGAAACTGAAAGATCACAGTAGATCTTTAGAGTATGGCTCTCATACTACATGAAGGGTGGTAAGATTGGTCTGTGATCTTTCAGTTTCCAAAGACTATAGTCTGATGTCTGTATGTGGCCATAGTCTATGAGATCTGCAGATCATCATACACACCTTGTTTAACTGACATTCATCTGCAGTCTTAGGCCACATACACACATCACACATTTTGAAAATGAAAGATCACAGACCAATCTTACCACCCTTCATGTAGTATGAGATCCATACCTTCACAGTCTATTCTATGGAGCTGAACTCCACAACAGAAAAAAATCTTTGCAAGATGCTTCACACACAGATGCTGTACAGACACAAAAGATCAGTATCTGCAAAAGATCTGTTCCTGCCAAGAATCCATTCCTGCAAATTGCAATGATAGTCTATGAGATCTGCAGATCATCATACACACATGATTTAACTGACATTCATCTGCAGATCAGATCCACCAGGATGGATTTTCAGATCTGCAGATGATTGTCAGTTAAATCATGTGTGTATGATGATCTGCAGATCTCATAGACTATCATTGCAATTTGCAGGAATGGATTTTTGTCAGGAACAGATCTTTTGCAGATACTGATCTTTTGTGTCTGTACAGCATCTGTGTGTGCAGCATCTTGCAAAGATTTTTTTCTGATGTGGAGTTCAGCTCCATAGAATAGACTGTGCAGAGTATGGCTCTTATACTACAGGAAGGGTGGTAAGATTGGTCTGTGATCTTTCATTTTCCAAAGACCATAGTCTGATGTGTGTATGAGCCTTTAGGCCACATACACACATCAGACCATAGTCTTTTGATCACAGACCAATTTTACCCCCTTCCATGTAGTATGAGAGCCATACCTTCTCAGTATTTTCTATGGAGCTGAACTCTCCATCAGAAAAAAATCTTTGCAAGATGCTGCACACAAAGATGCTGTACAGACACAACAGATCAGTATCTGCAAAAGATCTGTTCCTGCCAAAAATCCATTCCTGCAAATTGCAATGATAGTCTATGAGATCTGCAGATCATCATACACACATGATTTAACTGACATTCATCTGCAGATCAGATCCACCAGGATGGAATTTCAGATCTGCGGATCTGCAGATGAATGTCAGTTAAATCATGTGTGTATGATGATCTGCAGATCTCATAGACTATCATTGCAATTTGCAGGAATTGATTTTTGGCAGGAACAGATCTTTTGCAGATACTGATCTTTTGTGTCTGTACAGCATCTGTGTGTGCAGCATCTTGCAAAGATTTTTTTCTGATGTGGAGTTCAGCTCCATAGAAAAGACTGTGTAGAGTATGGCTCTCATACTACATGAAAGGTGGTAAGATTGGTCTGTGATCTTTCAGTTTCCAAAGACTATAGTCTGATGTGTGCATGAGCCTTAACGATCACTTGTTTGCAGGAGGAAATGCCTGTTTTAGTGACTCGTGTATACCTCGTGTTTTCTCTCTGAAAAATGATGAATGATTGTTTTTCCTGTTAGAGCAGTGAGTCCCTAATGTCTGGTACGCACCAGATAGATAGTTTGAATCAATTTTCCGATCACTTATACAAAGTCGATTAGAAAAATGATCAGAAATCAGATTAGATCTGTCAGAAATAATCAATTTGAACCCATCTATCTGTTGGCAAATTGCATGGTGTGTACCAGGCATGAAGTAGCAGAGCGGCGTTCATCTTCCTCTCTGCTCTTCTGTAATCACAGATCTGTTGCATTTATTTTATAGTATTTATTGTGCTGATTCTTTCACATGTGTTTTTTTACTGTTTGCCAACACGGTACAAATTTATATTTTTTTTAATGTTTAGTGCATGTTATTACTTTTGGTATACAAAACAGAATGTAACAATACAAAAGTATACAACAGCACATTTGCAATTATAATTATAGAGAAGTTGTCTATCTCATACTAGACTACTGCTGCCTTTAAAATGAGCCAGCAAGGGGTTAAGATTTAGCTTAGAAGGGGCTGTCATAAATCTCTCTAAGGAAAAACAAACCTTATCTTTCTGTTTAAGATTTACAAAATCTTAAAGCACTAAACTGAAGCCTGTATGTTCAGGAGATAGCACTGTCTCATCACACCAAGAAGTAAGGAAAATACTCAGAGCTCTGGAATTCTGACTGTGTGTGCAGCAAAGCCGGGGTGGCTTCGGAGCAGGAGAAATGATTTATTTTGACATGCAGCCTCTTATCTCTCTCAGGTCCTGCCGCCCTTTTATCCTTCTGATTTTTTTCGCCCTAGGCCGTGGCCTTTGCAGAAATCCGGCCCTGTTGACGAGAACGATCTCTCCCATACCACAACACGAGCATGGCCATGAAAGCATATTCCACACAATATAATTAGAGGGGTCTTGCGTTTGTGCGGTGTGGGCCCCAAGATGAACCAGAAAGCTTCTGAACTACTCAAAGGCTTCCCTCTACTGAAGTATGTATTTAATTTATTTTTAATTTTTCCCTGCTTCAGGGAATGCCCTGAATTCCTAGCTACCTTCAAATTGCCATGGATAGATTTTAATAACAATAAAATACAAAAAGGCATGTAATATTAATATATGCTTATTGGAATTCATGAAATAAAGTAGATTTGCCTTAAAGGTCACCTAAACCGAATAAAAAAAAAAGTTGGACAATATACAGTAATCACTTAGCAAAGGCTATACATTTTTATTGCTATGGTACATTCATATTGGCAAGTTAGTAGCAGTGTGGCGTAGTCCGTCGTAATATTGCAATAAATCATGTTTGTACTTCTCCTGAGTACGGCGATACCAGTACGGCGATAGCGGAAATTGATTTTTATAGTTTTTTTTCTCACAAAGTGTCATTTTCTGCTAACTTGTGACAAAAAATAAAATCTTCTATGAACTCACCATACTCCTAACGGAATACTTTGGGGTGTCTTCTTTCTAAAATGGGGTCACTTGTGGGGTTCCTATACTGCCCTGGCATTTTAAGGGCCCTAAACCGTGAGGAGTAGTCTGGAAACCAAATGCCTCAAAATGACTGTTCAGGGGTATAAGCATCTGCAAATTTTGATGACAGGTGGTCTATGAGGGGCCAAATTTTGTGGAACCGGTCATAAGCAGGGTGGCCTCTTAGATGACAGGTTGTATTGGCACTGAAGTGCAGGAAGAGCAGGATGTTAAAGAGGAACTCCAGTGAAAATAATGTAATTTAAAAAAGTGCTTCATTTTTACAATAATTATGTATAAATGATTTAGTCAGTGTTTGCCCATTGTAAAATATTTTAAATCCCTGATTTATATTCTGACATTTATTACATGGTGACATTTTTACTGCTGGCAAGTGATGTAACTGCTGCTTGCTGTTTTGGCAGTTGGAAACAGCTGTAAACGGCTATTTCCCACATGGTAACAGGGTTCACAGACAGGAAACTGCCATAAGTACCTCGGTATTCAGAGCTTCTTGTGGGAGGGGTTTCACCACAATGTCATTCATACAGCGCCCCCTGATGGTCTGTTTGTGAAAAGTAATAGATTTCTCATGTAAAAGGGGGTATCAGCTACTGATTGGGATAAAGTTCAATTCTTGGTCGGAGTTTCTCTTTAAGTTTGGAAACTTGGAGTGGTTTCCACCGAAAAGGCTGGGCATGGTAGCTTCTCGGATTGGCGGTTGCGTATTGTGTGGCATAATTGTTGGTCTCAGCCACAATTAAGTCGTAGAGATCCACGGTGCAGAACAGATAAGAAAAGTCTAGGGCCAATCCTAGATTATATGTCTCCATCTGGACTCCAGAGTGGATGGTAAAAGGGGGCAGTATGGGTGTGGCGGAACCAGGGGATTGCCAATTGGGATTTGCCAGCACCTCTGGGAGACTATAAGTAGTACGGGCCCATTTTGCTGGTGGCTGCGACGCGGGTCTTAATGTACGTGCCACCGAACCAGTTTCTACTACCATGCTGGTGCTCGCCACTTCACTAGGGCGTACGGTAGTACTGGTGCTAGGTGCAGGAGATTCTACACTGCTAGTGCACGCCTCACCAAGAAAACTCAGATCAGCGCTAGCACCACTCTGCTGCCCTTGAGTCTAATTCTGCGGTCCAGTGACATGGGGTGTGGTACGCCTGGCTCTAGCCAGGAACTCAACCTCGTCATTGCCATCTGTCAGAGAGCCACTGCTGTTGACCAGTTCGTATTCTGACCCGGATGATTAGTTGGATGAGGCTTCCCAATCGCACTCACCCCACTGGGCCAGAATTTCGGCGGCCTCTTCAGCGGAATACCCCTTTTTTGCCATGGTGGACTGCCAAATTTACGGGGTATTTCTCTGAGACTACCCAGGAAAAAGAGCACCTACCTAGCAAAAGGGAGTACTTGTGAAGCAAAAAGCTGTGGTCACTGAGTTTTGATTAAAAAAAAAAAATCAAAACTGATCTTTACAGTACCACAGTTATTGTAAAGTGTTTTTTGCAGTGATCAGGAAAAAATTCTGTCACTGCAGTGGGGCGAGTGAGGGTTTGACCAGGTGATCAGAAGCCCGCAGGGGGTAGATTAGGGCCTGATCTGTTGGGTAGGAGTGCTAGGGGGTGACAGGAGGTGATTGATGGGTGTCTCAGGGGTGATTAGAGGGGAGAATAGATGTAATCAATGCACTGGGGAGGTGATCAGAAGGGGGTTTGAGGGAGATCTGAGGGCTTGGCCGAGTGATCAGGAGCCCACACAGGGCAAATTAGGGCCTGATCTGATGGGTAGGTGTGCTAGGGGGTGACAGGAGGTGATTGATGGGTGTCTCAGGGTGGGATTAGAGGGGGAAATAGATGCAATCAATGCACTGGGGAGGTGATTAGGGGGGGTCTGAGGGCGATCTGAGAGTGTGGGCGAGTGATTGGGTGCCCGCAAGGGGCAGATGAGGGTCTGATCTGATGGGTATGATGGGTAGCAGTGACACGTGGTGACGGGGTTATTGATGGGTGATCAGTGGGTGATTAGAGGGGAGAATAGATGCAATCAATGCACTGGGGAGGTGATCAGGGGGGGACTGAGGGCGATCTGAGGGTGTGGGCGGGTAATTGGGTGCCCGCAAGGGGTAAGACTAGGGTCTGGCCTGATGGGTAGCAGTGACAGGGGGTGATTGATGGGTGATCAGTGGGTGATTAGAGGGAAAAACAGATGTAAACAATGCACTTGGGAGGTGATCTGAGGGTAGGTCTGCGGGTGATCTGAGGGTCTGGGCGGGTGATCAGGTGCCCGCAAGGGGCAGGTTAGGGTCTGATCTGATGGGTGGCAGTGACCGTTGGTGACAGGGAATGATTGATGGGTGATTGACAGGTGATCAGTGGGTGATTACAGGGGAGAATAGATGTATACAGTACATGGGGAGGGGGGGGTCTGGGGAGGATCTGAGGGTGTGGAGGTGATCAGGAGCCCCCAGGGGGCAGTTTAGGAACTAATCTAAAATATAGATAGTGACAGGGGTGATTTATGAGTGATTAGGGGGGTGATTGGGTGCAAACAGTGGTCTGAGGGGGTGATCAGGGGGGGTGCTGTGGGTGATCAGGAGGCAGGGGGGACAGGATCAGTGTGCTTGTGTCATTACTACAAAGGCTGCCTCCTCCCTTGGTGGTCGCTCGATCACTGGGACCACCAGGGGAGGAGGCAGCCTGTATAATACACTTTGTTAGCTTAACAAAGTGCATTATACACTTAGATCGGCGAGATCGGGGTGGTTACAACCCGCCGGCACTGCTAATTGGCCGGCGGGTTGACGTCACAGGTGGGTGGAGCCTAATGCCGGTGGATGCGCCACCTTGCCGATGCCCATAGGTAGTGGGCGGTCGGCAAGTGGTTAACCATAAGAATTATGTCCCTCTGCTCGTCCTGACAGTATGATTATTGTTTTCCCATTACTTATCCAATCTTTAAAAGCATAAGTAAAAATGAGATTCAATATAAGATCGTTAGGAAAAGTTTACTTCTTTGGGACTCTGAGAGAAGCATTAAAGCTTTTCTCCTCATTTTAAAGTGTTACTATTTACTTAGAGAAACAGTAATTATGATATATCTTGCATTGGCTAAATCTACCAGCAGAACGGAACAATTGTTGGCCGCAAGAAACATTCATTTAGAAAATGCTGCGTTCACACCAAGAATAACAATCACCATGCAAAGAATATAATAACAGTAAACTCTGGATTACAATAATAAATTTGTACTGAGAAAATGCCATGCAGGCTACAAAGAAACCATACATAAAATAATTGAAATGCACATACTTTTCAGCGCAGTGAAATAAATCCTAATTTCTGTCTTTGTCACCTGATTCACTCCATATGGCTGCAATTATATATTATGCTGGTTTATCCACTCAGATAGTCAGCTGTTTTTCTAATTTTCTCCCCCCAGAGATAGACAGACATATGGCTAGATAAGAAGAGTGGTTATAATAACGCTGGCTAACGGCGCTGTGCATTCCTTACTACTGTAATTCTCAGTAAAAACTGCTGCTTATATCTTGTGTACATTCACTTTATATACTGCTTTTTAAAGTAGATAATTTCTCTGATGCAAATGCAGTTGTATCTTTTCTCTCCCTGTGCGTCAGTTAACAAGCATATCCTGCAGGATTTTACTTCTAAGGGATTTTCACTAGTTGTACATATACGCTATAGCCTGGATATGAAAAGTATTTGTCTGGCATCTAGTTCAAGGTTCCTTGGCACTTCTGTCCCTCCAGAAACAGAAAAAGGGCCCTGTCTGATCTTAAGCTATGCCGGTGGAGCCAGATGGAAGAGGGCTCCTATGTCCATGTGTGGTGGGAATGTAAGAAGATAAAGATGGATAAAAACAGTGAAAATGGCATTATATGAGGCCGGCATGCATATGTTCCCCTATTTTATACCAAACTGGGATACAAGCCTTTAACAATGGGGAGGGGTTAGCTCACAAAGATGGGTATCCACTGTGTAAGCTAACTTGTCCAAATGGTGAGGACAAGGAACTTCTCTGTTTCTGATGTTCAGAAATATTGGTGGTATTCTTGACATTTTTGGTGGTTCACGTGCTTCCTTACTGGTTTTTAGAATGTTTCCTTGATTTATTTGTTTGTAAGATTGTTTATGCATGGTGGTCACTTGCTTTTTATGGTCTACTTAGAGGTTTTCACACTACTTCACTTTCTTTATTGTCTGTCCTCACTGTTTTGTCTTTTTGCATACTATTTTCTCCCTTGCTAGTGCCATTTACTTGTCATCTTACTGCTGTGATTGATTTTTTCACAAACGGAGTACTTTATGCACAAAGCTTCATTATTATGCCAATACATTCTGACTTGAAATGGGGGGGGGGGGGGGGGGCAATATTAACTAGTTAGCACATGTTTACATGCATCCTTGTACAAATACATTTTGTGTATTTTTAGCTTCTAGTAGTGCCATGCACAACTCATTCTACAAGTTATGGATCAGCAACCATACACCTGATAAGGTGAATATATACTGTACATGACTCCTAAATAAACTTTTCACAACTGAAATTGCAACACAATAAAGAAATGCATGTAGCCATATGCAAATCCCAGTATCGGATACAGAGGGTCATGTACAAATGATTACGTTTTCATGCATATTGGATCATGTGACACCCAATATTGGGTGATAAAGACCAGAAGACAGTTTGTTCAGTAAATGCTATTAGCCACAATTTGAAGCAGCCACATTTTTGAAAACATGTAGAAGCAATGCCTTGAAGAAGACAGCAAGCTGTATACCAGTATGTTACCTGTATATCAGCAGGTAATGGATGGGTAATGAGACTTTATCCTTAAGCTGTGGGACCTAAATTTGTCAATGTGTGCAATTGCCATGTGTGTTGGGAATGACACAATGACCATGCAGGGATGTGTGACACGATGGACGCTGGGACATGAGAGAACATGCTGAAGAGGGATTGGATTGAACAAGAGGCACAACAGAGTGCACAGACCAGCAGATTCACTGAATGGTTGTTGATCTCCCCAGAAGCACATAGTTGCGATACGCTTAAGCAGGCGCGGCAGTCGGTACGCGGAGTGTGACTTGGCTGATTCCTGGGTAAGTGACCATTTAGGTCCACTGCAATATTTGCTTCTATTATTACACACCCCTGTTTTTCAGTTGCACTGCAGCACTTTGTTGGCTGTTTAAAGGGAAGGTTATTTATACTTGGACTACAGTGTTTTTGTGGTTTCACTTGCTATCAGGCTACCAGCCAGTATTATTGACTCATGTGTATTTTCTACCAGCCAGTATTATTGACTCATGTGTATTTGCTACTTGTCACACTTGCGTGCTTACTGTCACCCCTATTTTTAATTGTTTTTAATATAACATATGTCTCTAAATAAAGAATGGTTGCATTATACAAGGATTTTCTTTGCATAGTGGTGCTGTTTTTTGGTTTATTTTGGTAGCCATGGATGTCTGGTTGATTTTATGGTGTTGCATCTCTATGGCTATGATTGTTGTTGGTTCATTTGTGCTCATTTGTTTATGTATCACTGAATGGCTCATCAAGACCCATTTGCAGTGGCAAAGTGAACTCTAAAACAGCCTGCCACCATCAACAGTTAATTTCTCCAGCTACAACCTATGGATGCTGACGTGCCGTGGTCACCCCTGGAGTCACAGGGAATCAATGTATAGATTGAAAGGATCCGCACCGTCTAAAAAAAGGGGGTTTTTAGATGGTGCGGCTCCTTTCAACCTAATCATCAACAGGTAAAACATGTGCAACCAAACACAACAGTGTGCATAAAGTACACCTGCTCTCATGGTGGCCAGCCACGGAGGTGCCATTAACCATTTACCGACAAGCATACGTATTAAAATGTCATGTTTTTGCCTATTAACGACAACATGACGTTTTAATACGTCACGCGATCCCGCCGCCGCTCCGCACGTGTGTGCGCCGCTACCGCTGCCGTTTCCGTCGGGATCCCCTGTTTAGTGATTGGGGAAGAGGACCGAGCGGTCCTCTACCCAATCGCAATGCCTGGAGTGAATGGACGTGACTGCGAACAGTGGCCACCTCCATTCACAAAACAGGAAACTGTTACAGTTAAAGTGTAAAAAAAAAAAAAAAGTGATCACTTCCTGTAACCGGAGTGTTCACTAGCGCCATCTTGTGGCCAAAAAGTATATTACACACACAAACACATACATATACAGGTACATACACATTATTAATAAAATTAATAAAATTACACTTCCAACTCTCTCCCCCCCTCCAAAAAAAAAAACACTTAAAAAAAAATAAGCTTAAAATAAATCAATAAATAGTTTCCTTAGGGACTCAGCTTTTTTAATCTGTATTTTATTAAGGAAAATGAATTTTAATTTATTACATAGGGGCTTGTAATTATGGCCAGAACAACAACAAAAAAAAAAAACCTATACTTCAAAATAATATATTGTCGCCGTACATTGTGATAGGGACATAATTTAAACTGTTTAATAATCGGGACAACTGGGTAAATAAAATGTGTTGGTTTTATCCAAAGGAGAATGTTTAATTTTAAACTATAATGGCTGAAAACTGAGAAGAAATGATTTTTTTCCCATTATTTTTGTATTTTTCCCATTAAAACGCATTTAGAATAAAAAAATTCTTAGCAAAATGTACTACCAACAGAAAGCCTAATTGGTGGTAAAAAAAAAATGAGGTATAGATCATTTTCTTGTGATAAGTAGTAATAAAGTTATTAGGGAATAAAAGGGAGGAGCACTGACAGGTGAAAATTGCTCTGGTCCGTTAGGGTAAAAACTGGGGGTGAACTGGATAACCCCTTAAAATAGGAATGCACATCTGGCATGGTGTTGCCAACATCACTACTTGGCCAATGAATGACATTGAGAACTGTTTTCAGATGAAAGTCATCTTTCATCCATAAGCCATACCCCATTATCCCACATTTGAAAACCACACCCATTATTATTATTGTTTTATTATTTAGTTGCAGGAATGTGGGTACTGTGCGAGACAAAGAACTAAACAACACAAAGAACAGAGCAAGAAGAACTGGAATTTATTTTAAAGCTAATTATGTTTATTTTACTAGCTTTGTATTCACAATGTAATCTATTAAGAATAAGATAGGGATCATACTCCTATGAACACTGTTTTCGTGTTGTGTGCTGCAGCACCCTCTGTATTTATATATTTCTTATGGAGATTGGGGTTCTCCAGTGCTGCGTGCATGCTTTGCATAGTACTGCATAAAATTCGGTTTGTGCTGCTCATCCCTTGGCTTATATTATAGATATATATAGATATATATAGATATAGATATATATATATATATAGATACTAGCTGGTCGCCCGGCGTTGCCCGGGTATGTAATTGGCTAGTGTTAGCTCTGCCCACTTTTTCTAATCCTAACACACAATTACTCAAGGATGACCTAGTTTGTGAGCTTTGCTGTCTTTGGCATCAATAATTGGCATTGAAATGAAATAAATCTAATTGGCTGTGGCTCCACTCCTTTGAAAATCAATAGGTGAATTTTGATTAGCTTTTGTAGGCTCCACCCACTTTTCTGAATATTAATCCCAGTCACCCAGTGACCAACTGTGCAAAGTTTAAGAACCCTGCCATTGACAGTGTAAGAAATACAAAAGTTTGCTTTCTTAAAACAGAAAGAATTTGCAATAATTCAGGCTGGAGTGAGCTTAAAATGTTGCCCTGTGCATCTCTGTTGAATATATGTAAATTAACCATTGTTACCCTTAAAAGCTAAACACACCTCCAGAACTGCTGGAATGCAATGATGTGTCAGTTTGTTAATTTGTACAGAGCCATAATAATCCAACATGCATACAGACTGTTTTGGATTGTTTGATCCTCATCAGTGCATGGCATGGATTAATTTGGCTCTATGAAGTAGGGCTTGTAACACCGAGAGGTACAGACTAACCAGCAAGCTCATGGTGACCCAGAACTCATTGGAGTGTGTAAGGGACTACAATGGTCCTAAAAGCCCCCTTACTAAGATGTTAAGAAAAATAAAAGTTTGCTTTCTTAAAACAGAAAGAATTTGCGATAATTCAGGTTGGAGTGAGCTTGAGATGTCTCCCAGGGCATCACTGCTGAATATATGCAAATTAACCATTGTGCCCTTAGAAGCTAAACACACCTCCAGTGTAACAATGTAAGAATGGCTGCAGTTTACATTTTCCAGTGAAATTTGTATTTGTCTCCGCCCTCTTTTTGGTTATGGGAATAAAAAGTATCCTATACTTTATTCCAAGTAATGTACTATGTGTGTGCCAAATTTAAGTTTACATTCTAGCAGTGAAATTTGTATTTTTCTCCACCCACTGATGTCCTAATGTTTCCCGGGTATGTATTTGGCTGCTGTTGGCTGTGGCCACTTTTTCTAACCCTAACACACAATTGTCAATAGTCAATTACCAAGTTTGTGAGATTTGTGGTCTTTGGCATGAATAATTTTCATTGAAATGACACATCTGATTCGCTGTTTGTGGCCCCACCCCTTTTCTAAATATTTAACCCCAGTCACCCAATGATCAACTGTACCAGGTTTGAGGCTTGTGCCATTAACAGTGCAAAAATGACAGCAATTAAATATTTGCCTTGAAAATCAATAGGTGAATTGTGATTGTTTTTTGTAGGCTCCACCCACTTTTCTGAATATTTAATCCCAGTCACCCAGTGACCAACTGTGCAAAGTTTTAGAACCCTACAATTAATAGTGTAAGAATGGCTGCAGTTTACATTTTGTTAGTGAAATTTGTGTTTGTCTCCGCCCACTGATGACTTGGCATTGCCCGATTATGTATTTGGCTGGTGTTGGCTGCGCCCACTTTTCCTAACCCTAACTCTAACACACAATTACTCAATGACTAAGTTTGTGAGCTTTGCGGTCTTTGGCATCAATAACCTGCATTAAAATGAAACAAATCAGATTAGCTGTTTGGGGCTCCACCCCCTTATATAAAACTGTACCAGGTTTGAGTCTTGTGCCATTAACAGTGCAAGAATGGCAGCAATGAAATAGTCCCCTGAAAAATCAATAGGTAATTTTTGATTGTTTTTTGTAGGCTCCACCCACTTTAATGAATATTAATCCCAGTCACCCAGTAACCAACTGTGCAAAGTTTGAGAACCCTACCATTAACAGTGTAAGAATGGCTGCTGTTTACATTTTCCCAGTAAAATTTGTATTTGTCTCCACCCACTTATGACCCTGCGTTGCCCCCTTATGTATTTGGCTGGTGTTGGCTGTGCCCACTTTCCTAACCCTAACACACAATTAATCAATTACTCAATTACCAAGTTTGTGAGCTTTGCGGTGTTTGGCAACAATAATTTGCATCGGAATGAAACAAATCTGATTGTCTATTTGTGGCTCCACCCCCTTTCTGAAATTGAACCCCAGTCACCCAATGATTAACTACACCAGGTTTGAGGCTTGTGCCATTAACAGTGCAAGAATGGCAGGTTTGAGGCTTGTGCCATTAACAGTGCAAGAATGGCAGAAATATTCCCCTTGAAAATCGACCAACTGTGCAAAGTTTGAGAACCCTACCATTAACAGTGTAAGAAAAACAAAAGTTTGCTTTCTTAACACAAAAAGAATTTGCGATAATTCAGGTTGGAGTGAGCTTGAGATGTCTCCCAGTGCATCACTGCTGAATATATGCAAATTAACCATTGTTACCCTTAGAAGCTAAACACACTTCCAGAACCGCTGGAATGCAATGATGTGTCAGCTTGCTAATTTGTACAGTGTTATCTTCCCACGGACACTGCGCTCACAATGGATTCCCAAGTATTCCAATCCTCTGTGCTTTTATGCTCCAATTCGTGAACATAGAAAAAATAAACAAATAAACATAGCGTGACTCTGTAATTAACATATGAATCCACCACGTGTTTTGAAATTCTCATGTGATGCCACCACAAACAGGTATCACAGCTCCTCACCCTCTATAGTGGCTGTCAACCCACAAACAGCTTAAGCGTTTAATTCTCCAGTGATTTTAATGCCTTTCACCTTCCACCGCTTTGTGCTGCATAAACATCACTAAGATCTCCAGCCGCTCACCTTATATAGTTGCTGCCAAACTATAGGTCAGCTATAGCGCTTAATGAGTTCCACTCCCGTTGTTTTCACACCAGTTTCTATCTCCTTTCCAACAGTAATCCATCAAGTTTACACCTATTGACTAAAAGGAGTCTCCATAGCGTAAAACTGTTTCTTTAATTTAAAAAGTTTAAAAACAATTGCACTCACATGCTCCCATAAAGTTATGCGCATATAAGATCCAAGACGAGCTGTAGTCCAGTCCACGTCCTTAAGCTCCGCCCAACGCGTTTCGTATCAAATACTCATCAGGGGCTGGAGACGTTGGACCAATGAATTCTTTTTATATACTCCAACTCCTACTAACTCCCATCTCCACCTTCAGACAGGCACCAATCATCGGCAGCTTCTGTCTGCCTCATAGAGAGCGTGGTGGAACTTCCGCTCGAGGACTTCCGCCCTCTGCGTTCCAGGCACGTCCCATAGTGGCTTGCGTTCCATACGTCCGCACATCAAAGACGTCATACCTCATGCGTCAATGCGGCCCCTCAAGCGTACCATCTCTCTTTACATAGCGGCTTGCGTTCCATGCTACAGTAACACCTCTTACGCGCCATTGCGGCCAATCAGGCGTATATTTCCGCCCCCTTAGCCAGCAATATCCCTCCCCCAACTTCTCTCCTCTCTGTTCCTACGGCTAATCACAAAACCACCACCATACCAGTTTAACACTTACAAGTCCACATCTCCAGACTGACTGATTTAATACCAAACACTTACATGGCTAGCACCATCCTATCTATACATAGACTTCTATCTACTCCCATGTCCCCCCCACCCCCACACCCCACAGGCCCCCACCCCCTCCCCTCTACACACACTCAATCCATGTACGGACCCACACATATATACCCCACCCACACCCACTCTCCATATCAGCCCCAATTTAGGTCCCATTACTAATCATTGGCAATGTAACAGTTAAGATCTATTTCCACATTTAAACCTGCAGGCTGCATAGTCTTTAGTTCAAAAATCCATCTAGTCTCTAACTTCGATATTTCTCTCACCCGGTTACACCCTCTCCATTTTACATTCAGTTTTTCAATCCCACAAAATTTCATATTCATAGGATCCCCTGCATGACAATTAAAGAAGTGTTTTGACAAATTATGTCCCATATTACCCTTTTTTATGTTTCTTACATGTTCCCCAATGCGTTCTTTTAAACGCCTAGTGGTTCTGCCAATATATTGGTACCCACACGGGCACCATGCCATATATACCACATAACTGCTATTGCAAGTAATACAGTCCTTGATTTTATACTCTTTTCCACTCACGAACCCCACAACCTGATCACCTCGAATTGGTTTGGCCTCCCGGCACCCCACACAATCTCTGCAAGGAAAAAAGCCTTTGTTCCCCAAAAAATCCCCTCTTTTGTTTCTAGGGCCATCAATAAAACTAGGAACCAAAATTTGTTGCAGATTTTTTGCTTTTTTATATATAAACTTAGGTCTTATCGGCAGTTTCTTACCCAGAATCCCATCCGCTCTCAGTACATTCCAATGTTTTTCTATTATTCTTTCCATTTCTTTATACTTTATATTATAATCCAGCACCATTGCATATTGATATTCATCACCTCTATTCTTATTCTGCCCACTGAATTGCAGTAGCTCCCCCCTATCCATTCTTCCAATGGCGTCACGCATCTCTCTAAGGGGCCCCCTCTGATATCCCTTCTCCTCAAACCTGTCCATAATCATGTCAGTTTGAGTTTTGAAATCCTCTACTTCAGAGCAATTCCTCCTAATCCGATACATCTGCCCCTTTGGAATATTTTTCAACCATTTCGCATGGTGGCAACTTGAGTGGGGGATATATCCATTTCTATCTGTTTTTTTTAAATGTGTTTTAGTGAGCAACCTATCTTCTTTTTTATATATATCCAGGTCAAGGAAGCAAACCCTGTTCATATCGCACTCAACCGTAAGCCTTATACCCCTCTCATTGTCATTTATCCATTCCATATATGTTTCCAACCCTTCCTCTCCCCCCGTCCATATTATGAACAGATCATCAAGAGGGGAAAAGAGGAATCGAAGAGGCTGCAGGGGAGGGAAAAGAGAAAAGAAGAAGAGTAACAGAGGAAAGGGTATCTTTAACATAAGTGGTGTTAGATTAAAACCAGAAGAAGAGGCAATCCTGGATAAGGGCTTAAAATACGCCCCAAAACAGGGACTGGACAAATTTGGAGCATATATCGATGTTCAAAAATATGTAAGGAAACTAAACATTAAAAAGTACTTTTTGACAAAAGAAGGTCCCACGAGCAGAGCCAATGCCATAAGAGACACAGAGTATGTACACGGAATTGAGGAACAAATCGGTGTTTAATCCTGGAGATAACAGTAAAGGTAATACAGTGGATATTTTCAGGAAACTAGTGACTGGAGATCTTGAAAAGATAACTGATGACCGGAAAAACAGAGAATTGATAACAGCATTTAAACTGGCAGAGCGGAAAGACCTTGTGATAAGACCTGCAGATAAAGGCGAGGGGGTGGTTGTAATGAGGAAAGATCAGTATACTGAGGAATTGGATAGAATAGTAGGAGATACTGAAACATACGAAAGATTAAGGGGAGATCCAACTAAGGCATATAAAGATGAGTTGCGGGGAATACTAAGGAGGGGATTAGATGAGGGGATTTTGAAGGATGGGGAGTTTAGATATTTGCTTATTGATGCACCCAGAATCCCAGTAATTTATCAGAATCCAAAAGTACATAAAAATATGGAGAAACCGCCTGGAAGGCCTATAATCAGTGGAATAGATGGATTAAATCAAAGAATTGGTGAGTACATAGACACATTTTTGCAGCCCATTGTAAAAAAATTGCCATATCTAATAAAGGATACAAAAGAGATGTTGCAGACATTGGAAACATTAAGAGTGGAAGAGGGAGACCTGCTGGCAACAGCAGATGTCTCCTCCCTATATACCATTATTCCGCATGGGATGGGAGTGGGAGCAGTGGAGAGGGCCATGAGGAGGGAGGGCCAGTTGAGAGAGAGGCAGATCCTGTTCATATTGGAATTATTGGAATATGCATTGAGCCATAATTTTTTTTGGTATGCAGGAGATTTCTACCGTCAGAAGACGGGATGTGCGATGGGGGCAAAGTTTGCCCCGAGCCTGGCAAATATATTTATGGACAACTGGGAATGTGAGGTATTAGAGAAAGAGATGAGTATTGGAGTAAAGAAATGGCTACGCTATATTGATGATCTGTTCATAATATGGACGGGGGGAGAGGAAGGGTTGGAAACATATATGGAATGGATAAATGACAATGAGAGGGGTATAAGGCTTACGGTTGAGTGCGATATGAACAGGGTTTGCTTCCTTGACCTGGATATATATAAAAAAGAAGATAGGTTGCTCACTAAAACACATTTAAAAAAAACGGATAGAAATGGATATATCCCCCACTCAAGTTGCCACCATGCGAAATGGTTGAAAAATATTCCAAAGGGGCAAATGTATCGGATTAGGAGGAATTGCTCTGAAGTAGAGGATTTCAAAACTCAAACTGACATGATTATGGACAGGTTTGAGGAGAAGGGATATCAGAGGGGGCCCCTTAGAGAGATGCGTGACGCCATTGGAAGAATGGATAGGGGGGAGCTACTGCAATTCAGTGGGCAGAATAAGAATAGAGGTGATGAATATCAATATGCAATGGTGCTGGATTATAATATAAAGTATAAAGAAATGGAAAGAATAATAGAAAAACATTGGAATGTACTGAGAGCGGATGGGATTCTGGGTAAGAAACTGCCGATAAGACCTAAGTTTATATATAAAAAAGCAAAAAATCTGCAACAAATTTTGGTTCCTAGTTTTATTGATGGCCCTAGAAACAAAAGAGGGGATTTTTTGGGGAACAAAGGCTTTTTTCCATGCAGAGATTGTGTGGGGTGCCGGGAGGCCAAACCAATTCGAGGTGATCAGGTTGTGGGGTTCGTGAGTGGAAAAGAGTATAAAATCAAGGACTGTATTACTTGCAATAGCAGTTATGTGGTATATATGGCATGGTGCCCGTGTGGGTACCAATATATTGGCAGAACCACTAGGCGTTTAAAAGAACGCATTGGGGAACATGTAAGAAACATAAAAAAGGGTAATATGGGACATAATTTGTCAAAACACTTCTTTAATTGTCATGCAGGGGATCCTATGAATATGAAATTTTGTGGGATTGAAAAACTGAATGTAAAATGGAGAGGGTGTAACCGGGTGAGAGAAATATCGAAGTTAGAGACTAGATGGATTTTTGAACTAAAGACTATGCAGCCTGCAGGTTTAAATGTGGAAATAGATCTTAACTGTTACATTGCCAATGATTAGTAATGGGACCTAAATTGGGGCTGATATGGAGAGTGGGTGTGGGTGGGGTATATATGTGTGGGTCCGTACATGGATTGAGTGTGTGTAGAGGGGAGGGGGTGGGGGCCTGTGGGGTGTGGGGGTGGGGGGGACATGGGAGTAGATAGAAGTCTATGTATAGATAGGATGGTGCTAGCCATGTAAGTGTTTGGTATTAAATCAGTCAGTCTGGAGATGTGGACTTGTAAGTGTTAAACTGGTATGGTGGTGGGAGGGGTGGTTTTGTGATTAGCCCGTAGGAACAGAGAGGAGAGAAGTTGGGGGAGGGATATTGCTGGCTAAGGGGGCGGAAATATACGCCTGATTGGCCGCAATGGCGCGTGAGAGGTGTTACTGTAGCATGGAACGCAAGCCGCTATGTAAAGAGAGATGGCACGCTTGAGGGGCCGCATTGACGCATGAGGTATGACGTCTTTGATGTGTGGAAGTATGGAACGCAAGCCACTATGGGACGTGCCTGGAACGCAGAGGGTGGAAGTCCTCGAGCAGAAGTTCCACCACGCTCTCTATGAGGCAGACGGAAGCTGCCGATGATTGGTGCCTGTCTGAAGGTGGAGATGGGAGTTAGTAGGAGTTGGAGTATATAAAAAGAATTCATTGGTCCAACGTCTCCAGCCCCTGATGAGTATTTGATACGAAACGCGTTGGGCGGAGCTTAAGGACGTGGACTGGACTACAGCTCGTCTTGGATCTTATATGCGCATAACTTTATGGGAGCATGTGAGTGCAATTGTTTTTAAACTTTTTAAATTAAAGAAACAGTTTTACGCTATGGAGACTCCTTTTAGTCAATAGGTGTAAACTTGATGGATTACTGTTGGAAAGGAGATAGAAACTGGTGTGAAAACAACGGGAGTGGAACTCATTAAGCGCTATAGCTGACCTATAGTTTGGCAGCAACTATATAAGGTGAGCAGCTGGAGATCTTAGTGATGTTTATGCAGCACAAAGCGGTGGAAGGTGAAAGGCTTTAAAATCACTGGAGAATTAAACGCTTAAGCTGTTTGTGGGTTGACAGCCACTATAGAGGGTGAGGAGCTGTGATACCTGTTTGTGGTGGCATCACATGAGAATTTCAAAACACGTGGTGGATTCATATGTTAATTACAGAGTCACGCTATGTTTATTTGTTTATTTTTTCTATGTTCACGAATTGGAGCATAAAAGCACAGAGGATTGGAATACTTGGGAATCCATTGTGAGCGCAGTGTCCGTGGGAAGATAAGATTGGTACACTTGTATGTTTGGTGCAAGAGGACTGCGATCCAATACAGGATTTTAATGTGGTTTTTTTCACAGGTGGACTTTATATCAGAGAATTTATTTACAGGTGGACATTTGACTGGAGGTGCACAGACACCTTAAGGGGGGTTTTTTGGTAATAGATATGATAAAAGGCCCTTGATTGAATAGAGGGCGGAATCATTGCACTATTGAGCGCACTTTTTTTGATTAGAGTAATTTGTACAGTGCCATAATAATCCAACATGCATACAGACTGTTTTGGATTGTTTGATCCTCATCAGTGCATGGCATGGATTAATTTGGCTCTATGCAGTAGGGCTTCTAACACCGAGAGGTACAGACTAACCAGCAAACTCATGGTGACCCAGAACTCATTAGAGTGTGTAAGGGACTACAATAGTCCTAAAAGCCCCCTTACTAAGATGCTAAGAAAAACAAAAGTTTGCTTTCTTAAAACAGAAAGAATTTGAGATAATTCAGGTTGGAGTGAGCTTGAGATGTCTCCCAGTGCAGCACTGCTGAATATATGCAAATTAACCATTCTACCCTCAGAAGCTAAACACACCTCCAGTGTAACAGTGTAAGAATGTCTGCAGTTTACATTTTCCAGTGAAATTTGTATTTCTCTCTTTTTGGTTATGGGAATAAAAAGTATCCTATACTTTATTCCAGGTAATGTACTATGTGTGTGCCAAATTTCATTCAAATCCGTTCAGCCGTTTTTGCGTGATCGAGTAACAAACATCCAAACATCCGAACTTTCCCATTTATTATATTAGTACGATATAGATATATATATATATATATATATATAGATAGATAGATAGATAGATAGATAGATAGATAGATAGATAGATAGATAGATAGATATACTGTATATAGTGGGATTCGAATGTTTGCGCATCATTATTAATCTTCATGATTTTCCTGTATAAATCGTTGGTTGTCATATATCATACAGGAGACACACACAGTAATATTTGAGAAGTGAAATGAAGTATATGAGATTTACAGAAAGTGCACAATAATTGATTAAAAACAATTAGTCAGGTGCATAAATTTAGGCACCACAAAAAATAAATTACCGTATTTTTCGGAATATAAGACGCACTTTTTCTTCCCCAAAACTAGGGGGGAAAAGTGGGTGCGTCTTATATTCTAAAGGTACGGTATTTGGGCCCCAAAACATACTTACCGGTTCCTGCTGCCGCGATCCTGTCCTCCTCCGTCTGACTGCCGCCATCCAAGGGTCATCCGAGGGTCCCAGCTGTGGTCATCTGAGGGTCCCAGCCATCCCATCCAGAATCCCGGCTCTTCAGTGTCCCAGTCGCCAGATCGTCTTCACTGCAGACAGCAGTCATGCGGTAATAGCGCTTCTGCCTCGCCGACATCCTCCATGGTAACGGCGTCCTCTTTCTAGTTACGGTGCCCCCTTCTGTGTGACGAGCGGCGCATGTGCGCCGGGGTCACGCATGACTTCAGGCGCACGTGCGCCGGGGTCACGCATGATGTCAGGCGCACATGCGCTGCTCGTCACACAGAAGGGGGCACCGTAACTAGGAAGAGGACGCCGTTACCATGGAGGATGTCGGCGAGGCAGCAGCGCGATTACCGCATGACTGCTGTCTGCAGTGAAGATGATCTGGCGACTGGGACACTGAAGAGCCGGGATTCTGGATGGGATGGCTGGGACCCTCAGATGACCACAGCTGGGACCCTCGGATGACCCTTGGAAGGCGGCAGTCAGGCGGAGGAGGACAGGATCGCGGCAGCAGGATCAGGTGAGATGCTGCAGGGGCAAAGTGTAGTGTAGTTTGTGTTGGGTGCAGGATTTAGTTAGTGTAGTGTAGTTTGAGTTGGCTGCAGGGGTTAGTTAGTGAAGTGTAGTGTAGTAGTGTAGTGTAGTTTGGGTTTCTACAGGGGTTACTTAGTGAAGTGTAGTGTAGTTTGGGTTGGCTGCAGGGGTTAGTTCGTGTAGTGTAGTGTAGTTGGTGGGGGCAGCAGGGGTAAGTGAAGTGTAGTGTAGCAGGATTTAGTGTAGATGAGCAGTTCAGCTTAGATAGAGACAGTTTTGGGGGGTTTAAAGGTCCATAAGACACCTCTGCACCATAGACGCACCTAGGTTTCGTTTTTTTTTTTTTCCTGATTTTTGCCTTCTAAATCTAGGTGCGTCTTATATGCCGGAGCGTCTTATATTCCGCAAAATACGGTAAATCTGTATTTAGTAGATCCTCATTTTGCAGAATTTACAGGGCCTAAATGCTTCCCGTACTTTCCAATGAGAGTGTGGATTCTGCTTGAAGGTATTTTGGACCATTCCTCTTTACAAAACATTTTTAGTTCATTCAGGTTTGATGGCTTCTGAGCATGGGCAGCTCTCTTTAACTCACACCACAGATGTTCAGTTATATTTAGGTATGGGGACTGAGATGGCCATTCCAGAATGTACTTGTTCCTCTGCATGAATGCCTTAGTGGATTTTCAGCAGTTTTTAGGGTCGTTGTCATGTTGAAAGATCCAGCCCCTGTGCAGCTTCAGCTTTGTCACTGATTCCTGGACATTGGTCTCCAGAATCTGCCGATACTGAGTGGAATCCATGCGTCCCTCAACTTTTAAAAGATTCCCAGTCCCTGCACTGGCCACACAGCCCCACAGCATGATGGAACCACCACCATATTTTACTGTAAGTAGCAGGTGCTTTTCTTGGAATGCTGTTTTATTTTTCCACCATGCATAATGCCCCTTGTTATGCCCAAATAACTCAATTTTAGTTTCATCAGTCCACAGCACCATATTCCAAAATTAAGCTGGCTTGTCCAAATGTGCTTTAGCATACCTCAAGTGACTCTGTTTGTGCTGTGGGTGGAGAAAAGGCTTCCTCTGCATCAGTCTCGCATACAGAATCTCCTTGTGTAAAGTGTGTCGAATGCTTGAATGATGCACAGTGACTCCATCTTCAGCAAGATGATGTTGTAGGTATGCTGGTCTGTGGGTTGACTCTGACTGTTCTTAACATTCGTCGCTTCTGTTTTCCAAAATTTTTCTTGGTCTGTCACTTCGAGCCTTAACTTGAACTGAGCCTGTGGTCTACCATTTCCTCAATATGTTCCTAAATGTGGAAACAGACAGCTGACATCTCTGAGACATCTTTTTGTTTCCTTACCCTAAACCATGATGGTGAACAATCCTTGTCTTCAGGTCATTTGAGAGTTGTTTAAGACCCCCATGTTGCTACTCTTCAGAGAAAATTAAAAGAGGAGGGAAACTTACAGTTAAGCTCCTTAAATACGCTTTCTCATAATTGGATTCACCTGTGTATGTAGGTCAGGGGTCACTGAGCTTAAAAAGCCAATTTGAGTTCCAATAATTAGTTCTACAGGTTTTGGAATCAATGAAATGACAATAGTGCCCAAATATATACACCTGCCTAATTTCATTTAAACAATTATTGCACACTTTCTGTAAATCCAATAAACTTAATTTCACTTCTCAAATATCACTGTGTGTGTCTCCTATATGATATATTTAACTGACATTTTTTATCGTAACAACCAACGATTTATACAGGAAAATCATGACGATTAACAAGGTTGCC
The DNA here is from genome assembly GCF_040937935.1 of Hyperolius riggenbachi. NCBI lineage: Eukaryota > Metazoa > Chordata > Amphibia > Anura > Hyperoliidae > Hyperolius > Hyperolius riggenbachi. Next base: position 233,068,537 of record NC_090650.1, read on the forward strand.
CAAAGTTTCGCACCTCACTGTATACTTTTATATCATATGTCTTTCATTTCTATGATGTTGATACATTTTGTTTATTTCCATATTTGACTGTGAGTTAAGTCTCCCTATGGGTTTATACATAAACTACTATAATTTCCCTGAAGCTAGAGGTCTTAAAGCATTGGTTTTATTTCAATACAAATTATGCACCCAAGAGATTTTGAACCACATTACTAATTAGGTTTAAAACGTGATTATTTAATTAAAAACTCTTGCAATACATTAATGTCTAATTAGGTACCAAAGGAAATTCATGTTGCTTATAAGAATTTTCTATATATTTTTGATGACTACTCATCTTCTACATATTTAATTATTAGGACTCACATGCAAAAGTAATCCGATACTAGAATGTACATTTTGGAATACTTGAAAGAATACAGCTTTCGTTGATTCCAGTTATTTATTGCTCTGTACTTTTTTTTTTTTAAATGTCAGAACAATTTATCAATGTCTAATTTTTTGGCAGTCATATTGTAACGATCGGTGTAACAGAGAGGGTCTGATTACCGGTGAACTGCAGTATCACCGAGAATACAGAATATACCCGATTATTGGTGATCTGCAGTATCACCGATAATCAGATATATATTCTAACCTCTGGACACCTGAGGGATAAGAGTGTTTTTGGTGTAACAGTAATACTTTGAGTGTTGCACCTTAGGAGAAGGTACAGAAGCAGTAGGAGTACTGCACAGAAGGAAGTTCCTTCCGTATGCCTAGACTCTCCCGGGGGAGGAGCTAGGCTTAGGATAGGAAGGACAGAACGTGAGTGACACCAGAGAGAGAAGGTGTCACTAACAGGTCTGGGAACTGCCTCTAACAGTAAGGCCAGTTCTCGAGGTCGGGCAATCCAGGTCGTTAACAGACAGATACGGTACAGATTCAGGAGACAGATACAGAGTCCAATAAACAGGCAGGGTTTGGCAACGGAGTATCAGAATAGCGGGGTACAGAATTGAGAGGCTAATACAGAGTCCAGGAACGAGCAGAGTTTGGCAACAGGATATCAGACATAGCAAGGTTCAGAATCAGAGTTCAGCAGGATAGTCAGGCAGGCAGAAGGTCATAACAAATAATACAGTTCAATATTCCTAACGATAAGGTGTGAGGTCCGTGATCGTCAACACCTTTGGAAACTATGCTAGAACACAGATACAGACAAGACCTGAGTGCTACCACGTAGTGATCACAACGACAGACAATCAGAGAATGACCAGCACCCAGTATATATACACCTGTGCTCTCCAGCACCTCCCTCAAGTGCTGGACCAATGAAAGTTGCTGTGATTGTCAGCTGACCGGCCTGGTCAGCTGACCTTTCTCTGACTGCCATAAAGGTTCTGCCTCTCAGCGCGCACGCGCGTCATTCTGAACCTAGGTGGACTATCAGTCCCAGCCACACCAGTACTGTTTTGCAATGTCTCCGCTGACCCATGCGCGGGGTTGGTCGCACCGCTATCTGCACCGGCGGCTGCCTCCCCGCGCTGGGTCAAAGTGTCAGCAACAGAGCCATGCGTGCTAACCGCTGCGTCAGACGCGGCGGTTTTTCCGCGTTCCGCCATGCTCTCCATGGAAGCAGCCGCCTCACGCTGAGTGGAGGCGGCTGATTTTCCGCGTTTCCTTACACATATATTAAATGTACTGTACTGTATTCATTCAGTGTTCTTAAAGAGACTCCGTAACAAAAATTGCATCCTGTTTTTTATCATCCTACAAGTTCCAAAAGCTATTCTAATGTGTTCTGGCTTACTGCAGCACGTTCTACTATCACCATCTCTGTAATAAATCAACTTATCTCTCTCTTGTCAGACTTGTCAGCCTGTGTCTGGAAGGCTGCCAAGTTCTTCAGTGTTGTGGTTCTGTGATGCATCTCCCCCCTCCAGGCCCCTCTCTGCACACTGCCTGTGTATTATTTAGATTAAGGCAGCTTCTCTCTTCTCTCTTATCTTTTGCAAGCTGGATAAATCCTCCTCTGAGCTGGCTGGGCTTTCACATACTGAGGAATTACATACAGGCAGAGCTGTCTGCACTCTGCAGGAAGAAACAGCCTGACACTTCAGTGGAAGATAGCTGCAGGGGGAAAGAAACACACAAATGATCTCTTGAGATTCAAAAGGAAGGGTGTATACAGCCTGCTTGTGTATGGATGTATTTTCTATGTGTGGACATACTGTACATCAACCTACTTCCTGTTTTAGTGGCCATTTTGTTTGTTTATAAACAAACTTTTTAAAACTGTTTTTAACCACTTTTAATGCGGCGAGGAGCGGCGAAATTGTGACAGAGGGTAATAGGAGATGTCCCCTAACGCACTGGTATGTTTACTTTTGTGCGATTTTAACAATACAGATTCTCTTTAAAGATAAGTAATTACTAGTGATGGTTCCAGTTGCCCACAGTACTGTTACACTAATTTCATTGCAATAACCCCAAATGTTGACACAAATTCACATACAATTGAAATACATTTTTTTGCATTGAATTCTATGGCAGACATCCTGGTCACCCTCTTTGAGTAGATTACAAAGCTCCCAATCCTATTGTCCCAAAAATTAAAGTGTCCCTGAGCTGTGGATACAAATGCAATTTGGACTTACCTGTGGCTTCCTCCAGCCCCCTGTAGCCTACAAGGTCCCCCGGCATCCTCCTGGCTCCTTCTATGATCCTGGTCCGGGCTCCAGTAATAATGCGACTTCGGCTGAAGTCACCCGTACGCGTATGCCGGCCAGCATAAGAGTGCGCAGTTCTCGAAGACTGAGCCTCGCATGCGCAGGACTCTGACGCCGGCATGATGACGTACAAGGTGCGCTGCGGGGCACGCTTAGACTATTTTAACTGAAGTCACCAGAGAGGGGGAGGAGGTCCCATGTAAGTTCAAATTTCATTTCTATTTACAGCTTAGGGTCCCTTTAAGTCAGGAGCACAATTGAAAGTGCTCGTTAAGAAAATAAAAATATTAAACATAGAACAAACCCTTTGAGATCAAATATGGGAGGGGTGAGTCCTGATTGAATACAAATAAATTTGAAAAAATACAAAACTTTGTTTAACACTTGCAAATTTATACATAAAAACATCCATAGCGGTAAACTGCCCACATCCCACCCCACAACACTAGGCCCACCTCCCTCTCTAAACCACCTCACCTACTCTACTTGGACAGAAAAAAATCCCTGTGCACAGGGCTAAAAAGAAAGCTGCACAGCTCAAAAATGTAAGTTTTAAAGTCCACCTTCTATATGCAGGTTGCAGAAAAATGTGTTGTTGATTGTTGTGATATCTGCACCAATAGATAGGATAAGGGGAGGATTCAAAGAGGAAGAAGGACCAGACAAACTCAACTCCCAGCCAGAGAACCCTTGGTACTATGCAGGTTAGTATGTGACCCCAACACAGTTCATAAGCAATAGTGAATTGCGTGTCTGCTGTGACTTGGAAGCTGCAATGTAAATGTAAATTTTGTTGCACCGCCTAAGATGGCGTAGTCAGCTGCTTCAGAGTGTCTTAAAATGACAGTCACAGAGTTGCTCAGAAATTCATCTTCGGATAGCACATACTCAGAGAGAACAGGTTTTAGCAAAAGTCCATGCACACACGTCCAAATCACTTGTTAGCAAGAAACACAATCCTGTGTATATCCATTGTCAATTTAGCAGATCATGCAGTTGCAGCAGACAATATGAGCAATCAAGGCAAGAATTCAGCACATAAATCATCTGTAGCAGATTAGTAGATTCTCTTGTCAGCAGAAAGCAGACATATGTGAGTTCAAGTGATGCAACTGTGGCAGGCAATGTAGGCTTGTAAAGCTGTAACACAGTTGTTGGCATAGAGATCACTTGTATGGCATGATATATGCCCATCGGGCTCTTACTGTTCCCAAACGTCTGTTGGCTTGAAAGAGGAAGGGGTCACGGTGGTCCAGGGGTGGCCCAGTGTTCAGCAGGACGCCGCCATGTGTGAGGACGGCGTCCTCGATCGATTTCACCAGCAACTGTCGGCTTCTTCAGGAGGCGTCAATATTAAAAAACATTTTTTTTCTTAAAGGTAACATTTTCAACCCAGAATTTTTGTGTGGTGGGGGTTGAATTTGAGCATCTGTATCTCATTGGCTTCCCCATACTTAAATCAATAATAAATGTATTTACTTGTGTATGTTGTCTAGTTAGTCAGCCTCTAGTCTAGGCATGTGGCCTGTATGGGAAAAGGTAGGACAAGCCAGTTTAGTGTATCTGGTAGGTCTTAATGTAAATGGTTGCTCCCCCCACCAGAACAGTGGACTGATACTCCCAGTCTTTGCTTTTTTCCTTTATAACCTTCTGCGTTTTAGCTAATCCTGCCCCTAGTCTCCTTGTCCTGTTATACAGAATGGGGGCATCAGTGTTAAGATTAGCTATATGGGAGGTGCTGCAAAAATGTAAACAATTCAAAATAACAGCAAATAAGTCACCTTCTTAGTTATGTCGTCACCACATAGTTCATCTAAATATGAATCTAAGTGGTGTTGAGCAGTTCCACTATTTTTTATTTCATCGTTTTGCTGAATCTAACAGTTTTTCAATGTTCTGTATATGTGCCCCAGTATCAGGATCAACAGTTATATCAGTGATTTACTTTGAAATAATAAAACTGTGAAACTCTTAACTCATCAGTTTTATAGGCCATCCATTTCCGGTGCTTACACAAATGTGCAGAGTTCTACCTTAAGATCTGTAGGTGCTAAATCACATGTGATCTGCAGATGACACAAAGTCACATGGGGAGATAGCTAACTGAATACAATTGTAAAACACAGATCTCACTCACACCATTTGGTAAGAGTTAATAAACAATAGGATGTTACAGAGTTTTAATTTGCTATAAAATGTTTTCACATCCATCTCTAACAGTCCCCACCCTATCCCCACCTAGTTATTGATGTGACGTTCTACCCATCTATCTCTTGTTTTTATCCTTACTTTCTCCCATTAACCAAAAAAATAAGGCAAGTGGGTTGAAGCTACAATTCACTAACTAATTAGCTTAGCAGAGCAGGGATTGAAAGAGTTGATAAATAGGTGGGAAAATTAGGGGGGGAAAACAGTCAATTTCTTAGTGAACGTTTGGAACTTTTTTCTATTTAGGACAAGATCTTTGAGATGGAAAAGCCGGTAGGGGAACGTGGGTGGAAACCAAAAGCCAATATTGTGCAGTAAGTTTAAGACGCATGGGCCCATATGCAATTAACTTTTTCACCTGAGTTTTCTCCTAGGTGAGAATTTTAAACTTGTCAATAAAATGCCTTTTAAGCCACCGGAAAGCAAGAACATACTGAAAATAAATTTGATAGTACTTTTTTACCTACTTTTTGGTACTTTTTAAATTGAAAAGTGCTGGAAAGTTATTTTAAATTGAAGATGAAAAATGATCTCCTAGGAGAAAACTCAGGTGAAAAAGTGAATTGCATATGGCCCATGAACATAAACGATGTGAATAATTAGACTTAAGTTTGTGTGCCACAGGAGTAGCACGATAGAAGGCAGGTGGGGAGAGCAAATTTGACCCCACTCGGGTTAAAAAGTTGCTCTCTGCAGTTATGGACAAAACAACAAAAGGATATATCCTCTACACTTGGTGGTATGATTTTGTATGTGGTTCAGAAGTGCCAAAGCTAAATAAAATGTATAAAAACAGTTGAAAAATAGAGGCGATAAAGGTAAACCTACCTCCTATTACGAGGGAAAAAAAAAATTGGTAGGTTAACAAACTATAATTTTATTGATCCAAATAAACACATCTCTCATAGATTGCATAGAGTTTTGTTTATGTGGATCAGTAAAACCACAGTTCTTAACCTCACTATTAAATGTATTTCCTTAAGAGGAGGTAAGTTTACCTTTGCAACCTCTATTTTTATACTGCTTTAATAATTTTATTTTACTTTTTTGTGCCTCTAAATAGTGATACCCGAACTGTTCTGCCGGTGAATAGTTTGCAGTGAAAAAAGTGTGTTCGCATTCCCCTTGTACATTATAATGGAGCCAAACTTTGACCCCTCACTCCCAGAGTCAGCAGACACATGACAGCCAATCAGCTATCCCTCCCACCTGGACCGTACCCCCACCTATCAGAAAGCCAACACCGCAGCCATTTTGCAGTCTGTGTTTGACTTCTGTGCTAGGCAGATCAGGGAGAGTGTGCTGCAGATAGAGAAAGCGTTAGGCCTGTGTTCTGTGTCCCCAGTGGAGTTTCTTGCTGCTACAATACCAGCCCACCATCTGCATAACCCCTTAAGCCTCTAAAGGCTCTGTTTTGATCTTGTGATGTTGATGTTCAGTGTGTCCACACAGTGCACTTTAGCTGTTGCAGACCGGTGCAGTCAGTGCTTAGTGCTACACTAATTTACCCTTCTAAAGTCTGTTTTTCTTTTTATTGCTATTGTTATTGTGATAAAAGCGAAAAAGCCGCCATGTGTACTGGCGGCAAGGCGGCTGATTACGCGTCCGGCGCGGCGGTTTTCATGCAGCAGCGTGCGTCTGGTGTGGCTGGGCCTGTTAGTTCATACAGGCTGAGGAATACGCGCGCGCTGTGAGGCAGAACCTTTATGACAAACAAGGAGGGATCAGCTGACCAGGTCGGTCAGCTGACCTCAAAGCAAGTGGCTATTGGTTGATCGCGGATGGGGGCGCTGGAGAGCCCCGCGCTATATATAGTCACTGCTGGTCAGTCTCAAGTTGTCTGCCGTTGCCAACACTACGTGGAAGCTCTCAGACCTTAGTCAGATCCTACAGTGTGTTAGAACCAGGAGGACCTGGGAATTCACACTGAGCCAGATTACTTCTGTGTATTATTGTGTTATCATTCTGTTATACTTCAGACTATTTCCAGGGTGTCGAGACCACAGACCTCACACCCAAGATTAGGGACTCTGTGTTATCATTTTGTTATTCTCCAGACTAGTTCCAGGGTGTCGAGACCACGGACCACACACCCAAGTCTAGGCATTGTTGATATCTGTTATGACCTATTGCATTCCTGACTATCCCTCTGCTTTCTGATTCGGTACCTACGCATATCTGATTACCTGTTGCCAACCCTGCCTGCCTTTGGATACCGAATCAGCCTTCTGTCTATGTACCTTGTCTGTCTGTGTGTTGCCGACCCGGCTTGCCCGACCTTGACAGCTATCTCTCTCCTTAACCACCTTAGCGGTATGGACGAGCTCGGCTCGTCCATTACCGCCAGAGGGTGCCGCTCAGGCCCTGCTGGGCCGATTTTGATCAAATAAAGAGCAGCACACGCAGCCGGCACTTTGCCAGCCGCGTGTGCTGCCCGATCGCCGCCGCGAGCAGCGGCGAAAGAGGGTCCCCCCAGCCGCCTGAGCCCTGCGCAGCCGGAACAAATAGTTCCGGCCAGCGCTAAGGGCTGGATCGGAGGCGGCAGACGTCAGGACGTCGGCTGACGTCCATGACGTCACTCCGCTCGTCGCCATGGCGACGTAGTAAACAAAACACGGAAGGCCGCTCATTGCGGCCTTCCGTGTTACTTTTGGCCGCCGGAGGCGATCAGAAGAACGCCTCCGGAGCGCCATCTAGTGGGCTTTCATGCAGCCAACTTTCAGTTGGCTGCATGAAATAGTTTTTTTTTAATTTAAAAAAAACCCTCATGCAGCTGCCCTGGCGATCTTAATAGAACGCCAGGGTGGTTAAGAGATAGTCTCCAGACCTGCTAGTGACATCCACCTTTCAGGTGTCACTCACCCACAGGTTCTTCCTACCTTCAGCCTGGGACTCCACCCCTTTGGAGGTCTCAGGCTGTTGGACGGTTTTTGCACTTATCAAAGGCAGTATCGCCCATACTGCCTGAGACCACCTGCTCCTCGGGTGGTCTTACTCAAAGTCATTACTGTTGCACCAAACACTCACATTATAAAGGTGTCCAGAGGTTAGTTATACTTAGATTATCGGTGGTTCTGCAGATCATCAATAATCAGGTATAATCTGTATTCTTGGTGATACTGCAGATTAGTGTTGGGCGAACAGTGTTCGCCACTGTTCGGGTTCTGCAGAACATCACCCTGTTCGGGTGATGTTCGAGTTCGACCGAACACCTAATGGTGTTCGGCCAAACCGTTCGGCCATATGGCCGAACTGCGAGCGCATGGCCGAACGGTCCCCCGAACATTTGGCTAGCGCTGTGATTGGCCGAACGGGTCACGTGGTTCGGCCCGAACGCGCTCTGATTGGCCGAACGGGTCACGTGGGTCGGGTAAATAAATACCCGATCCGCGTCATTTCCCCGTCCTTTGTCTGTGGGATTAGCTTTGGGTAGGCAGGCGGGTTAGATAGAGTCTCTTTTGCTCTCCAGCCAGGCTAGCCAGGGTCCCCCCCAGTCAGTGTGTGTGTGCTGCTGCGTTCAGTAGTATACCGGCGCTCAGTCACCCCATTACTATTTAGCATTCTGTACTCTGCCAATCAGTGTATATATAGCTGGGATCTGTAGTACACCAACGCTCAGTCACCCCATTGCTATTTAGCATTCTGTACTCTGCCAATCAGTGTATATATAGCTGGGATCTGTAGTGCACCAACGCTCAGTCACTCCATTACTATATAAAGCATTGTGTACGCTGCCAATCAGTGTATATATATTACTGGGATCTGTAGTGCACCAACGCTCAGTCACTCCATTACTATATAAAGCATTGTGTACGCTGCCAATCAGTGTATATATATTACTGGGATCTGTAGTGCACCAACGCTCAGTCACTCCATTACTATATAAAGCATTGTGTACGCTGCCAATCAGTGTATATATATTACTGGGATCTGTAGTGCACCAACGCTCAGTCACTCCATTACTATATAAAGCATTGTGTACGCTGCCAATCAGTGTATATATATTACCGGGATCTGTAGTGCACCAACGCTCAGTCACTCCATTACTATATAAAGCATTGTGTACGCTGCCAATCAGTGTATATATATATATATTACTGGGATCTGTAGTACTTCACTCACCGTCAACCACTATATAGCATTGCGTACTCTGCCAGTCAGTGTGTATATTGCTGGGATCAGTAATACTACACTCACCATCAAAAACTATATGAGCTCACCATGAGTTCCTCAGAGACCTCCGCTGTGAGCAGCACTCCCAACAACAGCAACAGCCAACGCCCCACGCAAGCTATAACATCCACCCCAGCAGCCAGTGGTCAGCAGCAGCCCTCCCCGGAGGAGAACGTTGTGTCCATCGGTCCGGCGCCAGAGCGATTATTGAGGGCTGCCATTGAGGAGATGATGGGGCCTGATGTGGAGGAGGAGGTCGGGCTCAGGCCAGCATCCCAAGTTAATGTTGAGGACGATGAGGGATCTGTGTCTGGGGATGTTGGGGTGGCAGAGGTGGTGGGTGGGTCAGACTCAGGAGAAGAGTTGTATGATGAGGATGATGATTGGGACCATCTGTATGTGCCTCAGAGTCCGACCCCGGAAAACATGTTGTATCGTGTGTTTAGGTACTAAAATCTGCGTTCCCAGTACTGCCCGGGTCCACGGATCCATATACTGTAATTTTTTGGGCAGCACTATCAAACTGTGGTACTATGAGTGAGTTGCCATGGTCCTTCTGTGCTGTCACACTCACCGTCTGTCTGCAGATGGATTGTTCAACACAGCTACGCCATCTGACATGTAGTCCTTGACCATCTTCTCCAGGCGATCGGTGTTGGAGGACGTGGAACTGCCCGATTGCTGTTCTGTGTGCTGCTGCATGGGTGTCAGAAAATGTTCCCACTCCAAGGACACTGCCAATACCATTCCCTTTTGGGCACTAGCAGCAGCTTGTGTTCTTTGCTGCCCTCCTGGTCCTCCTGGGTTTGCTGAAGTCAGTCTGTCAGCGTACAACTGGCTAGAGAACGAGGAGGATGTCAATCTCCTCTCTAAAGTCTCCATCCTCAAGGGCCTGCTGGAATTGTTCCATTTTTGACCTGTCTGACACTTTCTTCAATCAGTTTTTTAACATTGTGTTTGTATAAACTGGGTATAAACCCAGTAATTGGTGTTGTCCAGAATAATGAATAATAATGAATAGTGAATAATGCGCGGGCCGCGTTCAATGCAGTCTAGCATGAATTGAGCCATGTGTGCCACGCAAGCAGAGGATCTTCAGGAACCCTCAAGGCTTCGAGCAAGCTGAGGAGGATCAGCAGTCCCGAAGAGACCTCTCCTCATATGTGACTGTTTGCAGTGGAGTAGAGCTCCCCAGAACAACCTCTCACTTGTCTCTTTGTCACTGGTCACTTTGTCACTTTGTCACTGGTCACTTTGTCATTTTGTCACTTTGTCAGTCACTGTGGTCACTTTGTCAGTTTGTCACTTGGTCACTTGGTCACTTTGTCATTTTGTCACTTTGTCAGTCACTGTGGTCACTTTGTCAGTCACTTTGTCATTTTGTCACTTTGTCACTGGTCACTTTGTCACTTTTCACTTTGTCACTTGTCACTTGGTCACTTGTCCAGATGATCTCGGTACACCTCCTGCGATTCAAATTCCTACACATATTGCTCTGGGATTTGGGTGTGATGAATGATGCATCTTAACTGGCCACCGGAGGCAATTAAGGCCTTCAAAACATTGAAAGCAGATTTCTGTTCCGCCCCCATTTTGCGTCATGTTGAGTTGTTGACGTCATGTTCATCCTCGGCCTCGCCTTGCATTTCAGTGCGAGGTGCATTTTCCACAGAAAAAGGTTGTGAATCCGGGCACAACATTTGTGGCTGTTCCATTGACCTTTCACAGATAGAAGATTGTGGGAGTGGGAATAGCTCCTCCGAATAGCCCATTGTGTCCTGAAAACTACTCATTGCATTGCTTTGCGCACGCATTTTTTTGTCCTCATGCAAGGCCTAAGTTGCGCCTGAAAGCGTGGCCTTCTCCTCCTGCGCCTCCTCTTCCATCCTGTGTGCTGCTGCTGGGTTAGCGTTGCCGGTCCCTTTTCCTGGAACCTCTCATCTTTATTACATTTATGACTGCATGGCGACAAAATGCATGTTACCTGTGCAAAGAAAACAGACATTTCCCGCATTTAAAAGGCAGTTTTCCCTTTGAAACTTTAAAATCGATTTTCTCAAAAACTATAAGCTCTTTTTGCTAAAAAAAATTTCCCTCTTGTACCCACTCCCAAGGTGCACATACCCTGTAAATTTGGGGTATGTAGCATGTAAGGAGGCTTTACAAAGCACGAAAGGTCGGGTCACCATTGACTTCCATTATGTTCGGAGTTCGGCGCGAACACCCGAACATTGCGGCCATGTTCGGCGAACCTTCGCGAACCCGAACATCCAGGTGTTCGCCCAACACTACTGCAGATCACCAATAATCAGATTCTCTCTGTGTGCTGACACCGATCATTACAGAATGGCAGACCAAAACCAAATGGACGCACTTAACAGCCGTCTTGATGCACTCACCACCTCGGTGGAAAATTTCATCCAAGTGCTGGACAGTCATCAGACCCAGATCAACGCTTTGTCTGGGTCTGCACAAGTCCTACAGACGGCTGTGAATATAATGCGATCTCCTCCAGGTACAGACTTACGTATGCCTGTGCCCGAAAAGTTTTCTAGTCACAGATCTGACTTTCAGAACTTTAGAAATCGAGTGTTATCGTACTTTGGGTTGAGACCTAATTCGTCGGGAACCGTGGCACAGAGAATTATGTTCATTAAGACTCTGCTGTCAGGGGATTCCCAGACCTGGGCATATAGTCTCCATACGGGGAATGAGGCCCTAGCATGGGTTGAGGAATCTTTTAAAGCTATGGCTATAATTTATGATGATCCGGACATCGCCTCTACCGCTGAGCGGAAGCTCAAGACTTTGCGGCAGGGCAGGGATCCGGTTGAAGTTTACGCAGCTGAGTTCAGAAAGTGGGCAGTTTCAGCTAGATGGGGGTCATTTGCACTTCTGGACTGTTTCTTGTCAGGGTTATCAGACGCAGTATCTTATCTAATGCTGGGTCATCCTGAGCCGAAATCTATTGATGAGGCCATTTCATTGGCAGTCAGGGTTGACCGTCTACGTTATCAGAAACAGACTCGGAGTAGGAACAATGTGAGATATGTTTCCTATGCCCTCTCAAAGTCACCCCCACCGGAACCAATGCAGATTGGTCGGTCGAAATTGTCTCGGGTGGAGCAGAATCACAGAAAAACAGCTCTGTTTATACTGTGCAGAGGAGGGTCACAGAGTGCAGAATTGTCCCAAGAAGTCGGGAAATGCTGCCACCTAGGTGTAGTCGGAGGTAATACCCTAGGTGCACAGTCTTTACCTGTAGACGATAAACGTTTGCTTCTCCCTTGTTCTATATCTTGGGGAGATCAAACAGTGGCCACTGAGGCCTTCCTAGATTCCTAGGTTCTGGCTCAGCAGCCAATTTTATGGATTACAAATTTGCTAAGAAATTGGGGGTTCCTATTTCTCCTTTGAATCAACTGATTCTGGTCACGGCTGTGGACGACTCTCCTCTGCAGAGTAACTACCCCCTGTCTCAGACCACAGAGTTAAGGGTTACAGTGGGGGTGTTGCACAAAGAGAGTCTACAGTTTTTGGTTTTGCCAATGACAACTTCCACGGTCATTCTTGGCATGCCATGGTTACAACTTCCCTCTCCTCAGATCAATTGGGCTTCAGGTCAGCTAACGAGCTGGTCTACCCATTGTCATCATCATTGTTTAGCGAAGGTAACCTTGGGTAACACCAAGATTCGGGTGGAAGGTTTGCCAAGCCAGTATTCAGAATTTGCGGACGTGTTTAGTCCCAAATCAGCATTGATCTCAGGTCTGGTTGTATGCCCCCCAGAGGACATCTCTATAATCTGTCTGGGCCAGAGAAATTGGCTATGCAAGAGTACATCCACGAAAATTTAGCAAAAGGTTTTATTCGCCCCTCTCAGTCACCAGCAGGGGCAGGGTTCTTTTTCGTAAAAAAAAAAGATGGAGGCCTCCGTCCATGCATCGGTTATCGGGGCCTAAATAAGATTACAGTAAAAAATCGTTATTCTTTGCCTCTAATTGACGATTTGTTTACCCAGGTCACCAATGCTAAGATTTTTCTCAAAGCTGGATTGGGGGGGGGGTGCATACAACCTTGTGCATATCAGAGACGGTGATGAATGGAAGACGGCCTTTAACACACCCGACGGGCATTAGGAGTACCTAGTGATGCCCTTTGGTTTGTGTAACGCCGCGGCCGTCTTCAAAGAGCTGATTAATGAGGTGTTTAGAGAGGTGTTGGTCAAATTCGATTGGTATACTTAGACGATATACTGATTTTCTCTTCCAACATCTCAGAACACAGGAAACATGTTGGGTTTGTGCTACGAAAGTTGAGACAGAATATGCTGTATGCTAAACTGGAAAAATGCATTTTCGAAGTGACTTCTGTTGCCTTTCTGGGGTACATAATTTCGACCTCTGGCCTCTCTATGGACCCTGGAAAGGTTTCTGCTGTCTTGGAGTGGCCTCAGCCTGTAGGGTTGAAGGCACTCCAGAGATTCCTGGGGTTCACCAACTACTACAGGAGATTCATAAAGGGGTACTCTACGGTGATCTCACCTCTCACCAGCCAAGAAAGGGGCAGATACTCACCACTGGTCCCCAGAGGCCCATGCTGCTTTCTCCACTCTGAAGAAATTGTTCTGTTCTGCACCCATATTGAGACATGTAGATGTCACCTTCCCCTTTATCGTGGAGGTAGATGCCTCAGAGGTAGGGGTAGGGGCTGTGCTGTCTCAGCGTTCCGGTTTACAGGGAAAACTGCATCCTTGTGCCTATTTTTCCAGTAGGTTTTCACCCGCAGAGAAAAACTACGATATAGGCAATCTGGGAACTTCTAGCCATCAAGTTGGCTTTTGAGGAATGGCGACATTGGCTAGAAGGGACAGAACACACCATTACTGTGTACACTGACCACAAAAATTTGGAGTACATTGAGGGCGCTAAAAGACTTAGCCCCCGACAGGCCCGGTGGTCGTTATTTTTCTCAAGATTCAGATTTGTAATCACGTATACCCCTGGTAGTAAGAACATCAAGGCTGATGCCTTATCCAGGTGTTTTGAGCCCGAGACAGCACAGCCCTCAGACCCTGAGACCATTATACCTCAGAAGGTGGTCCTGGCAGCCATTGAGACCTGGAAAGACTGGACTGTCACTCTGAGTCCATTTCAACAGGATGTTCCAGAAGGGAAGCCTGAGGGGGTCATGTTTGTACCATTGCCTTTTCGCCTACAACTGTTGCAGCTGTTTCATTCCCACAAGAATGCTGGGCATCCAGGGGCCACCAGAAATCAGGATCTAATTGCTAGATGTGCTTGGTGGCCATCATTGGCAACAGACTGTAAGGAGTATGTAAGAGAGTGTGCAGTGTGTGCTAGGAGCAAACCTTCCCGTCAGGCACCTGTTGGAACATTGCAGCCTTTACCAGTTCCGAGTGAACCTTGGACCCATTTGTCCATGGATTTTGTGGGCGAACTCCCCAGGTCTGAGGGCATGACGGTCATTTGGGTGGTAGTCGATCGATTCAGTAATATGGATCATTTTGTCCCCCTGAAAGGACTCCCCTCGGCCCAGGAATTGGCTGATCTCTTCATCCAGCACATTTTCCGGCTGCATGGCATTCCGGAAAATATAGTGTCAGATCGGGGAGTCCAATTTGTATCTAAGTTTTGGAGGGCATTCTGCCATCAGTTAGACATGGATCTTTCTTTCTCATCAGGTTACCACCCACAGACCAATGGCCAGACCGAAAGAGTCAATCAGTCCCTGGAACAGTTTCTGAGATGTTATGTTGCAGATGCACAAACCGACTGGGTAAAATTCTTGCCGTTTGCAGAATTTGCACACAAAAATCTGAAAAGTTCCTCTTCAGGATTTTCCCCATTTCAGGTAGTGACTGGAAAGTCACCCAAGTTTGCCCCATTGCCAGTGGCTTCTACTCCGTTCCCAGCCCTGGAGAATTGGCAGAGGTCCTTAAAGCAAATTTGGGGAATAGTGAAAAGAAATTTGGGGAAGGCTTTTCAGAACCAGAAGAAACAGGCTGACAAGAGACGTTCCATTGAATGGGAATTTTCTCCAGGGGACTTTGTCTGGGTGTCCACACGACATTTGGCTCTAAAGCAACTGTCGCCCAAGTTAGGCCCTAGATTTGTGGGTCCCTTTCCAGTGGCCAGAAAGATTAATAATGTCACTTATGCCATTGATCTCCCTACCAGCATGTGAGGTGTGAGATCTTTCCATGTGTCCTTACTCAAGCCGGCGGTGCACGTGGATTCCGCTCCCCCCCCCCCCCCCCCTGTGTTGATTGATGACCAACCTGAGTATGAGATTGAAAAGATTCTGGACTCACGGCTTGTGCAGAACTCCGTGCAGTATCTGGTTCACTGGAAGGGAAATGGCATAGAGGAGAGAACTTGGGTGCCAGACTGTCGTATGCATGCAGAGGAATTGAAGAAAGAATTCCATGACTTGCACCCTGGAAAGCCTGGTGGGAAGTGTCTGGAGTCCACTCCTCGAGGGGGGTACTGTGATAAAACACGGAAAAGCTGCCGCGTGTACCGCCGGCAAGGCGGCTGATTCTGCGTCCAGCGCGGCGGTTTGCACGCAGCAGCGTGCGTCTGGTGTGGCTGGGCCTGTTAGTTCACACAGGCTGAGGAATACGCACGCGCGCGTTGAGAGGCAGAACCTTTATGACAAACAAGGAGGGATCAGCTGACCAGGTTGGTCAGCTGACCTCAAAGCAAGTGGCTATTGGTTGATCGCGGATGGGTGGCGGTGGCGCTGGAGAGCGCCGCGCTATATATAGTCACTGCTGGTCAGTCTCAAGTTGTCTGCCGTAGCGAACACTAGGTGGAAGCACTCAGACCTTAGTCAGATCCTACAGTGTGTTAGAACCAGGAGGACCTGGGAATTCACACTGAGCCAGATTACTTCTGTGTATTATTGTGTTATCATTCTGTTATTCTCCAGACTAGTTCCAGGGTGTCGAGACCACGGACCTCACACCCAAGTCTAGGCATTGTTGATATCTGTTATGACCTATTGCATTCCTGACTATCCCTCTGCTTTCTGATTCGGTACCTACGCATATCTGATTACCTGTTGCCAACCCTGCCTGCCTTTGGATACCAAATCAGCCTTCTGTCTATGTACCTTGTCTGTCTGTGTGTTGCCGACCTGGCTTGCCCGACCTTGGGAGCTATCTGTCTCCTTAAGAGATAGTCTCCAGACCTGCTAGTGACATCCACCTTTCAGGTGTCACTCACCCACAGGTTCTTCCTACCTTCAGCCTGGGACTCCACCCCTTTGGAGGTCTCAGGCTGTTGGACGTTTTTTGCACTTCTCAAAGGCAGTATCGCACATACTGCCTGTGACCACCTGCTCCTCGGGTGCTCTTACTCAAAGTCATTACTGTTGCACCAAACACTCACATTATAAAGGTGTCCAGAGGTTAGTTATACTTAGATTATCGGTGGTTCTGCAGATCATCAATAATCAAGTATAATCTGTATTCTTGGTGATACTGCAGATCACCAATAATAAGATTCTCTCTGTGTGCTGACACCGATCGTTACAATTATATTTCAATCCTGTATGTCCAGTGCACACGTTAGCTGTTGGAGACAGGTCTGCTGGTCCTAGTAGTGCACTGACCATAACCCAATAATGCTTCACCACCACTACTGGGATCTAGTATCCATTATTGCCCCCTGTATAAGGCCTCAGTGCAGAATCAGTGTTTTTTTTTGGTCACTTAACTGTCACTGAACTACCTCAGCCAGATAGTAGGGGCTGAAAAAACGTGATCGACTGCACTCCCGCGATTGTGCGCACAAGCACGGCAGCCACTACACACCACTACACAAAGACTGCCGCAGAGAGGACTAACATTTATGTCCTAGAGGTGTCAACTAGTAAAAACAATGATTTGCTCACCTGACGTTATCACTAAAGCTTTTTGCGGTTGTTTGCATTGCGTTAAACATGGCATTTCATCTGTCAGTGTGAACCGGGCATAACCCTTACATTTCCTTATCGCTTTGCACGCACGCCGGACGTTTTAAAGCACTTAATCCACACATTTAAGGTGGCCTTACACTGGTCGATTTACCATCAGATCGACCAACAGATAGATCCCTCTCTGATAAGAGAGGGATCGTATGGCTGCCGATTTGACCCCCTTAGACTTTTATCTTTGGGGGTCATCTGAAGGCAATTGTCTATGCTGTGAAGATACGAGATGTGCAGCACCTGAAACTACGGATACTGGAAGCCTGTGCTAGCATTTCTCCTGCGGTGTTGCTATCAGTGTGTGAAGAGTGGGAGAAGAGGGTTGCATTGACAATCCAACACAATGGGCAGCACATTGAACACATTTTATAAGTGGTCAGAAGCTTGTAAATAACTCATGAAAGAATAAAGTTACGTTAAAACCAAGCACACCATTGTTTTTCTTGTGAAATTCCCAATGAGTTTGATGTGTCACATGACCCTCTTCCTATTGAAAAAACAAAAGTTGGATTCAAAATGGCCAACTTCAAAATGGCTGCCATGGTCACCACCCATCTTGAGAAGTGTCCCCCCCTAACATATACTAATGTGCCACAAGCAGGATGTTAATATCACCAACCATTCCCATTTTATTAAGGTGTATCCATATAAATGGCCCACCCTGTACATTATGGAGTTCATTTGTGAGGTGTCTTACTGTCTTTATGTTTTACCGCTATCCTTGAAAAAATACACTACCTATTTTTTTTATCTATAGTCCTTCCTGTGTTGATAGTTGGTTGTGATGATCCGCTCAGCTGGCTGCACAGGCAGACAGCTGTTTGTCCATTCCTCTAGTCTGTGGGCTGCAGGTCTCTGGAACAGAGACCTGTCTTTCCATTGCAAGTTTCTGTTCTGTTCTCTTGCTGGGGAATTTGCATGCATTCGTTATGCAAATCCCCTACCTGCCTTCTTTGATGACTGGCACTATAAGAGCTTTATGTTTCCCAGAAGGCTTTGCTGGTCATTTCCTTTCCATGGTCTGTTCCTGATGGACACTGCTGGAGTGTCAGCCATTGCTATCTAGTATAGTTAATTCCTGGGGGTTGCTTTAGGCTCCCCTTCTAGCCCAGTCAGGTTGTATTATCTGTATTGCCTGTTCTGTCTTGTCTTGCCTGTTGCCATTGTCCAGTCCCAAAGGTGGTCGACAGGAAATGGTTCTGATCTCTGTTCTTGGAGTATAGCTGGTGCAGCGGTTGCTACCAGCTATCTCTTTTGTTCTGTCTCCTGGGATCGCACTAGCTACTTTTCGCTAGCGCTGGGGATCCTTCTGTTCTGTCTTCTGGGATCGCGCTAGCTACTTTTCGCTAGCGCTGGGGATCCTTCTGTTCTGCTACTCTGTACCTGGATCGCGCTAGCCACTTTTCGCTAGTGCTGTGGATCCTATCTCTCGCTTGTCCCTGTTTTCGTGTGTCTGTCTTGTCTGCTACGCTTGCTGGAGGCTCGGTGAGGTAACCGTTAAGCAAGCGCTCGCGTCCTCTGTTGCATGTTTGTCTGTCGATGGTTAGTTAGGCGTGCTTGTCTCTATTGTGCTTATCACGTGGAGACCGCGCATAACCGCGTGCACTGTTGCGAATGAGTGCGGTGTTCGCGGTTAGCTAGCGTTTGTTATTTTCCGTATCTCCTTATTGTATTATTTGCTGTGCCTTTGCTACCCTCGTATTCTATTCTGATCTGCCTTGTGTCACGTCTGGCGATCGCACCTCTCGCGATCGCGTTCCTATTTCATATCTGCTGTTGTGTGTGCGTGGTCGCGGGGTGGCGACTGGATTGGCGCACACACATACAACCTGTCCCTTTGCTCAATCTCATTCGCAATCGCCTCTCTTGCGATTGCGTTCTGCGCTTCGTACAATTCCTGTCTGGCACTTGTGGAGGTACAGAGGATTGGTTCCTCTGCACTCCCCAGCACCATCTGCCGACAGGAATTTCCCTCTACAGGTGCGTAGCACCTTTTGCTGGGTGCCTGCAAATATACGCTTGTGGAGGATTTCCGCCGTGTCAGCGCACGCGTTGTGCGCTGATCACGGAGAAAGTTCCACAATCAGTACAATGGTATTTTTACCTACTGTATCTCTCTTTTTTTCTTTCTAACTGTTAAGGAAATGAACATTTCCCTAATATTAACTGTATGGTTATTCCAATGGGTGCATTTATTTGTTTAAAAGGTAATTGAAACATATTTTTTTTTCTCATTTTAATTTGGTGAGCTGGGTTTAGTTCATCAGACAGTAATTTACTTCATTTTTAAAGAGGCTTAAAGTTAGTATTTTCTAGGTATGGTTGGAAATGCCAATTTCCAATTCCGCGGAAATTCCTATTCCCACCAGTGCCGTTTTATGATTCTGCAGATGTGCGATTTTCAGATTTCTGATGAGTCTTTTTTTTTTGTTGCCATTTTTGGCATTCCCTGATAGGCCAAATGTTTCTTCGTTGACTCGTAAGTATTTGACAAATCAGAGAATACAAAATTGTACTGCGGTAATCCGAATACCTTAGAAAGTTTAGGCCATACACAGTACTCATGAATACTTGGTAGTATCTGAGCCTTGTGTTTAGTCTAAAATCAACGTAGCAATCCGATTTTAGCTGAAAAATTCTACATTCTCAGATTGGTCCAGTGCTTCCGAGTTTTGTGATTTGGCTAAAATTACCAAGTTTGGTAAATTATATTTCCATGAAATCTGATTTCCAATTTCCATTTTCAGATAAAAAAATGCAGATTTCAGATGAGAAATGTGGAAATTTCAATTCTGCAGAATCCAAATGAGGATCCCTAGTATTTCCCCCCTGATCTCTACTTATATAGGGGCATGATTGGACCAAGTTATAATTCCAGCCTCTGCTTTAGTCACAAATGAAAATTGTTTCTAGTTAAAAAAAAATATAAGGTCACTGCACAAATATATACTTTGTGCACTGGAATAAAAAAAGTTATGGAGTTCTGCTGCCTTCATGCAACTTAATGTATTGTAAAGATCGCCTCCATATGAGTAAGGTTTTAATGGAACACCGCGGTTGTATCGGGTGATTTATCTATAATCGCATTGAAGTGAACCTTAAGCCTCGAAAAAGTTTTACTCACCTGGGGCTTCCCTCAGCCCCCTGCAGCCGATCGGTGCCCCTCGCCGTGTCTCGCTGATCCTCCCATCTCCGCCGGCGACCACTTCCAGTTTCGTCGTCAGGACCCGACAGGCATGGGAACGCGAGTGATTCTTCGCGTTCCCAGCCGAGATATCGCCCCCTATGCTGCTATTGCGGCCACCTGGCCGCATAGGGGCGATATTTTAAAGTCTCTTAGTATCGTAATGCTTCCCTGGACTTGCCAAGTTAGAAAAATACTTTAAAAAGATATATATATATATATATATATGTATATATATATATATATATATAGATAGATAGATAGATAGATAGATAGATAGATAGATAGATAGATAGATAGATAGATATATAGATACATATAGAGATATAGATATATATATAGATAACGCAGTAAGGCTGCAAAACATTGCCACACATGTGGTATTGCCGTACTCAGGAGAAGTATTATTTGTTTTGGGGTGCATTTTTACACATACCCATGCTGGGTGGGAGAAATATCTCTGTAAATGACAATTTTTTTATTTTTTTTTTACACACAATTGTCCATTTACAGAGATATTTCTCCCACTCAGCATGGGTATGTGTAAAAAATACACCACAAAACACATTATACTACTTCTCCTGAGTACGGCGATACCACATGTGTGCCACTTTTTTGCACCCTAACTGCGCTAAGGGGCCCAAAGTCCAATGAGTACCTTTAGGATTTCACAGGTCATTTTGAGACATTTGGTTTCAAGACTGCTCCTCACGGTTTAGGGCCCCTAAAATGCCAGGGCAGTATAGGAACCCCACAAACACTAGTCCACATGACAGCCCAGGGGCCCCAGGTCTCTCTCACTCACTGGGGCCCCCAAACCACCATGCAACACCTAGAGGGAAGTGCGGGCAAGCCCTGGACCTCTCACCTCCAGGGAACTCACCCCACCACCTCTAAACTGAATGCCAACTGCAACAAACACAATTGCTAACTTCCAGCCAGAGCAATATCCTGCCTCTATCTGGCCAGCAGACGCCAGTCAGCCAATCAGGTGCACTGTCATACACCCTTTGCCTGCTGTACCATACCTAGCAGGAATGACATAGATTAGCATTCAGGTGGGAGGCTTCAGTTGGACGCAATCGTGAATTGCGTCGTTTACAGGGACGCCCCGTGTGGGCACATCTCCCACACGGTCCCCTCCCTAACCACTCACCTGTCAACCGCATCCTAGAAGCTGCAAAAAATAAATTTAAAATCACAAACACTGGTCCACATGACAGCCCAGGGGCCCCAGGTCTCTCTCACTCACTGGGGCCCCCAAACCACCATGCGACACCTAGAGGGAAGTGCGGGCAAGCCCTGGACCTCTCACCTCCAGGGAACTCACCCCACCACCTCTAAACTGAATGCCAACTGCAACAAACACAATTGCTAACTTCCAGCCAGAGCAATATCCTGCCTCTATCTGGCCAGCAGACACCAGTCAGCCAATCAGGTGCACTGTCATACACCCTTTGCCTGCTGTACCATACCTAGCAGGAATTACATAGATTAGCATTCAGGTGGGAGGCTTCGGTTGGACGCAATCGTGAATTGCGTCGTTTACAGGGACGCCCCGTGTAGGCACATCTCCCACACGGTCCCCTCCCTAACCACTCACCTGTCAACCGCATCCTAGAAGCTGCAAAAAATAAATTTAAAATCACAAACACTGGTCCACATGACAGCCCAGGGGTCCCAGGTCTCTCTCACTCACTGGAGCCCCCAAACCACCATGCGACACCTAGAGGGAAGTGCGGGCAAGCCCTGGACCTCTCACCTCCAGGGAACTCACCCCACCACCTCTAAACTAAATGCCAACTGCAACAAACACAATTGCTAACTTCCAGCCAGAGCAATATCCTGCCTCTATCTGGCCAGCAGACGCCAGTCAGCCAATCAGGTGCACCGTCATACACCCTTTGCCTGCTGTACCATACCTAGCAGGAATTACATA
Organism: Hyperolius riggenbachi; assembly: GCF_040937935.1. Taxonomy (NCBI): domain Eukaryota; kingdom Metazoa; phylum Chordata; class Amphibia; order Anura; family Hyperoliidae; genus Hyperolius; species Hyperolius riggenbachi. The sequence goes on from NC_090650.1 coordinate 233,090,747, forward strand.
GATTAGCATTCAGGTGGGAGGCTTCGGTTGGACGCAATCGTGAATTGCGTCGTTTACAGGGACGCCCCGTGCAGGCACATCGGCCCAAAGTCCAATGAATACCTTTAGGATTTCACATATCATTTTGCGACATTTGGTTTCAAGACTACTCCTCATGGTTTAGGGCCCCTAAAATGCCAGAGCCGTATAGGAACACCACAAATGACCCCATTTTAGAAAGAAGACACCCCAAGGTATTCCGTTAGTAGTATGGTGAGTTCATAGAAGATTTTATTTTTTGTCACAAGTTAGCGGAAATTGATTTTTATTGTTTTTTTTTCACAAAGTGTCATTTTCCGCTAACTTGTGACAAAAAATAAAATCTTCTATGAACTCACCATACTCCTAACGGAATACCTTTGGGTGTCTTCTTTCTAAAATGAGGTCATTTGTGGGGTTCCTATACTGCTCTGGCATTTTAGGGGCCCTAAACCATGAGGAGTAGTCTTGAAACCAAATGTCGCAAAATGACCTGTGAAATCCTAAAGGTATTCATTGGACTTTGGGCCGATTAGCGCACTTAGGGTACAAAAAAGTGCCACACATATGGCACTGCCGTACTCAGGAGAAGTAGTATAATGTGTTTTGGGGTGTATTTTTACACATACCCATGCTGGGTGGGAGAAATATCTCTATAAATGACAATTGTTTGATTTTTTTTACACACAATTGTCCATTTACAGAGATATTTCTCCCACTCAGCATGGGTATGTGTAAAAATACATCGCAAAACACATTATACTACTTCTCCTGAGTACGGTGATACCACATGTGTGCCACTTTTTTGCACCCTAACTGTGCTAAGGGGCCCAAAGTCCAATGAGTACCTTTAGGATTTCACAGGTCATTTTGAGACATTTGGTTTCAAGACTACTCCTCACGGTTTAGGGCCCCTAAAATGCCAGGGCAGTATAGGAACCCCACAAATGACCCCATTTTAGAAAGAAGACACCCCAAGGTAGTCCGTTAGAAGTATGGTGAGTTCATAGAAGATTTTATTTTGTGTCACAAGTTAGCGGAAATTGATTTTTATTGTTTTTTTTCACAAAGTGTCATTTTCCGCTAACTTGTGACAAAAAATAAAATCTTCTATAAACTCACCATGCTCCTAACGGAATACCTTTGGGTGTCTTCTTTCTAAAATGAGGTCATTTGTGGGGTTCCTATAATGCTCTGGCATTTTAGGGGCCCTAAACCATGAGGAGTAGTCTTGAAACCAAATGTCGCAAAATGACCTGTGAAATCCTAAAGGTATTCATTGGACTTTGGGCCGATTAGCGCACTTAGTGTACAAAAAAGTGCCACACATATGGTACTGCCGTACTCAGGAGAAGTAGTATAATGTGTTTTGGGGTGTATTTTTACATATACCCATGCTGGGTGGGAGAAATATCTCTGTAAATGACAATTTTTTGATTTTTTTTTTCACACAGTTGTCCATTTACAGAGAGATTTCTCCAACCCAGCATGGGTATGTGTAAAAATACACCCTAAAAAACATTATACTACTTCTCCTGAGTACGGCGATATCATCGTGTGACACTTTTTTGCAGCCTAGGTGCGCTAAGGGGTCCAACGTCTTATTCACAGGTCATTTTGAGGCATTTGTTTTCTAGACTACTACTCACGGTTTAGGGCCCCTAATGTGCCAGGGCAGTATAGGAACCCTACAAGTGACCCCATTTTAGAAAGACACCCCAAGGTATTCCATTAGGTGTATGGTGAGTTCATAGAAGATTTTATTTTTTGTCACAAGTTAGTGGAAAATGACACTTTTTGAAAAATAAAAATAAATCAATTTCCGCTAACTTTTGACAAAAAATTAAACTTTTTATGAACTCTTTATACACCTAACAGAATACCTTGGGGTGTCTTTTTTCTAAAATAGGGTAACTTGTGGGGTTCCTATACTGCTCTGGCATTTTAGGGGCCCAAAACCATGAGTAGTCTGGAAACCAAATGTCTCAAAATGACAGTTCAGGGGTATAAGCATCTGCAAATTTTGATGACCGGTGGTCTATGAGGGGGCAAATTTTGTGGAACCGGTCATAAGCAGGGTGGCTTCTTAGATGACAGGTTGTATTGGGCCTGATCTGATGGATAGGAGTGCTAGGGGGGTGACAGGAGGTGATTGATGGGTGGTTAGAGGGGAAAATAAATGCAATCAATGCACTGGGGAGGTGATTGGAAGGGGGTCTGAGGGGGATCTGAGGGTTTGGCCGAGTGATCAGGAGCCCACACGGGGCAAATTAGGGCCTGATCTGATGGGTAGGTGTGCTAGGGGGTGACAGGAGGTGATTGATGGGTGTCTCAAGGTGTGATTAGATGGGGGAATAGATGCAAGCAATGCATTGGCGAGGTGATCAGTGCTGGGGTCTGAGGGTGTGGGTGGGTGATTGGGTGCCCTAGGGGCTGATGGGTAGCAGTGACAGGTGGTGTCAGGGGGTGAGTGATGGGTGATCAGTGGGTGATTAGATGGAAGAACAGATGTAAACAATGCACTTTGGAGGTGATCTGAGGGTAGGTCTGCGGGCGATCTGATGGTGTGGGAGGGTGATCAGATGCCCGTAAGAGGCAGGTTAGGGTCTGATCTGATGGGAGGCAGTGACAGGTGGTGACGGGGTGATTGATGGGTGACTGACAGGTGATTACAGGGGAGAATAGATGTATACAGTACACGGGGAGGTCTGGGGGGGTCTGAGGTCGTTCTGAGGGTGTGGGCGGGTGATTGGGTGTCCTAGGGGCAGATAGGGGTCTGATCTGATTGGTAGCAGTGACAGGTGGTGACAGGGGGTGATTGATCGGTGATCAGTGGGTGATTAGATGGAAGAACAGATGTAAACAATGCACTTTGGAGGTGATCTGAGGGTAGGTCTGTGGGCGATCTGATGGTGTGGAAGGGTGATCAGATGCCCGTAAGAGGCAGGTTAGGGTCTTATCTGATTGGAGGCAGTGACAGGTGGTGATGGGGTGATTGACGGGTGATTGACAGGTGATTGCAGGGGAGAATAGATGTATACAGTACACAGGGGGGGGGGGGGGGGTCTGAGGTCGTTCGGAGGGTATGGGCGGGTGATTGGGTGCCCTAGGGGCAGATAGGGGTCTGATCTCATTGGTAGCGGTGACAGGGTGATTGATGGGTGATCAGTGGGTGATTAGATGGCAGAACAGATGTAAACAATGCACTTTGGAAGTGATCTGAAGGTAGGTCTGCGGGCGATCTGATGGTGTGGGAGGGTGATCAGATGCCCGTAAGAGGCAGGTTAAGGTCTGATCTGATAGGTGGCAGTGACAGGTGGTGATTGACGGGTGAATGACAGGTGATTGACAGGTGATTGCAGGGGAGGATAGATGTATACAGTACACCCCCGGGGGGGGGGGGGGGGTCTGGGGAGGATCTGAGAGTGTGTGTGTGTGTGGGGGGGGGGGATCAGGAGCCCCCAGGGGCAGTTTAGCGACCAATCTAAAAAATAGTGTTGACAGATAGTGACAGGGAGTGATTGATTGGTGATTAGGGGGGTGATTGGGTGCAAACAGGGGTCTGAGGGATGGGCGGGGGGGGGGGGGGGTTTGAGGGGTGCTGTAGGCGATCAGAGGGGAGGGGCAGATCAGTGTGCTTGGGTGCTTATCTTGATGGCTGCAGCCTGCCCTGGTGGTCCCTCGGACACTGGGACCACCAGGGCAGGAGGCAGCCTGTATAATACGCTTTGTATACATTACAAAGCATATTATACGCTTTGCATGCGGCGATCTCGAAGCTAGTAACCCGCCGGCGCTTTCGAACGGCCGGCGGGTTACTGCGCAAGGGGGGGGCGGAGCCTGTCGCCGGCGCTTGATCACGTCACGCGTGACGTGATCGGCACATAACCACGCCCGCCGCCGCTGATGGGCGTATTGCGGCCGTTTGGGCCCAGCCCATCGACTGTGGGCGGTCGGCAAGTGGTTAATTTCTTTTCTCCCATGTAGTTGACCATTGGGCTTTTGGTAGGGTTCCCACTAGAACGCTGATAAAAACTAGCATTTTTGCCTGGTTAGAGTAGGAGTCACCAGATTAGTGACACTTTGGCGCAGTTGGTGAGCTTAAATACATTAAAGCGTAACCAATAGCCCCTGTCACTGTTTTCCTTTTGTGTGCTGCAACCCCTCTGTATTTATATATTTCTTATGGGGACTGGGGATCTCCAGGCTGCGTGCATGCTTTGCATAGTATTTCATATAATTTGGTTTGTGCTGGCTGCTCATCCCTTGGTATATATATATATATATATATATATATATATATATATATATATATATATATATATATACATACACACACACACACACACACACACACACACACACACACACACACACACACACACACACACACACACACACACACACACACACACACACACACACACACACACACACACACACACACACACACACACACACACACACACACACACACACACACACACACACACACATATATATATATATATATATATATATATATATATATATATGCACACATATATATATATATATATATATGCACACATATATATATATATATATATATATATATATATATATATCGATAGATAGATAGATATAGAGAGATATATATATATATAGATATAGATATAGATAGATAGATAGATAGATAGATAGATAGATAGATAGATAGATAGATAGATAGATAGATAGATAGATAGATAGATAGATAGATAGATAGATAGATATACAGTGGAGGACATAATTATTTGACCCCTCACTGATTTTGTAAGTTTGTCCAATGACAAAGAAATGAAAAGTCTCAGAACAGTATCATTTCAATGGTAGGTTCATTTTAACAGTGGCAGATAGCACATCCAAAGGAAAATCGAAAAAATAAACTTAAATAAAAGATAGCAACTGATTTGCATTTCATTGAGTGAAATAAGTTTTTGAACCCCTACCAACCATTAAGAGTTCTAGCTCCCACAGAGTGGTTAGACACTTCTACTCAATTAGTCACCCTCATTAAGGACACCTGTCTTAACTAGTCACCTATATAAAAGACACCTGTCCACAGAATCAATCAATCAAGCAGACTCCAAACTCTCCAACATGGGAAAGACCAAAGAGCTGTCCAAGGATGTCAGAGACAAAATTGTAGACCTGCACAAAGCTGGAATGGGCTACAAAACCATTAGCAAGAAGCTAGGAGAGAAGGTGACAACTGTTGGTGCGATTGTTCAAAAATGGAAGGAGTACAAAATGACCATCAATCGACCTCGCTCTGGGGCTCCACGCAAGATCTCACCTCGTGGGGTGTCAATGGTTCTGAGAAAGGTGAAAAGGCATCCTAGAACTACACGGGAGGAGTTAGTGAATGACCTCAAATTAGTAGGGACCACAGTCACCAAGAAAACCATTGGAAACACATTACACTGCAATGGATTAAAATCCTGCAGGGCTCGCAAGGTCCCCCTGCTCAAGAAGGCACATGTGCAGGCCCGTCTGAAGTTTGCCAATGAACACCTGAATGATTCTGTGAGTGACTGGGAGAAGGTGCTGTGGTCTGATGAGACCAAAATAGAGCTCTTTGGCATTAACTCAACTCGCTGTGTTTGGAGGAAGAAAAATGCTGGCTATGACCCCCAAAACACCGTCCCCACCGTCAAGCATGGGGGTGGAAACATTTTGCTTTGGGGGTGTTTTTCTGCTAAGGGCACAGGACAACTAAATTGCATTAACATGAAAATGGACGAAACCATGTATCGTGAAATCCTGAACGACAACCTCCTTCCCTCTGCCAGGAAACTGAAAATGGGTCGGGGATGGGTGTTCCAGCACGACAATGACCCAAAACAAACAGCAAAGGCAACAAAGGAGTGGCTCAAGAAGAAGCACATTAAGGTCATGGAGTGGCCTAGTCAGTCTCCGGACCTTAATCCAATAGAAAACCTATGGAGGGAGCTCAAGCTCAGAGTTGCACAGAGACAGCCTCGAAACCTTAGGGATTTAGAGATGATCTGCAAAGAGGAGTGGACCAACATTCCTCCTAAAATGTGTGCATACTTGGTCATCAAGAAACGTTTGACCTCTGTGCTTGCAAACAAGGGTTTTTCCACTAAGTATTAAGTCTTTTATTGGTAGAGGGTTCAAAAACTTATTTCACTCAATGAAATGCAAATCAGTTGCTATCTTTTATTTAAGGTTATTTTTTCGATTTTCCTTTGGATGTGCTATCTGCCACTGTTAAAATAAACCTACCATTGAAATGATACTGTTCTGAGACTTTTCATTTCTTTGTCATTGGACAAACTTACAAAATCAGTGAGGGATCAAATAATTATTTCCTCCACTGTATATACAGGATCTTCTCAAAAAATTAGCATATTGTGATAAAGTTCATTATTTTCTGTAATGTACTGATAAACATTAGACTTTCATATATTTTAGATTCAAATACACACAACTGAAGTAGTTCAAGCCTTTTATTGTTTTAATATTGATGATTTTGGCATACAGCTCATGAAAACCCAAATTTCCTATCTCAAAAAATTAGCATATTTCATCCGACCAATAAAAGAAAAGTGTTTTTAAAACAAAAAAAGTCAACCTTCAAATAATTATGTTTAGTTATGCACTCAATACTTGGTCGGGAATCCTTTTGCAGAAATGACTGCTTCAATGTGGCGAGGCATGGAGGCAATCAGCCTGTGGCACTGCTCAGGTATTATGGAGGCCCAGGATGCTTCGATAGCAGCCTTAAGCTCATCCAGAGTGTTGGGTCTTGTGTCTCTCAACTCTCTCTTCACAATATCCCACAGATTCTCTATGGGGTTCAGGTCAGGAGAGTTGGCAGGCCAATTGAGCACAGTAATACCATGGTCAGTAAACCATTTACCAGTGGTTTTGGCACTGTGAGCAGGTGCCAGGTTGTGCTGAAAAATGAAATCTTCATCTCCATAAAGCTTTTCAGCAGATGGAAGCATGTACCCACTTTTGAACCAGAAACAGCAGCAGAAGCGCCTGACCTGGGCTACAGAGAAGCAGCACTGGACTGTTGCTCAGTGGTCCAAAGTACTTTTTTCGGATTAAAGCAACTTTTACATGTCATTTGGAAATCAAGGTGCCAGAGTCTGGAGGAAGACTGGGGAGAGGGAAATGCCAAAATGCCTGAAGTCCAGTGTCAAGTACCCACAGTCAGTGATAGTCTGGGGTGCCATGTCAGCTGCTGGTGTTGGTCCACGGTGTTTTATCAAGGGTAGGGTCAATGCAGCTAGCTATCATGAGATTTTGGAGCACTTCATGCTTCCATCTGCTGAAAAGCTTTATGGAGATTTAGATTTCATTTTTCAGCACGACCTGGCATCTGCGCACAGTACCAAAACCACTGGTAAATGGTCTACTGACCACGGTATTACTGTGCTCCATTGGCCTGCTAACTCTCCTGACCTGAACCCCATAGAGAATCTGTGGGATATTGTGAAGAGAAAGTTGAGAGACACAAGACCCAACACTCTGGATGAGCTTAAGGCCGCTATCGAAGCATCCTGGGCCTCCATAACACCTGAGCAGTGCCACGGGCTGATTGCCTCCATGCTACGCGCATTGAAGCAGTCATTTCTGCAAAAGGATTCCCGACCAAGTATTGAGTGCATAACTGAACATAATTATTTGAAGGTTGACCTTTTTTGTTTTAAAAACACTTTTCTTTTATTGGTCGGATGAAATATGCTAATTTTTTGAGATAGGAAATTTGGGTTTTCATGAGCTGTATGCCAAAATCATCAATATTAAAACAATAAAAGACTTGAACTACTTCAGTTGTGTGTATTTGAATCTAAAATATATGAAAGTCTAATGTTTATCAGTACATTACAGAAAATAATGAACTTTATCACAATATGCTAATTTTTTGAGAAGATCCTGTATATAGATATATATATAGATATAGATAGATATATATATACAGTATATAGATATATATAGATATATATAGATATAGATAGATAGAGAGATAGATAGCTAGATATAGATATAGATAGAGAGAGATATACAGTATATATATATATATATATATATAGAGAGAGAGAGAGAGAGAGAGAGAGAGAGAGAGAGAGAGAGAGATACAGTATATGTATATATATATAGAGAGATATAGAGATATATATATATATATATATAGAGAGAGAGAGAGAGAGAGAGAGAGAGAGAGAGAGATAGATAGATAGATAGATAGATAGATAGATAGATAGATAGAGAGAGATATACAGTATATATATATATATATATATAGAGAGAGAGAGAGAGAGAGATACAGTATATATATATATAGATATAGAGAGATATATATATATATATATATATATATAGAGAGAGAGAGAGAGAGAGAGAGAGAGAGAGAGAGAAGAGAGAGAGAGAGAGAGAGAGAGAGAGAGAGAGATACACACACACACATGCACACACACACGCACACACACACACACACACACACACACATATATATATATACACACATATATATATATATATATATATATATATATATATATATATATATATATATATATACACAGTACATACCAAACGTTTGGACACACCTTCTCATTCAAAGCGTTTTGTTTTATTTTCATGACTATGGGAACACACTTGTCTTTCAGTTTTCTGCGCACGTTTTCCTGCATACTTTTTCTGCACACCAAGTGTGTCTCTATGCATGAAAACGCGCGCGGTTTTTCATAAGAGCTGATGTAATTGATACAAAAAACTGACAAAATGTCAGAATCAGGATGCAGAATAGAAAAGAAAACAGGAGCGCACCTCTGGTGCAATAAATCCTTTTACTTCAATAAGCACGCAATAAAAGTTACACTCACGGTGTGTGGTGGTACAAATGCGCCTGTCAGGCCTGCCGGCAAACGTCTCCTTACACCCACGCTTGGCCAGAGCAGCGGGGAGCGTGATGGTTGGCGTGGGAGTCGGAAGCGGTGGGCGGAGCTAATTAGGGTATCACTCCAGTTCCCCCTTTCCCTTTATTGTTTTTATTATTATTATTATTACTACTCAATAGTTGGTACATTGTAGCAATTGCTGCATAGGGCTCAAACACGTACACCCCATTACCCTTGCCCAGTTTTCTTACATAGGAACTATGGCCACGCCCGCAATAAGGGCATCTGCAGTGAAGCTCTGTCCTTCCACCTTAGCCTAATAGGACTGTAATGTCCTTTAGACTCTCCGCAGTGCTTCCCATAGTAGCGGTGGTCATGACCAGGATTCGGGCATTTGCTGTATAGCTCTGACCTTATACCCAAGTCCCACTGGGCTCTAACGGACATTCCGTTAGCCCTCCCGCAGTTTCTCCCACAGGTACGATCGTCATGCCCGTGATTTAGGCTTCCTTAGTAGTGTTTCGATCTCTCACCTAAGTCCAATAGTTTGTATATCTAGAGTTAGATCATACGTTTTTAATAATTGCGTTGCTTCCTAGAATAGTGCTAAACTTAGGACTAACAGGCGAGTTAACACTCGCTTGTGGGCAAGTAGCCGCGCACCTTTTAACACTATGTTCCAATCAGAACTAAGTGTATGCTTTTTATTTTTTCTTTTCTTTTTATTTTTAATATATTTTTTATATTTGTAGTATCAATGTGTATATGTTTACAGTTTTAATGCCTTCCACAGAGTTCTTATTGCATTTCTCTAATTAGATTGGTTTTATACCCAGAAGCAGTTTTAGCCGCTATGTAGCGGTTATTGCGCGATTTAGCAGCTGGTACCTTTCCAGCAAAACCACACCCCCTGTATCCACCCTCCACCCATTATGGTGGAGTTAAATGTCCGCCGTCCCCGCCGTCACGTCACCTGACGAAGGCGTGGTTAACGCCAAAACGCGTCGTGACGTCAGACGGCATCCCAGCGACCTGGCTCCGCCCACCGCTTCCGACTCCCACGCCAACCATCACGCTCCCCGCTGCTCTGGCCAAGCGCGGGTGTAAGGAGACGTTTGCCGGCAAGCCTGACAGGCGCATTTCTACCACCACACACCGTGAGTGTAACTTTTATTGCGTGTTTATTGAAGTAAAAGGATTTATTGCACCAGAGGTGCGCTCCTGTTTTCTTTTCTATTCTTTGCACAGATACGCTGGCGCCACCCAGCATTTGGAGCAGCACCTTTGAAGGCAAATCAGCCATTGGTTGAAGAGTGCACAGGGTTGTTCTTCTGTGTTCCTTCAGGATGCAGAATGTCAGTTTTTTTTCTGTGTGCGAACAACATATTAAGTGTGGACTAGCCCATTGATTAATATGAGTTCTCAGTTTTTCTGTGCAGAAAACGCGCACGAAAACAGTCAAGTGTATTCCCTGTCTGAACATTCTAGATTCACACTGAAGGCATCCAAACTATGAATTAACACATGTGGAAGTATAGTACATAACCAAAAAGTGTGAAACAACTGAAAATATGTCATATTCTAGGTTCTTCAAAGTAGCCACCTTTTGCTTTGATTACTGCTTTGCACACTCTTGGCATTCTCTTGATGAGCTTCAAGAGGTTGTCACCTGAAATGGTTTTAACTTCACAGGTGTGCCCTGTCAGGTTTAATAAGTGGGATTTCTTGCCTTATAAATGGGGTTGGGACCATCAGTTGCGTTGTGAAGTCAGGTGGATACACAGCTGATAGTCCTACTGAATAGACTACTAATGTTAGAATTTGTATTATGGCAAGAAAAAAGCAGCCAAGTAAGAAAAACGAGTGGCCATCATTACTTTAAGAAATGAAGGTCAGTCAGTCCGAAAAATTGGGAAAACTTTGATGGTTTTTGAGACTGCACTTGGGGACACTTTCAAACACTACAAAGAAACTGACTCGCATGCGGACCGCGCCAGGAAAGGAAGACCAAGAGTCACCTCTGCTGCGGAGGATAAGTTCATCCGAGTCACCAGCCTCAGAAATCGCAGGTTAACAGCGGCTCAGATTAGAGACCAGGTCAATACCACACAGAGTTCTAGCAGCAGACACATCTCTAGAACAACTGTTAAGAGAAGACTGTGTGAATCAGACATTCATGGTAGAATATCTGCTAGGAAACCACTGCTAAGGACAGGCAACAAGCAGAAGAGACTTGTTTGGGCTAAAGAACACAAAGAATGGACATTAGACCAGTGGAAATCTGTGCTTTGGTCTGATGAGTCCAATTTGAGATTTCTGGTTCCAACCACCGTATCTTTGTGCGACGCAGAAAAGGTGAACAGATGGTCTCTACATGCCTGGTTCCCACCGTGAAGCATGGAGGAGGAGGTGTGATGGTGTGGGAGTGCTTTGCTGGGGAATTATTCAAAATTGAAGGCATACTGAACCAGCATGGCTACCACAGCATCTTGCAGCGGCATGCTATTCCATCCGGTTTCCGTTTAGTTGGACCATCATTTATTTTTCAACAGGACAATGACCCCAAACACACTTCCAGGCTGCTTAAGGACTATTTGACCAGGAAGGTGAGTGATGGGGTGCTGCGCCAGATGACCTGGCCTCCACAGTCACCAGACCTGAACCCAATCGAGATGGTTTGGGGTAAGCTGGACTGCAGAGTGAAGGCAAAAGGGCCAACAAGTGCTAAGCATCTCTGGGAACTCCTTCAAAACTGTTGGAAGACCATTTCAGGTGACTACCTCTTGAAGCTCATCAAGAGAATGCCAAGGGTGTGCAAAGCAGTAATCAAAGCAAAAGGTGGCTACTTTGAAGAACCTAGAATATGACATATTTTCAGTTGTTGTCGCACTTTTTGATTATGTACTATACTTCCACATGTGTTAATTCATAGTTTGGATGCCTTCAGTGTGAATCTACAATGTTCATAGTCATGAAAATAAAGAAAACTCTTTGAATGAGAAGGTGTGTCCAAACTTTTGGTCTGTACTGTATATATACCATGTGTTAGGTGTAACAAGACATAATTTATGACTCATAATCACAAGTTGTAATTATACACTGCAATATCAAATCGGAACTTGGAATCACCCGTTATTGTGTCATCACAGAAGGGACGTGTCACAGTACCTCCTGGAGCAAAACATGACCGGCACAACTACACTCCAAGTGCTAAAGTGAAATGTGGGGTAAAGCGCTCAAGGCGCTCAAAGTGCTCAAGGCAGGAGGCATTTCTTTTTGGAGGTGATGTGCCTGGATTAACAAGAGCCCAGCTGACTTTGCCGTGGTGGCTGAGGGGTGGCCAATACCCCTGACACGCTGACGGGCCTGCTTGGACAGCTGATCCAGTGAGTCATTTCACAATGGGGGGAGCTTTGTGCACACACTCCCCCATATTTAAAGTGTAAGCTGAAGATCATGAATATAGAAGAGACTGAACTTTGAGCGCTTTACCCCACATTTCACTTTGTCTCAGCTTACCACAAAAAGCAGGGAGCGCTCCACTTGTAATACACTGGTGTATTTGCTCAGTCTTTTATTTCTTTACACGCCTATTGTTATATGATGTACATGACTTTTGACTTGTGAGCGCTATTTTATGATATTGTTTATTGTTACACTCCACGTGCTGACTTCTGCAAAGTGGGGGCAGATGCCTGGTATTGGCTTCATTCCAGCAGGGAACCAACTGGATTAGCCGGGGGTATACCTCTGTCTGCAGCTGGCTCCCAATGATTTTTTTTGCTGGACAGATGAAATCTGCTTGACTAGAGAGAGGCTGCCCTGGAAGAGCTGGATCAAGTGAGGGCTCAGGGAGGCTGCAGACACTCTCTGAGTGGGGGAGATTCAGGGGGGAGAGGATGTAATGGAGGTGACTGACCTTGCTGAGGATGAGAGGGAGCATTCGAGAGCAGCAGCAGTTGTCCGGTGTTGGGAAAATCCAGAGAGTCAATGGCATCAGCAGAAGGAAGAGGATGAGAAGGTGTTGTCTGGCCATGATGGTGTGTTTTTGCAGACCCACCAAGCCTCGCATGTCCAATAACATGTCTGTAGAAAGCTATAGGCATGAAATTCCTGTAAAAGGTTGTGAAAATGCATTGCATCACAATGTCATCTACTGCTTGTCCTTATATGTTCACTTTTACTAGGGTTCATTGTTTACAGGTGCTCCCATTTATACCTTGATGACAAGGTCAAGTGAAGCCACAGTGAATAACTACAGTTTATCATTATCCTGTGCTACCAATTTTGCTACAAGAAGATAAATATATGCACACTACAATTAATGAGTACAGGACATGTGCTGGCACACACCTCTGCTTGTTACTCTCCTGGGATCCTAACTATGGAAGCCCTCCATGGAGTCTGATTCCTCTCCCCCTCTTCCACAGAGATCAACTGCTGGAATCAATGCTGAGGTAAATATGAACTCACCTCTCCCCTGCTCCACCGACAATCACCTCTGTCCTCTGCCAAAGAATGCAAACAACCTTCTACAGCTGCAAATACTGGGTCCGATACATGCAGCATTATGAGGCTGGCTGGAATGCTGACATGGTAGAATTGCTTGTCAATAAACATGGCCGAACACTGATTTTAGGTTCGCAAATGTTCGGGAATAGATGCCGCAATAATTTGCAAATGGGAAGCTCATGGCAGGCACCATTGACTTAATGGCAGGAGAACATTAAACATCTCCAGGGCATCTCTGCAGTCTTAATTTAATTAAAGAAGGTGTACAAAGTATACAAAAACCAGACTGTGGCATGGCAGAGGGGGATCAAGTGTATGCACCAGGGCAGGGGTGTTGCTAGCTCCAAAGATCAGTGGCACATGCCCCGGATCTATTCTGGGGTGCCCTGGATGTCCTCCAGGCAGATTCAGCTGTGGTGCCTCAATTGGGGGGGGGGGGGAGGTTGGGGCTTGCTGGGAGCTGTGGTGCATCAATTGGGTGTATGCTGGGTGCTGTGTTGCCTCTATGTGGGCATATTGTGTGCTGTTACGCCTTTATGGGGGCATTCAGGGAACTGTGGTTCTTCTGTGGAGGAATGCTAAGAGTTGTGGTGCCTCAATGGGAGGCCCGTGGAGGCATGTGGAGAAGGTCCACAAAGTGGTCAAGGAATATTATTGGGGAACTGCCAGATAACCTAGTGGCTGGTCAGCCCACCTAGCAGAAAGCCAGACTAGCCAGAACAGAAGCCAGGTAACTCTGGCTAGTTATGTTTAAGTGCCTACTTATGTAATATTCTACAATTTTTTTCTTTGTATTAATGAAGAGGGGGCTTCATCCAACATTTTGCTGGGCAGGCCTACTTAGACCGCTGTTAAGTTCATGTAAATGTGGCTCCACCCATAACCAGACCCACATTCTGGTGCATGGCCACACCCGCTTTCCGGCTGGATTGCCCAGAAGTGTCCCTGATCTAGTTGATTCTAGCAACGCCCCTGCACTAGGGTAATATATATATATATTACCAAATTACATACTGGGAGGCCATGGTGGACATGAGGCCTGAAGTAACTGGCATGCACCAGGGTAATAATATTAATAATTTTGGGGGTAAAGTCAATTGAAGTAAGACAAAATGACATACTGGTAGTGTTGCTCGGATACCTCATTATCCTATTCGAGTTTGGTCGAATTCGGATAGTAAACTATCCGAATTCACTCGAAGTTCAATATTAGAGTTAATCGAATATCCGATTCGACCTCGGATATCCGACGTCACTATCCGAGTCTGTATTCGAGTAAAATATTCGAGCTGGCCTCAAATAGCTTTTAAAACTTGTATTTTGCATAAAACCACCTTTTTTATGAAGAAAAACATCAAGTGATTATGCGGTGATGTAGTAGTTATAAAAAAAGGTATCAAAAATAGTAAATTAACTTCATGAAAAGCAGGGGCGCCTCTAGCCTTCTTGTCACTCCAGGCAAGAAATCCTGTGGCGCCCCCCCCCCCCCCATAAAAAATAAAACAAAAATCATATACATTATAGAACACTTCACACATGATATAAGCCATCAGAGAGGGATAACTATGAAATGAGGCCCTAGGCAAGATAACACTTTGCCCTCCACTGATGGTCACCTGGCTTATTTAGTTAGATTTGGTGGGGGCTAGCAACCACCAGGCCCCTAAACTCTCTCTAGACCCTAGGCAGCTGCCTAAGTTTGCCTTGTGGATGATCAGCATTGTATGCCATACAGCACATGCTGCCAGTATGCACCTCAAATACAGCATCCACACTACAAGTTCCAATGGCAGTCACATTGCAGGATTAGATTATCAAGCAAGACATTCTTACTTTCAAAATAATTTTTTACAAACATTATGAGATATACAAATATGTTACCACCTGTTAGGGTAGGACTAGAGTGGGTATATCATGACATTGAAGGGCTGATATGGTAAGGTGGTTTAAGGCCCAGTGCACACCGAGCGGTTTTAGTAGCGATCCGCCAACCGCATTTGTCTGTGAAAACGCTTGGCTAATGTATTTCCATGGGATGGTGCACACCAGCGGTTTGAGGTTTTTAGCAAACTGCAAACGTGCCTCCTGCTGCACATTTGCGGTTTGCAGAAGCGATTCTGCCTCAATGTAAAGTATAGGAAAAATGCAAACCGCTCTGAAAAACGCTAGATCAGAGCAGTTTTCCAGGCGTATTTGTTACAGAAGCTCTTCAGTAACAGCTTTTACTGTAACAATATTTGTAATCTGCTTCACAAAAACTCGGCATGTTTAGAAAATGTCTCTAAACATGCCTAGAATCGCTCTGAAATCTGCTCCAAAACCGCTAGCGTTTTGAGGATCTGCTAGCGGTTTTGGTGTGCACTGGGCCTAATAGTTTGATTCATAATCCATTCTGGAGATAAGCACAGTGTGTTTGTAGTGTAAGTGATACAAGAGAAGAGAAGTAGAATGGAGGGAGGAAGGGTAGTAGAGGGTCAGAATTGATGACATGGATGAGCAGATATCTATGAGTAGAATAGAGGCTGAGTGGGTAGCACTACTGCATTTTAGTGCTGAGTCCTAGGCTTGAACATTGGCCAGGGCAAAATCTGCATGGAGTTTCTGTCTTCAGACACTTAAGACATTTCCTGCATCCTAAAAAACATACTAATAAGTCAACTGGTTTACCCCAAAACAATCCTATATTGAAAATATTAGACTATAACTATGGTAGAGATTAGACTGTGAGCTCCTCTGAGGACAGTCAGTGACATGACTATGTACTCTACAAAGTGCTTCAGGAGATGTCAGTGCTATATAAATAAACAATAATAATATGGTAGGACATTATACTATGACTATGGTAGGGTTAGATTGTGAGCTCCTCTGAGGACAGTCAGTGACATGACTATGTACTCTGTAAAGTGCTTCAGGAGATGTCAGTGCTATATAAATAAATAATAATAATATGGCAGGACATTATACTATGACTATGGTAGGGTTAGATTGTGAGCTCCTCTGAGGACAGTCAGTGACATCACTATGTACACTCTACAGTGCTGCAGAAGATGTCAGTCCTATATAAATACATAATAATAATATGGTAGGACATTAGACTATGACTATGGTAGGATTAGATTGTGAGCTCCTCTGAGGACAGTCAGTGACATGACTATGTACTCTGTAAAGTACTGCAGAAGATGTCAGTGCTATATAAAGTACTGCAGAAGATGTCAGTGCTATATAAATACATGATAATAATATGGTCGGACATTACAGTTTGACTATGGTAGGGATGAAATTGTAAGCTCCAGTGAGCAGTCAGTGACATGACTATGTACTCTGTAAAGTGCTGAAGATGTCAGTGCTACATAAATACACAATAATAGTTCCAAATGCTACTGGCTCCCCTGAAGAGTGCTCAGACTAGTGTACATAGTTGTGCACATTGTTCCCCAAGTAGCAGTTGTTTGGTCAGGGAGACAGTGGGAGAGGGAGCATGAGCAGAGGGTGAGGGCAAGCAAAGTTAAGCTCCACACTCACCACAGTGACTGCAACAACACAGGAAGATGGATCCAGCGAGGTGTCCCTCATGACAAGCGTCCAGCGATTCATCTTCCTGCCAGCGAGTATGTGAGATGTCACGTGACATTACAGGACGGGCGCGAACGAGAAGTCAAGCGACCTCAGTACTTTACTTGATCCTCAGTGACGGTCATTTTTCACCACACAACGCTAAGCGATGTCATGACATCGTGTAAATGACTACTTGTCGCTCAAAAAAAAAATTGATGAACATCAGGAAAATCGTTGGAAAAATCGTGAGGTGGTACATAGCATTAGAGAGAGGGCAAACAGACAGCATTAATGGAAATACATTATTATGCCATCTTCAATTATAATTAGTGATGGATGTAATTACACACATTGCTTACATGTCCATTATCATTGTTTGAGCTTTAGATGCTGCCCTCCTATTCACTCACGCACAATGAAAGACTAAACCTGCAACCCCCACTGTGTCCATTACACACTTCAAACACTGTCCTGTTGAATTCAGGGAGAAGTGCAGGCTGTGTAGGGGAGAGGATCAGATGATCCTACCGCTACATAACTAGTCATGCCGATTGTCCTGACATCTAGACATGCAGACATTCTAGCAGAGCACACAGCTGTCTGCAGAGTTTACTGTTTGTTTGTTTGTTTGTCTCACTCCCTCTGCAGACTCAGTAACATTTGGGGGTAGGGCGCTGTCGCTGTCTCCTCTGTGGAGGGGCAGAGAACAGCTATAAGCCAGACACCTTCTTCTTAGGGAGTATCTATAATTCTGAACTCTGAATGATTATTTAGTGACTTAGCAGAAGGCTATTTGTGAAAAGAGCAGAGTAACCAAGCAGCTCAGGGTGACCCAAGCTACTAGGAATGTATAGGGGGATAAAAGGAACCAAATGCCCTCCTACTAAAAAAGCAAAGCTTGGTGTAATTTGCCTTCTTAAAACAGAAGGAAATCTTTTTCTCTCCAGTCCCTTACAACGGTCTTTCAGGACAGGAATTTTTATTTCCCCTTGGACTGACAGTAATTTATTGCGCCTTCCCCATCAAAGCCGCTCCAAGCCGCTGCCTGGGTGGTCAGTAGGTAAAGGCGCCCCTGATGAAAAGTGTTTGAATGAGAAGGTGTGTCCAAAATGGTTGTAAGTTGGAAGTCTTAATTTACGTCGTCTTCATCTTCTTCTTCTATCTTCTTCTATCTTCTTCTTCTTCTTCTATATCTTCTTCTTTTTCTTCTTCTTCTAGATCTTCTTCTACTCGAATCTTCTTCATCTTCTACTTCTTGTATCTTCTTCAATAATCTTTTTCTTCTTCTATATCTTCTTCTTCTTCCTCTTCTTCTTCTTCTATATCTTCTTCTTCCTCTTCTTCTTTTTCTATATCTTCTTCTTCTTCTATACCTTCTTCTATATCTTCTTCTCCTTCTCCTTCTTCTTCTTCTTATTCTTATATATGCTTAGAAACAAGAAAAGAATCGAGAGCCCAATATGGCGCAGTATTGTCTGGTAAAATGAAGAGTTCAATACAATTTTATGTATATATATATATATATACTCACAAACACGGGTTACCCATAGGCAACCATTTTAAATGCAGGTGGGGAGCATTAGGACCTGACCCCACTCAGGTTAAGAAGTCGCTCTCTGTAGATAGTAGATGGGGATGCACCCCTCCACCCAGGGTGGACTAGAAGATCAGCAAAAACTCGGTATACAGAGGCGCCAGAGTAGAGTAAAACATTTAAAAAAACGCTCAAACCTATTGCTTGACCCACTGAGTTGTGCTCCCATTTTTGCCTGAGGAAGCGGGGTCACGCCCGTCGAAACGCGTTGCATTTGTGGAGTTGAATAAATTATTTGACAATTCTGTTTTATTGAGACTCAAGTGAGTTTTCTTTTTTTGTAAGAGGGAGGTGAGTCCACCTTAACCACTTCCCGACCGCCGTATATACAATTGGCGGCCGGGAAGTGCACCCCGCAAGGACCGCCGTATAGACAAATGGCGGCGGTCCTTGTAGGGGCATGGGCGGAGCGATCGCGTCATCCGTGACGTGATCCTCCGCCTCCGCCTGGCGCCGCTCACCCGCCACAACATCCCGCCGGCCATACGGAAGCGCCGGCGGGATGTTAACCCGACGATCGCCGCATACAAAGTGTATAATACACTTTGTAATGTTTACAAAGTGTATTATACAGGCTGCCTCCTGCCCTGGTGGTCCCAGTGTCCGAGGGACCACCAGGGCAGGCTGCAGCCACCCTAGTCTGCACCAAGCACACTGATTTTCCCCCCCCCCCGCCCCAGATCGCCCACAGCACCCATCAGACCCCCCCCTGCCCACCCCCCAGACCCCTGTTTGCACCCAATCACCCCCCTAATCACCCATCAATCACTCCCTGTCACTATCTGTCAACGCTATTTTTTTTATCCCCCCCCCCCGCCCCCTGCTCCCTCCTGATCACCCCCCCACCCCTCAGATTCTCCCCAGACCCCCCCCCCATGTACTGTATGCATCTATCCCCCCTGATCACCTGTCAATCACCTGTCAATCACCCATCAATCACCCCCTGTCACTGCCACCCATCAATCAGCCCCTAACCTGCCCCTTGCGGGCAATCTGATCACCCACCCACACCATTAGATCACCCGCAAACCCGCCGTCAGATTACCTCCCAAATGTATTGTTTACATCTGTTATCTTCTCTAAACACCCACTAATTACCCATCAATCACCCATCAATCACCCCCTATCACCACCTGTCACTGTTACCTATCAGATCAGACCCTAATCTGCCCCTTGCGGGCACCCAATCACCCGCCCACACGCTCAGATTGCCCTCAGACCCCCCCCCCCCCTTATCAATTCGCCAGTGCATTAATTACATCTGTCCTTCCGTGTAATAACCCAATGATCACCTGTCAATCACCTGTCAATCACCCATCAATCACCCCCTGTCACTGCCACCCATCAATCACCCCCTGTCACTGCCACCCATCAATCAGCCCCTAACCTGCCCCTTGCGGGCAAACTGATCACCCACCCACACCAATAGATCGCCCGCAGATCCGACATCAGATCACCACCCAAGCGCAGTGTTTACATCTATTCTCTCCTCTAAACACCCACTAATTACCCATCAATCACCCATCAATCACCCCCTATCACCATCTGTCACTGTTACCCATCAGATCAGACCCTAATCTGCCCCTTGCGGGCACCCAATCACCCGCCTACACGCTTAGATTGCCCTCAGACCCCCCCTTATCAATTCGCCAGTGCAATATTTACATCTGTTCTCCCCTGTAATAACCCACTGATTACCTGTCAATCACCTATCAATCACCCATCAATCACCCCCTGTCACTGCCACCCATCAATCACCCCCTGTCACTGCCACCCATCAATCACCCGCTGTCACTGCCACCCATCAATCAGCCCCTAACCTGCCCCTTGCGGGCAATCTGATCACCCACCCACACCAATAGATCGCCCGCAGATCCGACGTCCGATCACCTCCCAAGTGCAGTGTTTACATCTGTTCTCTACCCTAAACACCCACTAATTACCCATCAATCACCCCCTGTCACTGCTACCTATCAGATTAGACCCCTATCTGCCCCTAGGGCACTCAATCACCCGCCCACACCCTCAGAATGCCCTCAGACCCCAGCCCTGATCACCTCGCCAGTGCATTGCTTGCATCTATTCCCCCTCTAATCACACCTTGAGACACCCATCAATCACCTCCTGTCACCCCCCTAGCACTCCTATCCATCAGATCAGGCCCAATACAACCTGTCATCTAAAAGGCCACCCTGCTTATGACCGGTTCCACAAAATTCGCCCCCTCATAGACCACCTGTCATCAAAATGCAGATGCTTATACCCCTGAACAGTCATTTTGAGACATTTGGTTTCCAGACTACTCACGGTTTGGGGCCCGTAAAATGCCAGGGCGGTATAGGAACCCCACAAGTGACCCCATTTTAGAAAAAAAGACACCCCAAGGTATTCTGTTAAGTGTATGACGAGTTCATAGAAGATTTTATTTTTTGTCAAAAGTTAGCGGAAATTGATTTTTATTGTTTTTTTTTTCAAAGTGTCATTTTTCACTAACTTGTGACAAAAAATAAAATCTTCTATGAACTCGCCATACACCTAACGGAATACCTTGGGGTGTCTTCTTTCTAAAATGGGGTCACTTGTGGAGTTCCTATACTGCCCTGGCATTTTAGGGGCCCTAAACCGCGAGGAGTAGTCTAGAAAACAAATGCCTCAAAATGACCTGTGAATAGGACGTTGGGCCCCTTAGCGCACCTAGGCTGCAAAAAAGTGTCACACATGTTGTACCGCCGTACTCAGGAAAAGTAGTATAATGTGTTTTGGGGTGTATTTTTACACATACCCATGCTGGGTGGGAGAAATTTCTATGTAAATGTACAATTGTGTGTAAAAAAAAATCAAACAATTGTCATTTACAGAGATATTTCTCCCACTTAGCATGGGTATGTGTAAAAATACACCCCAAAACGCATTATACTACTTCTCCTGAGTACGGCGGTACCACATGTGTGGCACTTTTTTACACCCTAAGTACGCTAAGGGGCCCAAAGTCCAATGAGTACCTTTAGGATTTCACAGGTCATTTTGCGACATTTGGTTTCAAGACTACTCCTCACGGTTTAGGGCCCCTAAAATGCCAGGGCAGTATAGGAACCCCACAAATGACCCCATTCTAGAAAGAAGACACCCAAAGGTATTCCGTACGGAGTATGGTGAGTTCATAGAAGATTTTATTTTTTGTCACAAGTTAGCGGAAAATGACACTTTGTGAAAAAAAAACAATTAAAATCAATTTCCGCTAACTTGTGACAAAAAAATAAAAACTTCTATGAACTCACCATACTCCTAACGGAATACCTTGGGGTGTCTTCTTTCTAAAATGCGGTCATTAGTGGGGTTCCTATACTGCCCTGGCATTTTAGGGGCCCTAAACCGTGAGGAGTAGTCTTGAAACAAAAATGACCTGTGAAATCCTAAAGGTACTCATTGGACTTTGGGCCCCTTAGTGCAGTTAGGGTGCAAAAAAGTGCCACACATGTGGTATTGCCGTACTCAGGAGAAGTAGTATAATGTGTTTTGGGGTGTATTTTTACACATACCCATGCTGGGTGGGAGAAATGCCTCTGTAAATGACAATCTTTTGATTTTTTTTACACACAATTGTCCATTTACAGAGGTATTTCTCCCACCCAGCATGGGTATGTGTAAAAATACACCCCAAAACACATTGTACTACTTCTCCCGAGTACGGCGATGCCACATGTGTGGCACTTTTTTGCACCCTAACTGCGCTAAAGGGTCCAAAGTCCAATGAGTACCTTTAGGATTTCACAGGTCATTTTGAGAAATTTCGTTTCAAGACTACTCCTCACGGTTTAGGGCCCCTAAAATGCCAGGGCAGTATATGAACCCCACAAATGACCCCATTTTAGAAAGAAGACACCCCAAGGTATTCCGTTTTGTCACAAGTTAGCGGAAATTGATTTTAATTGTGTTTTTTCACAAAGTGTCATTTTCCGCTAACTTGTGACAAAAAATAAAATCTTTTATGAACTCACCATACTCCTAACGGAATACCTTGGGGTGTCTTCTTTCTAAAATGGGGTCATTTGTGGGGTTCCTATACTGCCCTGGCATTTTAGGGGCCCTAAACCGTGAGGAGTAGTCTTGAAACGAAATTTCTCAAAATGACCTGTGAAATCCTAAAGGTACTCATTGGACTTTGGACCCTTTAGCGCAGTTAGGGTGCAAAAAAGTGCCACACATGTGGTATCGCCGTACTCAGGAGAAGTAGTATAATGTGTTTTGGGGTGTATTTTTACACATACCCATGCTGAGTAGGAGTAAGATCTCTGTAAATGGACAATTGTGTGTAAAAAAAATTAAAAAAATTGTCATTTACAGAGATATTTCTCCCACCCAGCATGGGTATGTGTAAAAATACACCCCAAAACACATTATACTACTTCTCCTGAGTATGGCAATACCACATGTGTGGCACTTTTTTGCAGCCTAACTGCGCTAAGGGGTCCAAAGTCCAATGAGCACCTTTAGGCTTTACAGGGGAGCTTACAATTTAGCACCCCCCAACATGTCAGGACAGTAAACACACCCCACAAATGACCCATTTTGTAAAGTAGACCCTTCAAGGTATTCAGAGAGGGGCATGGTGAGTCCGTGGCAGATTTCATTTTTTTTTTGTCGCAAGTTAGAAGAAATGGAAACTTTTTTTTTTTTTTTTGTCACAAAGTGTCATTTTCCGCTTACTTGTGACAAAAAATAATATCTTCTATGAACTCATTATGCCTCTCAGTGAATACTTTGGGATGTCTTCTTTCCAAAATGGGGTCATTTGGGGGGTATTTATACTATCCTGGAATTCTAGCCCCTCATGAAACATGACAGGGGGTCAGAAAAGTCATAGATGCTTGAAAATGGGAAAATTCACTTTTTGCACCATAGTTTGTAAACGCTATAACTTTTACCCAAACCAATAAATATACACTGAATGGGTTTTTTTTTATCCAAAACATGTTTGTCCACATTTTTCGCGCTGCATGTATACAGAAATTTTACTTTATTTGAAAAATGTCAGCACAGAAAGTTAAAAAAAATCATTTTTTTGCCAAAATTCATGTCTTTTTTGATGAATATAATAAAAAGTAAAAATTGCAGGAGCAATCAAATAGCACCAAAAGAAAGCTTTATTAGTGACAAGAAAAGGAGCCAAAATTCATTTAGGTGGTAAATTGTATGAGCGAGCAATAAACCGTGAAAGTTGCAGTGGTCTGAATGGAAAAAAAGTGGCCGGTCCTTAAGGGGTAGAAAGCCCTAGGTCCTCAAGTGGTTAACATTCCCCTCTCCTTTTAAGCGGTTTTTAAAACGTTTTACTCTACTCTGGCGCCTCTGTATACCGAGTTTTTGCTGTTCTTCTTATATATCTTCTTCTTCTTCTTCTTCTTCTTCTTCTTCTTCTTCTTCTTCTTCCTCTTCCTCTTCCTCTTCCTCTTCCTCTTCCTCTTCCTCCTCTTCCTCTTCCTCTTCCTCTTCCTCTTCCTCTTCTTCTTCTTCTTCTTCTTCTTCTTCTTCTTCCTCTTCTTCCTCTTCTTCTTCTTCATGTTTTTCTTCTATATCTTCTTCTTCTTCATCATGTTTTTCTTCTATATCTTCTTCTTCTTCCTCCTCTTTTTCTTCTATATCTTCTTCTTCTTCCTCCTCTTTTTCTTCTATATCTTCTTCTTCTTCTTCCTCTTCTTCTATATGTTTTTCTTCTATATCTTCTTCTTCTTCTTCCTCTTCTTCTCTATAATTATATTATGTGTCTTGGTTTTTCTTTCTTTTGTAATATATTTTTTTTACTTCATTTGTGGAAATATTTTATTTTAATTACACCATAGTTATATTTGTGTTGATGGCATAATAGGTAGGTAGTGGCACATTGCAAGCCACAGCGCCTTTTTCTGTGTACCCTGGCGGTGGTAAAACACAGACATCAGCAGGAGGAAGAAGTAGTTGCAGGCTTGCAGCTATTGTAGTGTGGTAATAGCTGTCGGTAGGAGAGTGGGTGAGTAGGTGGCAGCAGAAAATAGTTCTTCTTCTGTTCTCCCTGGCAGTGGTAGCAGCACACAGACAGCAGAAGCTCAATGCAGCTACAGGAGGAGGAGTAGTGTGTGTCAGGCAGTGTGATGTGACTGACATAATAGGCCCTGGTTCCTAGCGGTGGTACCAGGGCTGTAAATAAACATCATGAGGTTCCAGACAGCGGTCGTGAAGGCCACATTGTGTCCAATACACAATTGGGACAGCACAGTTTTCAACCCGGACACCTCTAAAATATTTTTTTTTTTAAATAATGCAGGGCAGGCAGCTATTTTTGAGCATAATAGCTGGTGGCGCATGGGCAGCAGCACCTTGTAATGTGTTCCCTGGCAGTGGAGACACAGACAGCAGGAAGAAATACAGCAGCAGCAGCAGGTGTAATGTGTGTGCGTCACTTCATGTCCCCCTCTCGCCGACAACAGGGGCCAGGAATTCACCTTCCACCCAAGCCTGGTTCATTTTGAGAAACGTCAGTCTGTCCACAGACTTGTGAGACAGACGAGATCGCTTCTCAGTGATGACTCCACCGGCTGCACTGAAGCAACGCTCTGACAGTACGCTGGAAGGGGGGCAGGAGAGCACTTCCAGGGCGTACTGCGCAAGCTCGCTCCAGATTGGCAGGTGCTTGACCCAATACTCCATGGGATCAACAAGGGCCACGTTGTCAAGCCCGCTGAAGGACCCCATGTAGTCAGCCACCATGCAGGTCAAGTGCTGCCTGTGACTGGAGAAGGATGCTGCTGCAAGCACCTTCTCTCTAGTCCTTGGCAGCTCTACACTCATGTAGAGCTCTTGGGTCAGAGACAGCAGGTCTGTGGTGCGCGTGCGCTTGCTGCTGGTGGATGCAGGCACCTGCTGCTGCCTCTGTGCATGCTGGACAGTGGGGGTGAATGTCTGAGGGAAGGCTTCCTCCAAGCGCTCAACAAGGGACAGCTGCAAATCCCTCACTTGTTGCGCACGGTCTCCTCCTGCAGGCAGGAACTGGCTGAGCTTCCCCTTCAGACGTGGGTCCAGCATCATGCAGATCCAGATGTCCTCCCTCTGCTTCATCTGGATCACCCTTGGGTCCTTGCGCAGGCACCTCAGCATGTGCGCTGCCATTGGGAAGAGTCTGGCCACGTCTGTTGGCACATCATCGGCAGCCCCAGAGCTGACAGTGCTGTCCTCTTCCTCTGCCTCCTCCACCTCATCCTCTCTCCACCCCCACCCCACTCCAGCTGCGCTCTGCTGCTCCTCCCCTTCATCAGCAGCAAGGTCAGGGACCTCCACCAACTCCAAGCCCTCCTCCTCAGAGGTGGCCTGTGAAGCTGCCTGCAATTCCTGCTGGTCCAAGGCTGCCGCTCCCTCTTCCAGCAGTGCATACAGGGCCCTGTCCAGCACACACACCAATGGTGCCAACTCGCACACCATTGCATGGTCCCTGCTTACCATGTTGGTGGCCTGCAGGAAGGGTGCCAGGACTGAGCACAACTGCTGCATGTGCCCCCAGTCCTCCGTGGAGATGATGGACGGGAGGTTGGTGGTGGCACGCCCAGTTGCAGTGATGGAAGCAACTGTTGCTCGTGCAAGGTACTGGATGACAGCCTGCCTCTGTTCAACTAGATGCTCCAAAATCACCAGGGTGGAGTTCCAGTGAGTTGGAACATCGATCATGAGCCGGTGCTGTGGCAGGTGCAGCTCCTTCTGCATCTCTTCCAGGCTCGCTACGGCTGCAGGCGAGAGCCGGAAATGACGCACAACCTTCCTTGCCGCCTCAAGGAGTCGGTCCATCCCCTGGTAGGTCCGCAGGAACTTTTGGACTACCAGGTTTAGGACCTGTGCCAAGCAGGGGATGTGGGTCAGGTCTCCCCTGCTGATTGCAGCAACCAGGTTTGCCCCATTGTCAGACACCACCTCTCTGACTCTGAGGCCTCTGGGGGTCAGTCAATTCCTCTCCTGCTCTCGGAGTTTGGCCAGGACATGGTTCGCCGTCAGTTTGGTCTTCCCCAGGCTGACCAATTCCAACAGCGCTTGGCAGTGGCGGGGCTTCACGCTGCTGCTGAGGCGGGGGGTTTGGGCTGGTGTGCCGGAGGATGGAAGCGGATCAGAGGAACCTGCTGCAATTCCGCTGACCCTGCATGGTGGCACCACCCACTGCGTTGTTGGTGCTGCTGCTGCTCTGACAGTGCCCGATGCTGCTCCCCCATCCTCACCCCCTTCCACCAAGCTGACCCAATGCGCGGTGAAGGACAGATAGCAGCCTGTCACAAACCGGCTGCTTCACGAGTCCATGGTGACGTGGACCCGTTGACCCACCGCATGCTCCATCCCTCTCTCGACATTGGCCATCACAGAGCGGTGAAGTGCAGGGATGGCCGTGCGTGTGAAAAAATGTCGGCTGGGGGTTGGCCAATCGGGGGCTGCACACAGCAGGAGCGCACGCATGTCGCTCTCCCCCTGCACAAGGGAATAAGGCAGGAGTTGGGAGCACATGGCCCGTGCCAGCAAGCCGTTCAGCTGACGCACGTGATGGCTGCTGGGAGGCAGAACCCTGACCACCCCCTGGAAGGTGTCGCTGAGCAGGGTCTGGTGATGCCTATTGCTGTCACGGGAATCACTGGAGGGAGCAGAGGAGGCCACTGAGGACTGGCTTCCAGAACAGGCTTCAGTGTCGGCGGCAGGAGTTGCAGAGGGAGGAGGAGCAGTGCGTTGCTGACGCACTCCTGCTGGTGCTGCTGGAGGAGGTGGAGGAGGGCAGGTGGCTGCTGCCGACAGCTTCGCAGTGGTGGCGGGTCTGCCACTGCCAGCTTCCTTCAACTTCACGAACTCCTCATGCTCATGAAAGTGTTTCCCTGCAAGATGGTTGACCAGAGAGGTGGTGCCAAACGCAGAGGGCTCCTTCCCTCTGCTGAGCTGCTTGCAGCACTGGTTGCAGGTAGCATACTTGCACTCCACATATGGCAGGGTGAAAAAAATCCATATTGGGAAGGTGAAGTTGCCCCTTCGGCTGGAAGGTGCTGCTGCCGCTGGTCTCCCTATGGTGGTTGGTGGGGGGTTCTTGGTGCGGCTGGTGGTGGCACTGGCAGAACTCATCTCCGGATCAGCACGCTGTGTGGCCTGCATACCACGCCCACTTGTGATCCTGCCCATGCCTGCGATGCTGATCCTTCTAGCAAGGCCCACAGACGCATCCTCCTCCTCCTCAGAGCTGATGACATCCCCACTCCCAGGACCTGGCACCCAGTCTCTGTCCTTCACCCTGTCATCATCATCCTCCCCCTCCGCAAACATGTCCTGCTGGGATCCCACAAACTCTCCTTCTGCATGCATGGGCAGATGGACAGTCACCACTGTCTGACTGTCCAAAGCATCATCCCCCAAAGTGCCCATGAGCATTCCTTCCTCCTCAAATTCTGCTGCAACAGCATTCCATAACCCCACTGCGCTTGGGGATAAGAAGGTGCTGAGTGACAGGGTGCTGGTGTTGCCCGCTGGGGCTGGAGAACTGCACTCCTCCTCCTCCCCAGGCAGTGCTGGTTGGCTGCTGCTGCTCTTGCGAACAGGAGTGGTGGCGGGGGTGGAGGACCCAGTTCCAGAGCTAATGGTGGCCTGCTCATCCACCATCAGTTCCACCACAGAGTCTGCGTCCTTCTCCTCAATAGGACGGCTACGACCTGGCGGTCGAAGTAACATCTGCGCCACACGCTGCTGCTGCTGCTGCTGCTGTGTCTCTGCAGCGTGACTCCCAGCTGTTGGGTGGCCAAGGCGTCCACGGCCAGTGGCTAATGGCGGAATAGCCACTGGTGCAGAAGCAGAACTGCGCATGGTGGTGGTGGTGCGGCTGCCACGCCCCAAGACCTCCTCTGTTGGCAATGCCCTTGCTGCCCTTGCCCAAACTGCGGCTGCCAGTGCCAGACATCGTATATTTTTAATATTATACAAATGAAAAAAAACAACTTATGTATGTAAAGGCGGGTGGGACAAGTGGGGTACTTTAATGGGGTGGGACTGGTGGTGGTGGGTGTGTGAGGTGACGGACAGGTGTACTCTACAGCAGAGATCGGTGTAGCGCTAACGAGAGAATGCGCAGTGCGCACACAAAGACCCTAGCTGACGCTGACTGACGGTGTCCCTATACACAGACTACAGTACAAGTCAGCAAATACACAATAGAAGTAATAGATACAAATAGGACGGGTGTAGCACTAACGAGAGGGTGCGGACAGCGCAGACGTGCACTGCGCACACAAAGACCCTAGCTGACGCTGACTGACGGTGTCCCTATACACAGACTACAGTACAAGTCAGCAAATGCACAATAGAAGTAATATAAAAAAATAGGATGGGTGTAGCACTAACGAGAGGGTGCGGACAGCGCAGATGTGCACTGCGCACACAAAGACCCTAGGTAACGCAGTGACGGACGGTCCCTATACACAGACTAGAGTACACTACAGTACTACTAACTAAACAATAGAACAGGTGTGACTAGATTACAGAGAGCAGATACAGGACGGGTATAGCAGTAAAGCTGGGCCTTGCTAACTACAAAATAGTACAGATCTATCTAACAAAGAAGTAGTAGTACAGTAGAGTAGGACAGGTGAGAGCACAGGTAACTAGAGACTAGAGCACAGAGCAGGGCAGGCTGCCTTGCCTAGGCACAGGGCCTAGCTGCAGCTGCAGCAGGCAGCTGCAGCAGTGACAGTCTCCCTCCCTAGTCCCTAAGCACACAAACGAAATTGCCTAAAATACAATGTATCTACAATACAAAGCAATACAGTTGAATATCAAGTGTTGGAGTGTAAAAACGCTTGGTTTAGAACAATATAAATGCACTTGCACACAGACAAAAAGCACTGGAGCAGTCTCTCAGTACAGTTAGTCAGTAAGTCGCAAGCAGGACGAGTGAGGCAAGATGGCGTCCGCTATTTATAGAGGGGGGCTTGGCCAGGCTCCCCCTCTGTTATTGGCTGCAGTCAGAGGGCTGGGAGCCCTCTGATTCGCTTGTGAGGACTCGAGGTGACGTCAGACGTGACGCTATCCGAGCTCGTGGCGCTATCCGAGCTCGGATAGCTATAGGATATCTCCGGATATCTGCTTGCTATCCGAGTGCGCTCGGATCGCACAGCCCGGATAGCTAATACTATTCGAGCTCGGTATTCGGCCCCCCGGCCTCATGTCCACCACTGCTGCCCAGCCTGGGTGGCCCCAGGCCCCACGTCCACCACTGCTGTCCAACACTGCTGCCTAGCAAAGGTGCCCCCATCAACCAGCCATGCGGACCCTGGAAATAGGAGCGATTCTCCTCGAGCAACCTGGCTCAAGTGATCCCTGCTGGCCGCCTCCATCACGATCCCCCCCCCCAGCATCCTCTCTACTTTCCGCGGACAATCGGAGCACCTGTCTAGTTGGGAGCGCGTCGCTGTGTAGCGTCCAGTGCCGAAAATGGCAGCGCTCATATCAGCTCTCAGGCTGCTCCTCCAGTCCCACTCTTTTTCTGTTCCCGCTATCAGTGTATGTCTTGCTATGCTATGTGTGTATTATGTAAATTGTACGTGTATGCTGTAACGCTTGGTTTGTATTATGTTACTGTACGTGTATGCTGTAATGCTCTGTTTTTGCTTTTGTTTATACGTATGTACCTATGCTTAATTGTATACGACGCTCTGCTTAAATGTACGCACAAACTGTAATGTTGCCCTATGTATGCTTGTCCCACGTCTACGTATGTACCATGCTATTTTCTGTTTTTCACCAACGACCCTGTATGCGCCAAAACCAATTCCGGGTACAATTCACCGTTGTACTTGGCGAAATAAATTCTGATTCTGATTCTGATTCTGAATAGTGAAAAAAGAGCTAGGATATCCGAGTACCTCGGATATCCTAGCTCAGATGAGCACCACTGCATACTGGGTGGTGGTGCAGGATAGCTGTATCTGTGGCTAGGGTGGACAAGAGGCTGAAATACAACTGGAATACTGAGTGAAATTCCAATTACAGTAGCATCATATTACAAGTCCGACCATGCTGTAACCCTCTGATATCTACACCTTTTTCATTTTTTTATAAATGTTAAGTAATTGATACTGCTGTGTACTAGGTGAGTTTGCTTGTCTTTCACGATCCCTCCAGCTGCACTGAACGTCCTTTCCAGTGGCATAGCAATAGGGGATGCAGAGGTTGCGACTGCAATGGGCTCCTGGACCGGGGGGCATCAGGGGCCCTCCTTAATCCATCTTATTAGCGTTTAACCTGTGTTATGCTGGTAATGAACACCTCTATATGTGCATTGAATAGTAGTAATCATTAAAGCGGACCTGAACTCAGAACATCCTCTCTGCTCTAAAAGATATGCAATTGCATAATAACTTATAAATAAAAACATTTATTTGTTACAGCTGATGCAGATCCTAAAATAAATCTCCAGTGTTTCTACTTCCTGCTTTTATGGAAGCAGACATACAAGCTTTCAAATGAACTTATCTGCCATGGCAGTCAGTTGACACAGGTGAAAGATCAAATTGCAACTTGTAATTAGACACAGATGAGGGGGGATTAGACAGTCTAAACTCTCTAGATACATACAGGGTGCATTTCTCTATGTTTTCCTTCTGTCCTGTGCAAGAGTTCAGGTCCACTTAAACTACAATTTCCTTATGCTGATTACGCCTCTGTGACACAGAAATTGTCCTTGGTAAGTTTTGGACTTCATATCAATAGTGAGGCTCCCTTTGCTATTGGTTCTTGCTAATCAGCACTGTGATTGGCCTGAGGAAGCAGGCTAGGACCGCGAAACGCTTTGCCAGTGCTGAATAAAATTATTTGTTTTATACAAGGATTTCGTTATTGAGGTAAGCCACCTCACTTTTCCGATTTTAAACTGATTTTAATCTAATTTATACACACTCTTTCCCTTCAGTTGTGCTGAGTTTACCCCCAACACCCCCTGTTGCAGGGGTTGAGACAGAGCACGTGTGGTTCTTCAACACGGAGTGTTGCTGCCATCAATCTTTCAAAAGAGAGGGACCACATCGAGGTCCGGCTGGATCACTCCGAGTGGAGTCAGGTTTATTGTCTCCACCTGCTTCCTGTGGTTGTCCCCTTGCAACCTACCTTTGTGAGTAGTAATTTGTATTGCTTTCATTTCACATCATTTATCCTAACATACTACATCAGTTGGGCTCCCGCTTTCTGTCTCCTGTATTTTTGCCTAGGGTGCTGTGACACCCCTCCCACTTTGTATATCAATAGAGTGCTTGGGGCCCCACTGGTCCTTTCTGACAGAACACTTGGAGGCCTGATCCAAATTAAGCATCTCAGAGGCATGTTGTATTGCTGCTGAATGTCAGCACGGTGAGCCATGGCTGTGTACGATCTTTGGAAATGGCCAGACACTTTGCTGGCCTGCTTCAATATGTCCTGAAATATTGGATGCTTGTCCAGGAAACCTTGCACAATCAGGTTCAATACATGTTCCATGCAAGGCACATTAGTCAGTTTGCCCAATTTACGTGCAGACACCAGATTAGTACCTTTGTCACAGATGATTTTTACAACAGTACGGTTGTGGGGGTCAGCCATGTCAGGCTTGTCTGGTCAATGACTATAGGTCAGGCTGTATGCCCATATGACTGACCTATAGCCCAGCCCGTAACACCTGAACAAAACTCCTATCTAACACAGAGCTACAATAACCCTGCAGGTAGATGTAGCATACAGACTGACAGATAGTATCCACCAAACAGAACCAATAGTAATAATACAAGACACAGTTTTCACAAGTATAATAGTCACCTGAGGCCTGGAGGATGAGGCAATCTAGATAAGAGTCAGATGACTGCAAGCAGGTAGAATGGTTATGCAGTTCAGGCACTTAAAGTGAACCTCCGGACTAAAAATCTTCTCAGCAGCACTGGAAAGGCCTGGTGTTTCTTTACCAGTTTCACAGCATCAGAACTTTGTTTCTCTTATACAAGCCTCATTTTTAGCTGCACAGAAGAAAACTGCCCGGGCTTTTTTCCCCTGATGCTGTGCAAAGCATGATGGGATTTCTGATGTTGTTGTTCTTGTTCTGCTGTTTTGGTGCAATTTTTTTTTTTTTACATTTTGAATTTGACATTTGAAGCCTAGCGTGTGCAGCTGGAAGGGGTAATCAGGACACAGGACAGTTGGAACTGTGTCTCCTGCTCCTTGTCACCTCTTTTAACCAAAAAGATGGCTGCCCCCATGACAAAGATGGCAGCCCCCATGAATCACAAACATTTGCCTGTTCTTTTAAAACAGGGTGGGTAAGAGATTATATTACCTATCTATTCTAATTAACATAACTAATGTAACTTGATGACAGTATATTTGTTTAGGCTGAAGTTCCCCTTTAAGAGATAGCGTGATCAGTACTAGCCAGATGACAGTCCAGGCAGCGTTCATTCATGTCCTTATCTAGGAAGATGTCGATCCAGGCAGCAGACAGGCAAAGTCTAGGTACAATAGCAGAGTCGGCAACGGGTAATCCAATAGAGCGTGGTCAGGATTAGTGTTGGGCGAACAGTGTTCGCCACTGTTCGGGTTCTGCAGAACATCACCCTGTTCGGGTGATGTTCGGGTTCGGCCGAACACCTGATGGTGTTCGGCCAAACTGTTCGGCCATATGGCCGAACTAAGAGCGCATGGCCGAACGTTACCCGAACGTTCGGCTAGCGCTGTGATTGGCCGAACGGGTCACGTGTAGTGTTTGGCGAACATCTAGATGTTCGGGTTCGGGCCGAACATGGCCGAACTCCGAACAGAATGGAAGTCAATGGGGACCCAAACTTTCGTGCTTTGTAAAGCCTCCTTACATGCTACATACCCCAAATTTACAGGGTATGTGCACCTTGGGAGTGGGTACAAGAGGGAAAAAAAATTAGCAAAAAGAGCTTATAGTTTTTGAGAAAATCGATTTTAAAGTTTCAAAGGGAAAACTGTCTTTTAAATGCGGGAAATGTCTGTTTTCTTTGCACAGGTAACATGCTTTTTGTCGGCATGCAGTCATAAATGTAATACATATAAGAGGTTCCAGGAAAAGGGACCGGTAACGCTAACCCAGCAGCAGCACACGTGATGGAACAAGAGGAGGGTGGCGCAGGAGGAGAAGGCCACGCTTTGAGACACAACAACCCAGGCCTTGCATGAGGACAAGAAGCGTGCGGATAGCAATTTGCATTTTGTCGCCATGCAGTCATAAATGTAATACAGATGAGAGGTTCAATAAACAGGGACCGGAAACGCTAACCCATCACAGATGTTCATTGTTCATGTTACTTGGTTGGGGTCCGGGAGTGTTGCGTAGTCGTTTCCAATCCAGGATTGATTCATTTTAATTTGAGTCAGACGGTCTGCATTTTCTGTGGAGAGGCGGATACGCCGCCGATCTGTGACGATGCCTCCGGCAGCACTGAAACAGCGTTCCGACATAACGCTGGCTGCCGGGCAAGCCAGCACCTCTATTGCGTACATTGCCAGTTTGTGCCAGGTGTCTAGCTTCGATACCCAATAGTTGAAGGGTGCAGATGGATTGTTCAACACAGCTACGCCATCTGACATGTAGTCCTTGACCATCTTCTCCAGGCGATCGGTGTTGGAGGTGGATCTGCACGCTTGCTGTTCTGTGTGCTGCTGCATGGGTGTCAGAAAATTTTCCCACTCCAAGGACACTGCCGATACCATTCCCTTTTGGGCACTAGCTGCGGCTTGTGTTGTTTGCTGCCCTCCTGGTCGTCCTGGGTTTGCGGAAGTCAGTCTGTCGGCGTACAACTGGCTAGAGGAGGGGGAGGATGTCAATCTCCTCTCTAAAGTCTCCACAAGGGCCTGCTGGTATTCTTCCATTTTGACCTGTCTGGCTCTTTCTTCAAGCAGTTTTGGAACATTGTGTTTGTACCGTGGATCCAGAAGGGTATAAACCCAGTAATTGGTGTTGTCCAGAATGCGCACAATGCGTGGGTCGCGTTCAATGCAGTCCTAGGCCGAAGAGGTCATAGCCTAGGGTCACGAAACCTGTTTATTGGGCAATTTCAATGGTGGCGAGTCTGACGTACATAAATCGCAGCAATGGCCGTTAGCAACGTCTGAATCTCACGAAATGTCTCATGCATGTAGAAGACATATTGTTAGACTTGGATTCCAAAGATGGGTTCCCTACATCTCTGCAAACCAGAGTTACAGGGCTCCAAATTTGGTAAAATCCCCCATAGGCTTTCATTGGGCCTCCTATTTACAGTTCCAAAATCTCACATCTTTTCAAAGGGCAATTACTCAGCAGTGGCAAATTTTCTAGCATTGTAGGGACTCTTAGGGGGAACATGACTGGTGAGTTTCGGGCCCCTAGGCCGAAGAGGTCATAGCCTAGGGTCACAAAAACCTGTTTATTGGGGCTATTTCAATGGTAGTGATGGTGACGTACATAAATCGCAGCAATGGCCGTTAGCAAAGTCTGAATCTCACGAAATGTCTCATGCAGGTAGAAGACATATTGTTAGACTTGGATTCCAAAGATGGGGTCCCTACATCTCTGCAAACCAGAGTTACAGGGGTCCAAAATTGGTAAAATCCCCCATAGGATTTCATTGGCTCCCTATTTCACTTTCCAAAATCTCACATCTTTTCAAAGGGCAATGGCTCAGCAGTACCAAATTTTCTAGCATTGTAGGGACCCTTAGGGGGAACATGACTGGTGAGTTTCGGGCCCCTAGGCCGAAGAGGTCATAGCCTAGGGTCACAAAAACCTGTTTATTGGGGCTATTTCAATGGTAGTGATGGTGACGTACATAAATCGCAGCAATGGCCGTTAGCAAAGTCTGAATCTCACGAAATGTCTCATGCATGTAGAAGACATATTGTTAGACTTGGATTCCAAAGATGGGGTCCCTACATCTCTGCAAACCAGAGTTACAGGGGTCCAAAATTGGTAAAATCCCCCATAGGATTTCATTGGCTCCCTATTTCACTTTCCAAAATCTCACATCTTTTCAAAGGGCAATGGCTCAGCAGTACCAAATTTTCTAGCATTGTAGGGACCCTTAGGGGGATCATGACTGGTGAGTTTTGCCACTGCTGAGCCATTGCCCTTTGAAATGGTGTGAGATTTTGGAACGGTAAATAGGAGGCCCAATGAAAGCCTATGGGGGATTTTACCAATTTTGGACCCCTGTAACTCTGGTTTGCAGAGATGTAGGGACCCCATCTTTGGAATCTAAGTCTAACAATATGTCTTCTACCTGCATGAGACATTTTGTGAGATTCAGACGTTGCTAACGGCCATTGCTGCGATTTATGTACGTCACCATCACTACCATTGAAATAGCCCCAATAAACAGGTTTTTGTGACCCTAGGCTATGACCTCTTCGGCCTAGGGGCCCGAAACTCACCAGTCATGTTCCCCCTAAGGGTCCCTACAATGCTAGAAAATTTGGTACTGCTGAGCCATTGCCCTTTGAAAAGATGTGAGATTTTGGAAAGTGAAATAGGGAGGCAATGAAATCCTATGGGGGATTTTACCAATTTTGGACCCCTGTAACTCTAGTTTGCAGAGATGTAGGGACCCCATCTTTGGAATCCAAGTCTAACAATATGTCTTCTACCTGCATGAGACATTTCGTGAGATTCAGACTTTGCTAACGGCCATTGCTGCGATTTATGTACGTCACCATCACTACCATTGAAATAGCCCCAATAAACAGGTTTTTGTGACCCTAGGCTATGACCTCTTCGGCCTAGGGGCCCGAAACTCACCAGTCATGTTCCCCCTAAGGGTCCCTACAATGCTAGAAAATTTGGTACTGCTGAGCCATTGCCCTTTGAAAAGATGTGAGATTTTGGAAAGTGAAATAGGGAGCCAATGAAATCCTATGGGGGATTTTACCAATTTTGGACCCCTGTAACTCTGGTTTGCAGAGATGTAGGGACCCCATCTTTGGAATCCAAGTCTAACAATATGTCTTCTACCTGCATGAGACATTTCGTGAGATTCAGACTTTGCTAACGGCCATTGCTGCGATTTATGTACGTCACCATCACTACCATTGAAATAGCCCCAATAAACAGGTTTTTGTGACCCTAGGCTATGACCTCTTTGGCCTAGGGGCCCGAAACTCACCAGTCATGTTCCCCCTAAGGGTCCCTACAATGCTAGAAAATTTGGTACTGCTGAGCCATTGCCCTTTGAAAAGATGTGAGATTTTGGAAAGTGAAATAGGGAGCCAATGAAATCCTATGGGGGATTTTACCAATTTTGGACCCCTGTAACTCTGGTTTGCAGAGATGTAGGGACCCCATCTTTGGAATCCAAGTCTAACAATATGTCTTCTACCTGCATGAGACATTTCGTGAGATTCAGACTTTGCTAACGGCCATTGCTGCGATTTATGTACGTCACCATCACTACCATTGAAATAGCCCCAATAAACAGGTTTTTGTGACCCTAGGCTATGACCTCTTCGGCCTAGGGGCCCGAAACTCACCAGTCATGTTCCCCCTAAGGGTCCCTACAATGCTAGAAAATTTGGTACTGCTGAGCCATTGCCCTTTGAAAAGATGTGAGATTTTGGAAAGTGAAATAGGGAGCCAATGAAATCCTATGGGGGATTTTACCAATTTTGGACCCCTGTAACTCTGGTTTGCAGAGATGTAGGGATCCCATCTTTGGAATCCAAGTCTAACAATATGTCTTCTACCTGCATGAGACATTTCGTGAGATTCAGACTTTGCTAACGGCCATTGCTGCGATTTATGTACGTCACCATCACTACCATTGAAATAGCCCCAATAAACAGGTTTTTGTGACCCTAGGCTATGACCTCTTCAGCCTAGGGGCCCGAAACTCACCAGTCATGTTCCCCCTAAGGGTCCCTACAATGCTAGAAAATTTGGTACTGCTGAACCATTGCCCTTTGAAAAGATGTGAGATTTTGGAAAGTGAAATAGGGAGCCAATGAAATCCTATGGGGGATTTTACCAATTTTGGACCCCTGTAACTCTGGTTTGCAGAGATGTAGGGACCCCATCTTTGGAATCCAAGTCTAACAATATGTCTTCTACCTGCATGAGACATTTCGTGAGATTCAGACTTTGCTAACGGCCATTGCTGCGATTTATGTACGTCACCATCACTACCATTGAAATAGCCCCAATAAACAGGTTTTTGTGACCCTAGGCTATGACCTCTTTGGCCTAGGGGCCCGAAACTCACCAGTCATGTTCCCCCTAAGGGTCCCTACAATGCTAGAAAATTTGGTACTGCTGAGCCATTGCCCTTTGAAAAGATGTGAGATTTTGGAAAGTAAAATAGGGAGCCAATGAAAT
The DNA here is from genome assembly GCF_040937935.1 of Hyperolius riggenbachi. NCBI lineage: Eukaryota > Metazoa > Chordata > Amphibia > Anura > Hyperoliidae > Hyperolius > Hyperolius riggenbachi. The sequence continues at coordinate 233,128,683 of NC_090650.1, forward strand.
CCTATGGGGGATTTTACCAATTTTGGACCCCTGTAACTCTGGTTTGCAGAGATGTAGGGACCCCATCTTTGGAATCCAAGTCTAACAATAGGTCTTCTACCTGCATGAGACATTTCGTGAGATTCAGACTTTGCTAACGGCCATTGCTGCGATTTATGTACGTCACCATCACTACCATTGAAATAGCCCCAATAAACAGGTTTTTGTGACCCTAGGCTATGACCTCTTTGGCCTAGGGGCCCGAAACTCACCAGTCATGTTCCCCCTAAGGGTCCCTACAATGCTAGAAAATGTGCCACTGCTGAGTAATTGCCCTTTGAAAAGATGTGAGATTTTGGAACTGTAAATAGGAGGCCCAATGAAAGCCTATGGGGGATTTTACCAAATTTGGAGCCCTGTAACTCTGGTTTGCAGAGATGTAGGGAACCCATCTTTGGAGCCCAAGTCTAACAATATGTCTTCTACCTGCATGAGACATTTCGTGAGATTCAGACGTTACTAACGGCCATTGCTGCGATTTATGTACGTCAGACTCGCCACCATTGAAATTGCCCAATAAACAGGTTTTGTGACCCTAGGCTATGACCTCTTCGGCCTAGGACTGCATTGAACGCGACCCACGCATTGTGCGCAGTCTGGACAACACCAATTACTGGGTTTATACCCTTCTGGATCCACGGTACAAACACAATGTTCCAAAACTGCTTGAAGAAAGAGCCAGACAGGTCAAAATGGAAGAATACCAGCAGGCCCTTGTGGAGACTTTAGAGAGGAGATTGACATCCTCCCCCTCCTCTAGCCAGTTGTACGCCGACAGACTGACTTCCGCAAACCCAGGACGACCAGGAGGGCAGCAAACAACACAAGCCGCAGCTAGTGCCCAAAAGGGAATGGTATCGGCAGTGTCCTTGGAGTGGGAAAATTTTCTGACACCCATGCAGCAGCACACAGAACAGCAAGCGTGCAGATCCACCTCCAACACCGATCGCCTGGAGAAGATGGTCAAGGACTACATGTCAGATGGCGTAGCTGTGTTGAACAATCCATCTGCACCCTTCAACTATTGGGTATCGAAGCTAGACACCTGGCACAAACTGGCAATGTACGCAATAGAGGTGCTGGCTTGCCCGGCAGCCAGCGTTAGGTCGGAACGCTGTTTCAGTGCTGCCGGAGGCATCGTCACAGATCGGCGGCGTATCCGCCTCTCCACAGAAAATGCAGACCGTCTGACTCAAATTAAAATGAATCAATCCTGGATTGGAAACGACTACGCAACACTCCCGGACCCCAACCAAGTAACATGAACAATGAACATCTGTGATGGGTTAGCGTTTACGGTCCCTGTTTATTGAACCTCTCATCTGTATTACATTTATGACTGCATGGCGACAAAATGCAAATTGCTATCCGCACGCTTCTTGTCCTCATGCAAGGCCTGGGTTGTTGTGTCTCAAAGCGTGGCCTTCTCCTCCTGCGCCACCCTCCTCTTGTTCCATCACGTGTGCTGCTGCTGGGTTAGCGTTACCGGTCCCTTTTCCTGGAACCTCTTATATGTATTACATTTATGACTGCATGCCGACAAAAAGCATGTTACCTGTGCAAAGAAAACAGACATTTCCCGCATTTAAAAGACAGTTTTCCCTTTGAAACTTTAAAATCGATTTTCTCAAAAACTATAAGCTCTTTTTGCTAAAAAAATTTTCCCTCTTGTACCCACTCCCAAGGTGCACATACCCTGTAAATTTGGGGTATGTAGCATGTAAGGAGGCTTTACAAAGCACGAAAGTTTGGGTCCCCATTGACTTCCATTCTGTTCGGAGTTCGGGTCGAACACCCGAACATCGCGGCCATGTTCGGCCTGTTCGGCCCGAACCCGAACATCTAGATGTTCGCCCAACACTAGTCAGGATGCAAAGCAGAGTCGATAACCGATAATCCAATAGAGCGTGGTCAGGATACAAGGCAGAGTCGGCAACAGGGAATCAATCTAGAATCAAGCGTGGTCAAAAAGTCTGCAACAGAAATCAAATAATTTGTGAGCGCATAAACAGCAACAAGCCAAAAGCTTAATGCTATCACGGGCGATAACTGGGGGCACTCACCTGAGTTGAATACAGGGACTAACCAATCAGAAAGCAAAAGAATCAAAAGTAACCAATGGCATACCAGCATGTCAGCAGGTCAGCTGACACGCAACACACACACATGGCTAATGTTTACAGCGGTGGCTCGCATACTGAGAGCAGGTCCGTTGCCTATCCAATGGGAGTTGAGCGCCAGGCTGCGCTCCAGTGACCTCAGCAGCCTGCCGTGACTCGGAGGCTTGCGCCTCAGCACGGGTCTCGGCGCTCCACCGCCATGAGTGCCCAGATGATCTTACAAGCCACTCATTGGCCTCTGCCCACAGATTGGACAGCAGTGCAGGTCTGTGGGTTTTTACTTCCAGGCACAACACCCACAACACAGCATGAGAATGTCATACCTGCATGGTGTAATAGACTCTTGGGAGCTTGGTGGACACAGCAGAAGAGGAGGACGCAGTGGAAGAGGACGACTCCGCAGAGGAAGAGACTGGTCAGCAGTGCAGGTCTGCTGTGGCTTTTTGCTTCCAAGCACAACACAGCATGAGAATGTCATACCTTCATGGTGTAATAGACTCTTTGGAGAGGAAGAGACTGCAAAGGAAGGAAGAGGAGTAGGAGCAGAAGAGGCTGGCCTGCATGAAAGCCATGGTGGTGCCACTGACTCCACTCTACAACCATGTATTACTTCTTTCCCTACCCTTTACCACCATGTTTAGGGCAGTGAAGGTCATGTTCCTTCCCTGCCCATGTTTGGAAGACCACGGGTCTGTAGTCAGATGGACCTTATCCTTAACACTGTGTGCCAGAGATTCGGTCACCTGCCTCTGCACATGACGGTACAGGTGTGGGATGCCCGTCTGAGTAAAATACTTTCTTCCCGGCTACAAACAAGTCAGCAGTCATACGTAGGGCAAGGGGGTTACATGGTGACAGCACTTTTTTCCACTCATACATCTGCAGGATGGAAGGCCGACTCTGGGTAGATGACCATGGGGTGGACAGGCTGAAAGTCAGAGTGGACGTCACCTTGGAACTAGGGAGAGGAGGAGGGAGGAGGCAGAAGGTGGAACACAAGGAGGCTGGCTTCTGCTTTGAGGGATTCTGTCTGTAACTGCTTCCTTCCACAGGGCTTTGTGATGGGACTCTATGGGCCTGATTCACAAAGTGGTGCAAAATGTTTGCACGCCAGTGAAAAGCCCTTTATCACGCCTAAACTCAGTTTAGGCATGATAAGAAGATACTCGCGTTAATTTTCCGCGCGCACGGAAATGGGCGATGCGCGCGGAGTTGCTTGATTGCGCGCGCAAGACTTTGCGCACAGGCCTTTGCGCGCGATAAAGAGCACAAAGCGGTGCTAACTCAGCGGTGCAAAGGTTATCACGCCTAAAGTCTTTTAGGCGTGATAACTGAGTTATCACCGCTTTGTGAATCAGGCCCTATATGCCTTCTCATTGAAGTTGTTCCTTCCTATGTGGGTATTTGTCTTCCCACCACTAACGCACTGCTACAAAGGTTGCAGATGGCTTTGGTACTTTCAGAGACATCTGTCTTTCCCTCTGAACTTTCCTCCTCCTGTCCCTCTCTTGTGGGCACCCATGAGATATCCATCACCATGTCATCATCACCTTCATTGTTTACATTTTCCAGTTCATAGTAGGCCACAGCAGAAGAGCCATTACACCTTGTGGTGACCTGAATCAGAATCAGAAATATTTATTTCGCCAAGTACAACAAGGGTTGTACAAAGAATTATTTTTGGCACATACCGGGTCGGTGATGGTACAGTAATAAAATACAGTGTAAGTTACATAAAGTAGGCAAAAAAAAAAACAAGCATAGCGGAGAAGGACTTAAGGGGGCAACCGAGTGCTATGTTGAGCAGAGCGTCCACATTCCATTGTGGTGCTCAACGACTCTGCAGCAGTTCAGATGCCCCGCAGTCTGTCTTTGGAAGAGGATAGTGCAGAAAGGAGAGAGCAGGATAGTGAGTAAGCAGGAGTGAGCAAATGAGGAAGGAAAGAATTGAGTAAAAGAGAGAGAGAGAGCACAAGAATCCCCTGGGGGTTTGCGGTGGTGGCTGGCTGCCTGGCTCAGTGGCTTGGATGACTGTTTTTGCTGGAAAGATTCCCCAGTCCCCAGGCTTGCGGCCTAGTTGTCCCGAAGAGTCTAAAAGGTCCGGGCAGTGGCTGCAGGCATTCCCAAATGCCTGCTGAGCTGCAAGGCAGGAGAATGTTGTGGGGCTGAGGCCCCAGACCAGAGGTGCAGGGTGCACCAGCAGCGTAGGTCACCCCTTCCCTAGCCGCAGCGATGGAGCGGCTTGCAAGCAGAGTACCAGTGGTGTCGGCATCACAGTCCTTGTGTAAGGGATCCAGATGGTGGTGCTTTGGCAGGCGGAGTACCTGCAGGTCCCAGCGGTAAAGTGGCCTCATTAGCAGCTGGAGCAGTAGCGGCGATCAGCTTTCCCTAGTCGCGGTGATGGTGCGGCATGCATGCAGCGTCATGGTGGTGACTGCACTACCTGGCAGCAGCAGGGATGTAGTCTCCGTACTGGCAATCCAGGAGCGTGGATGGAGGACCGGGTTCTGCCAGCGGAGCTCTCGCGGATGATGGTGAAGTGGGTTCCTATGGCTCGATCCCAGAAACAGGTGGCGTCTCGGCCTCCATGGGCAGTGATGGTGCAGCAGCGGCTCAGTGGTCAGAGATTGGGCCTGCAGCTCCTGGAACGCGGCGGTGCAATGGCCCACGTGCAGCCCATGTGCTGCTGGAGGAGGTTGCCGGCAATGACTCAGCGTCCCCACAAGTGGAGGGAGCTCAGCACTGTCCTTCTCAGGTAGGAGTAATCGAGGAGAAGTTAGATATTGATAGATTTGTGTACTGTGATTTACTAATTTCCACCTCACTTCTTTCATCCGATAGCAGGGGCGATTGTGCATCACTTTGACCTAGCATTGCATGGGGGAAAAGCTCTTATGATGAATCCAATTCATTTGGAAGGGCTGTGGTCCAGAGCAGAGAAGAATGAGGAGGGGGCAGGAAAATTAGTAGCAGAAGAGGTAGAAGAAGCAGAATGTGGAATGAGCCAGTCATCCACCTCTTCTGCATTCTGGGAACGAATACGTCACCTCTGTGCTTTGGCCTGCCTCTTTCTGTCATGTTTGTAATATAAGTGACCTGCAATGGGTTTGTCACAAATGTCAGCAGTGGCTTTTTTTTTAATGTAAAATAACAGAAAAAAACTATCACACTGTAAGGTCACATCGGTGATGATGATGTGACACTGCATGTTAAACACAGTGATCTTGCTGCAAATGGATTGTCAAAAATTGTCGGCAGCAGTGGCCATTTTTTAATGTAAACACTGAAAAACACAAACGAACACACTGTAAGATCACATGGGTGATGTTGATGTGACCCTGTACTTTAACATAGTGATCTGGCTGCAAAGGGTTTTTCTCAGTTGTCAGCAGTGGCCTTTTTTATGTAAAATAACACTGAAACATTCAATGACATTCAATAACTTTTGAGCAGTGACGGGCTATAACAGTGACGCATCCACACACTAAATTGTATATGGGTGGTGTTGTGCATATAAGCTACCACACAACAAACAGCAACAACAGAAATATCACAGTACGATCAATATCAATGTGGTCAGTATCAGTTTTGGGGTCACAATCAGTCCTAATGGTGGCCATACATGGTACAATAAAAACGTTCTAAATGATGGAATCGAATGAAAGTTGAAAATCTCTTTTTTTTCGATCAAGAAATTCGAAAGATTATCCCGTTTTTTGAAGAAAAATCAGATCAGACATGCTGGAAAATCTTTATATTCGATCTAATGGAATAATCGAACTAAATTATCTAATCGAAAAAAATGAAAAATTGTACCATGTATGGCCACCCTTAGAAAGACTTTTGTGGTAAATAGATGGTGAGCTGCTGGGACGCATAATAATGCCATTGCAAACACCTAAGACAGCCTATCTGTTTCTCTCAATCTGAGTAAACAGCCTGCAGCACCTCTCCCTACATTGACTACAGGCAGAATGAAAAAGGCCACCAGACTACCAGGGAAAGTATGTAATCTGGAGAAGGGCTACTAGACCTCCAGGGAAATGTACATGGGGGGGAGGGGATCACTAGACTACCAAGGACATATATATAAACTACCAAGGAAATATATATAAAAGGGGGACATTCTGGCCACCTAGGAAATGTATATAAGGTGGAAGGTAGACTACTAGAAGACCACGGAAATAGGTAATGAAGGGGAAAAGGCCACTTGACTACCACTGAAATCAGTGTAATGCAGGCCATTAGACTACCAGGGAAATCTATAAGGAATAAGGGGTCCAACAGGGAAAACTATAAAAGGGAAACTAGACTACCAGGAAATACAGTAAGAAGTACCAAAATAAGACAGGGCAGTACCCACTAGCCAGTATAGAGGAACACAGGGGTCACAGTGCAGGGACCAATATATTAGGATGCAACAAAGGGACCACTATAGGGTGTCACAACAGAGTGATTATCATAAGAGAAGAACAGCATAGAGGCACACAGCACAGGAACCACTATTCGGATGCATTATGTATAATAACACTTTAGGGGGTCTTTAAAAAGGGCAGACACTTTGGGAAAAAACAACGGAAACACTGCAATGAGCATATATGATGGCACCATAAAAGTGGAAAGGCAATAGGAGCTAGCGCAATAAAAATACTGTTTAGCAATGCCCACTTTTTAGACCTTCTTTCTTTATAATAACATAGCCAAGTACTTGCCCAGTACACCTCTTCCTCTCACAAGCCCTGCATTACAATTGTTGCCAGTATAGTTACACTGCAATATGACATCAGCAACACCTTTGTAACAAAATACTGCCCAATGAAATAACATTTTGTTTTGAGAAAAACTAAATAGATAGATAGATAGATAGATAGATAGATAGATAGATAGAGTAGCAGTGAAAAGTATGTGAACCCTTTGGAATGATATGGATTTCGGCACAGATTGGTCATAAAATGTGATCTGATCTTTATCTAAGTCACAACAATAGATAATCATGGTCTGCTTAAACTAATACCACATAAATAATTAAATATTTCTGTGTTTCTATTGAACACAACATGTAAATATTCACAGTGCTAGTGGAAAAAGTATGGGAACCCCTAAACTAATGACATCTCCAAGAGCTAATGTAATTAAAATGAGGTGTTAGCCAGCTGGAGTCCAATCAATGAGATAAGATTGGAGGTGCTGGCTACAGCTGCCCTGCCCTATAAAAACACACACCAGTTTTGGGTTTGCTTCTCCCTAGAAGCATTGCCTGACGTAAATGATCGCACAAAAGAGCTCTCCGAAGACCTACGATTAAGAATTGTTGACTTGCATAAAGCTGGAAAGGGTTATAAATGTATCTCAAAAGCCTTTCTGTTCATGATTCCATGGTAATATAAATTGTCTATAAATAGAGAAAGTTCAGCACTGCTGCTACTCTCCCTAGGAGTCACCGTCCTGTAAAGATGACTGCAAGAGTACAGTGCAGAGAATGTACAATGAGTTGAAGAATCCTAGAGTGTCAGCTAAAGACTTAGAAAAGTCTTTGGCATATGCTAACATCCCTGTTAGTGAATCTATGATATGTAAAACACTAAACAATAATGGAATTCATTGGAGGACCACAGAGGAAGCCACTGCTGTCCTAAAAAAAAAAACATTGCTGCACATTTAAAGTTTGCAAAAGAGCACCTGGATGTTCCACAGCAATACTGGCAAAATATTCTGTGGACAGATGAAACCAAAGTTGAGTTGTTTGGAAGAAACACGCAACACTATTGGCTTGATTCACTAAGACAAATAACATGCTTTATGAAAGTTAACACGCCTTATCAGAGTAGCCTACGAACCCACAGGGCAAGTGGAGCTCTAATCACTGCCAATTAGCAGGCATAACTTTTTTTGCGCTTGCTATGCTACTCGGATAAGGCATGCTAACTTTGATAAGGCATGCTATTTGTTTGAGTGAATCAAGCCCTGTGTGGAGAAAATGAGGCACAGCACACCAACATCAAACTCTCATCTCAACTAAGAAGTATGGTGGTGGGGGCATCATGATTTGGGGCTGCTTTGCTGAGTCAGGGCCTAGATCAGCGGTTCCCAACCGGTGTGCCTCGACACACTTATGTGCCGCAGCAGCACCGGCTATGTGTCGCCACTCTGCTTGCCGCTCATCTCCCCCGCTCTATCTCCTCCCCGCTAATTGCCCTTCTCCTCCTATTAGTGCAGGACTACAAGAAAATGGCTGCAGTTGCAGACATCGGCGGCCATTTTCTTGTAGTCTTTACTAACTACGAGTCAGAGGGTGGAGGCGGAGCATTGAGGACGGAGCCAAAGTCTGGATGCTTGGAGGGAAGGAGGATAAGGGGCAAAGGGGTGGCCATGGAGCGGTGAGTTAGGGAAGTTTCTTCATGTGGCACTGTGTGAGCAGCAGTACACTGTCCCTGTACCAATCATATAGAATACTGTCCCTCAAGCTATTCTGCGCCAGCAGCAGCATTAGCAGCAAATTATTCCTGCAGCCCAATGTTTATTGTGCAGCAGCATTGCGTCCCTCTAACCACCTCCCCCCCACATTGTGTCAGCAGCAGTATATTGCAGCAGCATCAGCAGATTGTCCCTGCAGCCCCCATTGCACCAGCAGCATCAGAAGATTGTTCCTGAGCCCCCCATTGCACCAGCAGCAGATTGTCCCTGCAGCCCCCATTGCACCAGCAGATTGTTTCTGAGCCCCCCCAATGTTTCAGCAACATCAGCAGATTGTCCTTGCAGCCCCCATTGTACCAGCATCAGCAGATTGTCCCTGCACCACCAGCAGATTGTCCCTGCAGTCCCCATTGCACCAGCAGCATCAGAAGATTTTCTGAGCCCCCCATTGTTCCAGCAGCAGAAGCAGACTGTCGATGCAGCCCTTAATCATATACATGAAAAGCTCTAGCCCTCATTTTCAAGTGTGTTCTGAAAAATGCACTCTATTGATTTTCAAATTATTATCCTTATTTTTCTATCATACGTGACACGTCACGTATATCTGAATGTTTGGCGTGATGTGACGTGTCACGGATATCTGAATGTTTGGCGTGATGTGTCACGACCTGGAAAAGGTTGGGAACCACTGGCCTAGATGGATTGCTATCATCAAAGGAAAAATGAATTCCCAAGTTTATCAAGACATTGCACTGTGAATGTTTACATGGTGTGTGTTCAGTAAAGACATGGAAACATTAATTATTTGTGTAATATTAGTTTAAGCAGACTGATTGTCTATTGTTGTGACTTAGATGAAGATCAGATCACAATTTGTGCAGAAATCCATATAATTACAAAGGGTTCACATATTTTTATTGCTACTCTGTGTGTGTGTGTGTGTGTGTGTGTGTGTGTGTGTGTGTGTGTGTGTGTGTGTGTGTGTGTGTGTGTGTGTGTGTCATGAGTAGCAATTATGTTACTGTTGGTATATAAGTACTAAGCTAAATGTCTGAACTGCTAGTTTAGAAATTTTGGGTGGTTTTCATGTCATGTTAATGCAGCAAACAAGCAATCTGTATATTTTAAATGCAAAGTTACATTTTTTAAAGTTAATTTTTATTTAGCAATGTATTACATAGAGCTCTGTTAACATGTTGGGATGTTTCAAACACATTGACAATCCATGCTGTATGCGATTTTTCTGCTAGTTAGTGTCAGAAAATTTGGTGGCATTCTTGTTGCCATGGGCAAAATAACAATCACATGCATATGTTCAGTTTTTAGACATGTGAAAAAGGTAGAATAGGTTTAATAGGTATAATAGAAAAGGTTTACTTTATAGTCATAGGTTTTCTTTATAGGTTTTGCTTTATAGACACTAAAGCAAATAGGTTTGCTTTGCTTTACGCACACACACATAGGTTAATATCCCCCTTCACAAAAAAGGGCCTTAGACTACAATTGCTACATAAGACAATGACTATTGACAATGACTTTGGTAGAGGTTAATGTCCATACACACATATGAGAACTGTCGGAAGGCTGTACAGATGTGTCACTGGCCTCCAGGCTAGCAACATATTCTGTTACTGTGGGCTGTATGCACTAAACTGCATTAAAGAGAGTCTGAAGCGATAAAAAACTATTTTTTACTATTTTGTCCTCTTCAGCAATATGATCAGAGCTGAAACGCTGCATTCCTACAGCAGAACGATTTATTTATACCCCCAAAATCTCTGGGGCGAAATTCGGGGTTCCTTCCGGGTAGAGGCAGGTCTTCTTTATAGCACATGTGTTGAACTCCAGGCCTGGAGGGCCAGATCCATGCCAGTGTTTAGGATGGACTGAGAAAGAAAGGAATGTGTTCTACCTGATGGAACACACCTTTCCTGATTCAGACCCATCAATTCATTTAAGCTGTATCAAAGATGTGTAAGGATCTCAGCCATCGTCGGACCGGTTTGACATACCTGCTTTATAGGTTTTGCTTTATAGACACTAAAGCAAATAGGTTTGCTTTGCTTTACGCACACACACAGGTTAATATCCCCCTTCACAAAAAAGGGCCTTAGACTACAATAGCTACATAAGAAAGACAATGGCCTCAATTCACTAAGATCATGCTAGAGATAATAAGGCAAGAGAAAACTTACCTCCACACGTGAGAGAGTTATCTTACCTCTTCATTCCTTAAGTTACCTCTCCTGTAGTTAATTTACCTCCTCTGTAGTTAATTTACCTCCTCTGTAGTTATTTTCACATGCAGCTAATTAACAGCTTGTCTTTAACTCTGGAGTTAATTTAAGGATTGGAGAATTAATTTAAAGACAGAAGAGTTAACTTTAGGCTTGCCTGAGGTAAAATGTTTCCTGAATACTACATGCCTTATCACCATGGTAACAACTCTAGAAACGTTATTAAAGACAGGAAATAAGTTTAGTGAATTGAGGCCATTGACTATTGACAATGACTTTGGTAGAGGTAAATGTCCATATACACATATGAGAACTGTCGGAAGGATGTACAGATGTGTCACTGGCCTCCAGGCTAGCAACATATTCTGTTACTGTGGGTTGTATGCACTAAACTGCATTAACCACTTGAGGACCGTGGGCTTTACCCCCCTTAAAGTGACTCTGTAACAAAAATTACAACGTTTTTTTCTACCATGCTACAAGTTCCTAAACCTTTTCTAATCTGTTCTGGCTCACTGTAGCACTTTGTACTATCAAGGTCTATGTAATAAATCAATGTATCTTTCCTCTGTCAGACTTGTCGGCCTGTGTCTGGAAGGCTGCCAACTCTTCCGTGCTGGTCTGTTCCTCTATGCACACTCCAGTGTGTGTTTTATTTACATAAGCCAGCAGCTTCTCTGCTATCTTATCAGTGATAGAAGAGAGCTGGATAAAAATCCTCCTCTGTTAGGCTGTGAAAGTAGCTGGCTGACACATACTGAGGAATTACAAACACAGGCACAGGCAGAGCTGTCTGCAGGAAGCCTGTAATGTTCAGTGCATGAGAGAAGAAGGTACCAGAAGGTAAACACACAAATGATCTTTTGAGATTCAAAAGGAAAGCTGTATACAGCCTGCTTGTGTATGGATGTATTTTCTATGTGTGGACATACTGTACATCAATCTACTTCCTGTTTTGGTGGCCATTTTGTTTGTTTATAAACAAACTTTTTAAAACTGTTTTTGACTACTTTTTTTTTTTTAACAGGTAAGTTTTTTATTGTTTTCTTTTTTCAGTACAACAGTACAACATAACTGTGGTTACAACTTACAAACATATTACCCAAAACAGTAAGCTGTGGTAAGTCAGAGTCCCAAGAAGACAGTGAAGAAAATATGAAGAGAAGAGTAAAAGAGATGAAAGGGAGAAGAAAGAAAAGACATCTTAAGTAATGTTGCTTATAATATGTTATTCAAGTAAAGAGAAGACATATTAATAGAGTCTAATTAACAATATGTCACATATGACGGTATTCCATATTACATATAGAGAAGTGTCTCTGAACGTTCTATGGCCGGAGTAAGGAGATACATTTTATTACTCAATTGTCTGTAAAGATGCTACACTCACTTTTATCGGTGAATAAATACATTGTGTCTCACGTATAATGTTCAATAAAACATATATTCAGATATCTGTTTGAAGACTCCTACAGTGTTTATCACACCACCTAGACCATATGTTCTCGAACTTATTTGGGCAGTTTCTGCTTTTGTATGTCATTTTGCACAGGGGGAGCATATGATTAACTGTTGAAATCCATTCAGTCTTAGAGGGCTCTACCGGCTGGTTCCAGTGAATTAGAATGATTTTCCTAGCAACATGGCAAAGTGTGAATATCATAGCTTGTTTATATCTATTGTGGCTAGTTTTTGCAAATATTCCCAGCATTGCCATTCTTATGTCAAGTTTGAACGGAAGATCTAGTACCTTCCCAATAGTTTTTTCAACCTGTTCCCAAAACCTTTTGAGTTTTGGACATGTCCAGAACATATGTAGGTAGGCTCCTACTAGTGTACCACATCTAGTGCATATATTAGAGTGGGCTTGATTGATTCTATGCAGCCTATGTGGAGTGAAGTACACTCTATGAAGATATTTTAGATGCATTAGTCTGTCCCTGGACGAGATCAGGACCCCAGCTCCCCTTCCCACCACTTCCTCCCACTCCTCATTCTCTATTTCCCCTATGTCACCTGCCCATTGCGTACGTAGTTTATCAGTATTGTGGCCCATTTGGATTAGCAGGTCTGTATATATGGCTGATAGGGGTTTTCCTAAATTTTCCTGTATAAGGAGAGATTCCAGTGGGTCGGACCCCAGTTGCACCCCCCCCCTTCCAAATTGGGCAATGAATGCATGTGAGAGTTGTAGATACCTGAAATACATTTGTCGAGGGATATTATATAATTGTCTAAGTTCTGTGAAGGGCATTAGTGTTCCCGTATTAGTAATATCTTTCAATATTTTGATCCCATGTTTCGCCCATAGTGCCGGGTCTGGTATAGAAGAGAAGTGAGGTATATTAGGGTTGCCCCAAAGGGGGGTGTATGGGGATTGTCTCGCGGACACTGCAAATTTCTTTTGTAGATATTGCCACGCACGAATCGTGGTTTTCATGACTATAGTTATATGTGGGGATGAGTTTGATCCTCTAAAAGGGAGATTTAAAAGGGCCTCATATGATCCCATGATTGCCGCTTCTGCTACTATTGCGGGGTTAAGCTCGTTTCTGGAGAACCACCAACGGACTGTGACTAGTTGCGCTGCAAGGAAGTAATAGAAGAAATTAGGCATGGATAGCCCACCCTCGGAGGTCGGAAGCATTAATGTTTGAAGAGACATTCGGGGGAGTTTATTGGACCATATGAATGGAATTAGTATTTTATTTATTTCGTTAAAGTGTTTTTTGGGGATCCATACTGGGGAATTGCGGAAAATATATGTGAATTTAGGTAATAGCATCATCTTGACTGCATTGACTCTTCCTATTAACGTTAGAGGTAGGTCCTGCCAGGTATTACATTTATCCTTAACCTGTTGTATAATAGGGAAAAAATTATTCGTCAGGAATAGCTTAGTGTCTTTCTGTATTATAATGTTTTTGACTACTTTTAATGCGGCGGGGAGCGGCGAAATTGTGACAGAGGGTAATAGGAGATGTCCCCTAACACACTGGTATGTTTACTTTTGTGCGATTTTAACAATACAGATTCTCTTTAAAGAGACTCCGTAACAAAAATTGCATCCTGTTTTTTATCATCCTACAAGTTCCAAAAGCTATTGTAATGTGTTCTGGCTTACTGCAGCACGTTCTACTATCACCATCTCTGTAATAAATCAACTTATCTCTCTCTTGTCAGACTTGTCAGCCTGTGTCTGGAAGGCTGCCAAGTTCTTCAGTGTTGTGGTTCTGTGATGCATCTCTCCCCTACAGGCCCCTCTCTGCACACTGCCTGTGTATTATTTAGATTAGGACAGCTTCTCTCTTATCTTTTACAAGCTGGATAAATCGTCCTCTGAGCTGACTGGGCTTTCACATACTGAGGAATTACATACAGGCAGAGCTGTCTGCACTCTGCAGGAAGAAACAGCCTGACACTTCAGTGGATGATAGCTGCAGAGGGAAAGAAACACACAAGTGATCTCTTGAAATTCAAAAGGAATGCTGTATACAGCCTGCTTGTGTATGAATGTATTTTCTATGTGTGGACATACTGTACATCAACCTACTTCCTGTTTTGGTGGCCATTTTGTTTGTTTATAAACAAACTTTTTAAAACTGTTTCTAACCACTTTTAAAGGGGCACTATGGCAAAAAATTATGTTTTATAGCCACTGTACTATGCCTAGCTGTTTGTAGAGCATAGTGGCTTACATGTAGTGAGGCACAGGGGCTTTTTTTTTTAAACACTGACATCACCTTGTATACATTATCAGTCATGTCGGCAGAAGTACCTTTCCGACGCCACTTAGCCTGTTCCATGTAGTTGTAGGGAGGCAACTTTCCCTGTTGCTGTAACTGACGTTACAGTTTTCCCCTCTCTGCAGCGCTGGAAGGTTTGTTCTAAATTTCAACTGCACGATCGTGCAGTTATAGTGATCCCCCATGAGCCGTAAAGAGTAGCAGCTTATGTGCTGTGAGGGGAGTGGAACGCACCCTCCCTCTTACGTGAGATGCAACTGCATGTGAGGAGGACTGTGGAGGAACGCATCATCATTACTGATGACGCTGCCCGGCAAGGACCCCTGTAGCTGAAGCTGGCATGTGCTGCGCAGACAGAGCGGCAGCTTGCAGAGCAGACACAAGCGCTGTAGCTGTGTCCTGCTAATTGTACAGTAGTTGTGATTGTTGTTTTTTTTTGTGGTGAATTTTTTTTTTTACCCAATCCTTTTTTCAGTATTTTTTTTCTAAAGCAAATTGCAGGTAGTTATTCATTTTTTTTATTACTCTGGCTGAATAACTACCTGCAATTTGCTTTAGAAAAAAAATACTGAAAAAACGATTGGGTAAAAAAAAAAATTCACCACAAAAAAAACAACAATCACAACTACTGTACAATTAGCAGGACACAGCTACAGCGCTTGTGTCTGCTCTGCAAGCTGCCGCTCTGTCTGCGCAGCACATGCCAGCTTCAGCTACAGGGGTCCTTGCTGGGCAGCGTCATCAGTAATGATGATGAGTTCCTCCACAGTCCTCCTCACATGCAGTTGCGTCTCACTCCCCTCACAGCACATAAGCTGCTACTCTTTACGGCTCATGGGGGATCACTATAACTGCAGTTGAAATTTAGAACAAACCTTCCAGCGCTGCAGAGAGGGGAAAACTGTAACGTCAGTTACAGCAACAGGGAAAGTAGCGTCGGAAAGGTACTTCTGCCGACGTGACTGATAATGTATACAAGGTGATGTCAGTGTTTAAAAAAAAAGCCCCTGTGCCTCACTACATGTAAGCTACTATGCTCTACAAACAGCTAGGCATAGTACAGTGGCTATAAAACATAATTTTTCGCCATAGTGCCCCTTTAATGAGGCGAGGAGCGGTGAAATTGTGACAGAGGGTAATA
This sequence comes from Hyperolius riggenbachi, assembly GCF_040937935.1. NCBI lineage: Eukaryota > Metazoa > Chordata > Amphibia > Anura > Hyperoliidae > Hyperolius > Hyperolius riggenbachi. Next base: position 233,144,380 of record NC_090650.1, read on the forward strand.
GGAGATGTCCCCTAACGCACTGGTATGTTTACTTTTGTGCGATTTTAACAATACAGATTCTCTTTAAGGACCAGACCCTTTTTTTCCATTCAGACCACTGCAGCTTTCACGGTTTATTGCTCGCTCATACAACCTACCACCTAAATGAATTTTGGCTCCTTTTCTTGTCACTAATAAAGCTTTCTTTTAGTGCTATTTGATTGCTGCTGCGATTTTTACTTTTTATTATATTCATCAAAAAAGACATGGATTTTGTCAAAAAAATGATTTTTTTTTTTAACTTTCTGTGCTGACATTTTTCAAATAAGGTAAAATTTCTGTATACATGCAGCACGAAAAATGTGAACAAACATGTTTTTAATAAAAAAACCCCATTCAGCCTATATTGATTGGTTTGGGTAAAAGTTATAGCGTTTACAAACTATGGTGCAAAAAGTGATTTTTCCCATTTTGAAGCATCTATGACTTTTCTGACCACCTGTCATGTTTCATGAGGGACTAGAATTCCAGGATAGTATAAATACCTCCCAAATTACCCCATTTTGGAAAGAAGACATCCCAAAGTATTCACTGAGAGGCATGGTGAGTTCATAGAAGATTTTATTTTTTGTCACTAGTTAGCGGAAAATGACACTTTGTGACAAAAAAGAAAAAAAAAAAGTTTCCATTTCTGCTAACTTGCGACAGAAAAAAATGAAATCTGCCACAAACTCACTATGCTCCTCTCTGAATACCTTGAAGTGTCTACTTTCCAAAATGGGGTAATTTGTGGGGTGTGCTTACTGTCCTGGCATTTTGGGGGTGCCTAATTGTAAGCACCCCTGTAAAGCCTAAAGGTGCTCATTGGACTTTGGGCCCCTTAGTGCAGTTAGGCTGCAAAAAAGTGCCACACATGTGGTATTGCCGTACTCAGGAGAAGTAGTATAATGTGTTTTGGGGTGTATTTTTACACATACCCATGCTGGGTTGGAGAAATATCTCTGTATATGACAATTGTTTGATTTTTTTTTACACACAATTGTCCATTTACAGAGATTTCTCCCACCCAGCATGGGTATGTGTAAAAATACACCCCAAAACACATTATACTACTTTTCCTGAGTACGGCGGTACCACATGTGTGACACTTTTTTGCAGCCTAGGTGCGCTAAGGGGCCCAACGTCCTATTCACAGGTAATTTTGAGCCATTTGTTTTCTAGACTACTCCTCACGGTTTAGGGCCCCTAAAATGCCAGGGCAGTATAGGAACCCCACAAGTGACCCCATTTTAGAAAGAAGACACCCCAAGGTATTCCATTAGGTGTATGGCGAGTTCATAGAAGATTTTATTTTTTGTCACGAATGATGCGATCGCCCCGCCCATGCCCGTACAAGAACCGCCGCCATTTGTACATGCGGCGGTCCTTGCGGGGTCCACTTCCCGGCCGCCATTTGTACATGTGGTGGTCGGGAAGTGGTTAAAGAGAGTCTAAAGCGATAAAAAACTATTTTTTACTGTTCAGTCCTCTGCAGCAATATGATCAGAGCTGAAACGCTGCATTTCCGCAGCAGAACGATCTATTTATACCCCCGAAATCCCCAGGGCGAAATTTGTGGTTCCTTCCGGGTAGAGGCAGAGCTTTGTACAGTAGCTCTACCTCTGCTCTTCTTTCACTGAGAGGGGCGGGGAGAGACAGAGATTGGTGAAGATTCACTGGAAGTGAAGGCAGAGCTACAGCGCAAAGCTCTGCCTCCGCCGATCAGCAAAATCCACGACCTGGAAAGCCATGGAATTTTGGGGGTATAAATAGATCATTATGCTGTGGGGATGCGGCATTTCAGCTATGGTCTTATTGCTGAAGGGGACTGGACAGTTTTTTTTTATTGCTTCAGACTCTCTTTAAGCAGAATTACATGCATAACATCTTACGCACAATGAGCAGAGCGTAAGGTATTGCATGTAATATATTGCTTTCTGCGCCACTCATTGGGCTTGATTCATTAACTATTTCAGCCCGTGGGTTGTTTTCACCTTATGGATGAAAGGAATCTTCACATTTCAGCGCTTCTCAGATTCATTCCCCAATAACTTTATCACTATTTACCACAACAAAATGATCTATACCTTGTTTTTTTGCCACCAATTAGGCTTTCTTTGGGTGGTATATTATGCTAAGTATCATTTGATTCTAAATGCATTTTTATGGGAAAAATAAGAAAAAAATGAAAAAAAAAATCATTATTTCTCCGTTTTCGGCCATTATAGTTTTAAAATAAAACTTAAAACTGTGGATAAAAGCCACACATTTTATTTGCCCATTTATTACTGGGCATTGCAACATTTAAATTATATCTCTTGTATAATGTATGGTGACAATATTTTATTTGGAAATAAAGGTGCATTTTTTAAGTTTTACATCCATCACTAATTAGAAGCCTATAATTTAATAATAATATACCCCCTTGACATACATATTAATTTTACTATTTGGCCACAAGATGTCTTCACGCATTATTTCCTATTGCGTGCAATAAGTACGCTAAATAGGAAGTAATGCGTGCCTGTGTTACTTCGGAAGTGACGCAGGCATTTCATTGATATTGTTGATCACGTGAACCTAGAGGGAAAATTATTGAATCTGAACTTTGTCCCATTCATGTATCTAATGATCAGCAGCAGGACTGGTGGGATTGAGCAAGCGGGAGGGAGCGCGGTGGCACCATTTGAGAATGATCACTGTTTTTGAACAAAAACAATGATCATTCTTTCCGGACAAGTACTGTTTGGCTCAGGGGACTTCCGCACACATGATCGCACACACAGACTGCACAATTGTGAGCCTCATGCCCCTGCAGCTACAGCAACACCAGCCGCAAACATGAAACTCACGTCTGTGCAGCTGAAGTGGTTAACCATTTCAGCCCACGGGTATTTTTCACCTTACAGACGAGAAGAATTTTCCCATTTCAGCGCTCCTCCCTTTCATTCCCCAATAACTTTATCACTACTTATCGCAAAGAAACGAGCTATACCTTATACACCAATTAGGCTTTTTTTGGGTGGTACATTATGGTAAGAATTATTTTATTCTAAATGCATTTTAACAGGAATAATTAATACAAAGAAATGAAAAAAAAAATCATTATTTATCAGTTTTCGGCCATTATAGTTTTAAAATACTACATGCTACCATAATTAAAATACACACATTTTATTTGTCCCGGTTAGTGCAATGTTAAATTATATCCCTAGTATAATGTACGGTGACAATATTTTATTTAGAAATAAAGGTACATTTTTTCAGTTTTACATCCGTCACTAGGAAAGTGACGCACGCTTCAATGGAAGCCTGCATCACAGGTGTCCAGCGGGAAGATTAATGAATGAATCTTAAATCCAACGATAATCGGCGTGAACAGTGGAAATCATCGGAGGAAGGAAGCACGTGGCGGCCCTATTTAAGAATGAACACTGTTTTTGAACAATAACAGTGAACAGGGGACTTTTGTCCCGCGCAGCCAATCGCCCCTGTTTGCGGCAACATTGCGATCGCGGGCATCTGCCCGCATGATTGCCTGCACAGCCTCCCAAACTGCAGGGACGTGACTAGCGCATCCCTGTGGCTATAGCAGCTCCTGCTACGGACGTGAAGCTCACGTCTGCGTGACATTAGTAGTTAAGCTGTGCTGCTAAAGCTAATGAATCAAGCCCAATGTGCGATAAGACTTTACACACATAATGAGCATTGATATTATAAACACACAGAACCCTGTGTTCATACTACTGGAGCAATACAAACATATTGAAGCCAATATAATGTCAGTTTCACAAAACTGATTAGGCAAATTTTCTCAGCATAGTCAGAAGTTTGATGAAAATTTTGCAAGCATATCAGCAACTAAATTACTAATCCCTAGTTAATAGATTACACCAACAAACCCTTTGATTGAATCAGAAAAAATGGGAGTGTTGTATTGATTGAAGTAGATAGCAGGACATTAAAAAATATATTTTTTCAATAATAAATATATATATATTTTTGTATTAATGTGTTGACGTGCTTATTACCCTTTTATTTATTTCACTAAAAAGGAGAGGACATCTAGGAGCCTTATCATTATAAAAGAGGACTTTCATATTACACTGAAAGTCCTGACCATACTATTAGTGGTGGTAAGAACCATGTGGGCTGGTATTACATAGGTAGTGGTATCCAGTGCTTGCAAGATCAGACTTCCCAACTTAAGCCAAGCTTACTTTAAAGGACAACTATCAAAGTAAACTAAAATTCTAAATGCCACATATATTTCAATTAATTACTAGCAAATAGAATACACAGGCATTTTTTTCATCTTTTCATGTTTTATGTGAAGAAAATATGACATTTACATAAAATAGGTTTCACTGTGTGCATTACTATGGAGAGCTGTGTCCAGAACATCCAGCATACAGAAAAAATCTTCACTGGCTGTTATACTGACTGTATCTAAAATCCCTCAGCTGTTCTCATGTGATATGTGAGTGAGAAAGCAGTGTGTGTGTGTGTGTGTGTGTGTGTGTGTGTGTGTGTGTGTGTGTGTGTGTGTGTGTGTGTGTGTGTGTGTGTGTGTGTGTGTGTGTGTGTGTGTGTGTGTGTGTGTGTGTGTGTGTGTGTGTGTGTGTGTGTGTGTGTGTGTGTGTGTGTGTGTGTGTAAGCAGGGCAGAAACAAACAGTAAATCATTCCTCTGTGAATAATGACAGAAAAGTGTAACCTAGCAACATGGTAGTGCTCTAGCATTGACTTTGACTTTTTTTTCACACAGGCCGTGCTGAGAGACCTCTGAAAAGCTTTCTAGTGTTGCTGGCTAAAAAGCTTTAAAGGTATGTGGGGTTTACAGAAGAACAGTTTCTTTGATAGTAGTTCTTTACATAGTGTACCACCGTTTTATTTCTAAGGTGTCCCTAGCTGACTTTCCAATTAACTGTATAGGATTAAAGCATAATTGATAATGATCTGTAGCAAAAGAATAAAAGGGAAGGCTTTAGGACAACTAACATGTCACTTGCCCACCCACTTGATCTATAGTCAGTTGTATGAATGAGGCATGGATAGTCACAGACACTGAACAAGCATACAGGTCCAATGCCCTAACTAGATTAGTTGCATATTTGTTCAGATGTGTGCTTCAGACACTACTACAGGCAAAAAGATTAGCTGGACAGCCAGGCAACTGGTGTTTTTGAAAAGGAAATAAATGTCAGTCACCATAACATTGTCACTTTAGGTTCCTTTCAAGTCTGGGGGCACATGAAATGTAAATTCCAAAGGTAATATAGTTACACTAACAAACTTAATTTTCTTCAGAATTTGATTTGTTGCTTAGACTGGTTTAGGAATTAAGAGGAATCTGGAATCCTTTTTACTGGTCAAATCAAAGGCTGCAAATGACCATTATTTAATGGCTCGCATAATTCAGGCTAGTTTAACCATTTAGGCCATGCGGACGTGAGCTTCACGTCCGCAGCGGCAGCTGCTACAGCCGCAGGAATGCTCTAGTCACATCCTTGCAGTTTGGGGGGGGGGTATGTCCGTGATCGTGAAATTGCCGGCAACAGGGGGGATTGGCTGCAGAGGACAAAAGTCCCCTGTGCCAATCTGTTCTTTTTCTCTGAGAATAAACACAGTTTTTGTTGAAAAAAAGTGTTCATTCGTAAATAGAGCGCTTCCTCCCGCCGACGATATCCGCTACTTTCCGCCACCCGATCGTTAGATTTATTTAATCTCCCCGCAGGACACTCGTGATGCAGGCTTCCATTGAAGCCAGCGTCACTTCTCTAATAACAATGTAGCAACAAATTGTTTCCTATGTAGTGTACTTGTACGCTACATAGGATTTTGGTCAGCGGGGACAAGTAAAATTAGATCTACAGACTTTAGGGAATAAAAAATAATATTTATGTCAAGAGGGCATATTATTATAAATGTATGGGCTAAAAATTAGCAATGGATGTAAAACTGAAAAAATGTACCTTTATTTCCAAATAAAATATTGTCACCATACATTATTGTAATGATCCGCTCAGCTGGCTGCACAGGCAGACAGCTGTTTGACCATTCCTCTAGTCTGTGGGCTGCAGGTCTCTGGAAGAGAGACCTGTCTTTTCTTTGCAAGTTCCAGACCTGTTCTGCTGCTGAGGGATTTGCATACATTGGTTATGCAAATCACCTAGCTGCCTCCTTTGTAGGCTGGCAGTATAAAAAGCTATGTTTTCACAGAGTCCTTTGCTGGTCATCCCTTCAGGGTTTGTTGAAACACTCCTACAGTGTCAGCCATGCTATTTCTTGTCAAAGTTATCTTAGAGTAATTATTGGGACTGCACTAGGCAGCTTCCCTAGTGCAGGTAGATTATCTGTTTTGTCTGTATTGCCTCTCTGTTGCGATTGTCCTGTCGCCAACGGTGGTCATCAGGAAATCTTTCTGTCTGTCTGGGGGTGCTAACCAGAGCAGCGGTTGCTACTGGTAGCCCCTTCTGTTCATCTGTCTTGCTTGGATCGCACTAGCCTCTAGCGGTAGTGGCTGTGGATCCTTCTGATCTGCGTTCTTGGAGTATAGCTGGAGCAGCGGTTGCTACCTGCTATCTCATCTGTCTGTCTTGCTTGGATCGCACTAGCCCCTAGCGGTAGCGGCTGTGGATCCTTCTGATCTGCTTTCTTGGAGTATAGCTGGAGCAGCGGTTGCTACCTGCTATCTCATCTGTCTGTCTTGCTTGGATCGCACTAGCCCCTAGCGGTAGCTGCTGTGGATCCTTCTGATCTGCCTTCTTGTCCCTGTACTTGGATCGCACTCACTCTGGCGGAAAGAGCAGTGGATCCTGCTAAGCTCTGTTGTCATACTTGGATCGCACTCGCTCTGGCGGAAAGAGCAGTGGATCTTATCTGACCTATACCTGTTTTCTTTTGATCTGTCTGTCTTGTCTGATACGAATGCTTGCTGTAGGCTCGGTGAGGTAACCGTTAAGTAAGCGCTCGCGTTCTCTGTTTTGCGTTTGTCTGTCGGTGGTTAGTTAGGCGTGCTTGTCTCTGTTGCGCTTAACGTGTGGAGATCGTGCTGTAAACGCGTTCGCTGTTGCGAATGAGTGCGGTGTTTGCGTTTAGTTAGCGTTTGTTATTTTCGTTATTTTTTTCATTGTCGTTTGCTGTGCCTTTGCTACTCTTGAGTTCTGTTCTGATCAGTCTTGTGTCACTTCTGGCGATCGCCTTTCTCGCGATCGCGTTCTTGCTTTTGTTTCTGCTGATGTGTGTTCACCGTCACAGCGTCGCGACTAGATTGGTGAACACACATTCATCCTGTATCTGTGCTCTTTCTCTTTAAGGGCTGTTCAGCCCCGTATTGTCTTAGATCTGTACAATTCCCATCTGGCATTTGTGGCTGTGCAGAGACTGTGCTCGTCTGCACTCCACAGCTCCATCTGCCAGTGGGAATTGCCCTCTGCTGGTACATTGCACCTAGCCTGGGTTCACCCAATTATACACTTGTGGAGGGTTTTCGCTGTGTCAGTGCGCGTCTTGTGCACTGACCGCGAAAACTATTCCGCAAACGTTACAGAATGACCAGCCAAACTGAAATTCCCAGGGTAGAGGGAACGTTCGATTTGCTTCAGATGTCATCGCCTAAGACAAAAGCATATGTGGATCCTATTATAGGTAGGATCTTACATTATATTAAAGCAGTTAAAAAATCTGTGCAAGTTCCTGATTCCAACCCAAATGAAGATTACCTTGATACAGGGTTGTTTGAACCGCCATTTGCCTCATGGGAAATAAGGGCTTTGATGGAAGAATTTGACTTTGATTGGAAGGCCTTTTGCGATTTTTACATCGCAAAAAGCGAAGATGTTCTGAATGATTGTCTCGATTCTATGTATGATTTGACTGATTCTAATGAGTGTGACGAGTGTCTTGTGGATTTGGTGATTTGTGTGTGGCAGACTATTTTGGATGAATTGCACACACGTCCAACCAATTACTTCCAATAAAGAGACACCATTGTCACATGATTATTTCTGTCTTCCTGGGGTAATGCAAGTGAGTTTAAGCACTGTGCAACTTGAGATGAATAGGTGTGCCTCGTTTGTGGACACCTGTGTGAATTTTGATAAATTCTCTTCTGTTTGTTTGGAGTTTGAATCTGTGCGATTTGATGCCTGTTTTTCTCATAATCCTGTTATGAAGAAAACTCCTAAACCATGCAGCCTCAAAAGTAACCCTTTTAACACCTTGCAGTCCGCTCCACAGATTGCGGAGGCTTGCGCTTTGGAAGCATCAGTTTCGCAACCTAAAGTGATCGTGGATTCGCAAATTTTGCGTTCTGTCTCCTCAGATTCGACATTGTTAGCTGAGTCTAAGAGTGAGACAGCACTTTGGTTTTGCGAATCTGACACGGAGGCATCCTTGCTGTGTCCAGAGAAGGGTTCTCTGAGTCCACCCTGTACTCTGGATGAGTCACTTTTGCCTTGTATAAAATCTGCCTGCAGTGAAACGAAACTCAGAGAGTCAGAGCTAGTTTCACTAGATATTCCTGTGTCTCTTTGTCCTGATCATGAAATTCAGTCTCAACTTATGGTGGAACCATTCCTGGGACATCTGCCCTGCCTGCAGGAGGTATTTAATGTTCAGCCCTGTAACATGGAAAGTTCAGAATCCTTCATAGAAAACTTGGAAAATGACATTTCTGAGGTCTTGGTTAATGTTTTGGAGGTTTCCAAGTCCCTCCTAAAGGATGCAGAACTTCTAGGAGATGCCTCCTGCCCCCCAGATCCGTCGGAGGTTTTGCCCACTTCGGTAGGCATTGCTCTTGTGCTGACTACCTTTGCAGCTCTTGTGGAGCTTCACTCATGTGTAGTCAATGATGATATTACAGTCACAGAAAATTCTGAAGTTAAGTCCGAGTTTTCTTTTGAAAGACCAGTACCTGTGACCTCTACTAGTGATGGTTTTCTGCCCGGTCCTGGTTTTGGTCTTGTCGTGTCGGACTCTGAGGTTGGCAGTTCCCCGACATGTCCTGAGGTTTCTCCTGTGCTGGTGTACCCCAATGTGCTCTGTGACCCAGAAAGCCCAAGTGTGCCTCGGTTACCAGCATGCTCAGATGTTTCTTCGGTGGAGACATGCTCTGATATAGCCTGCCTGCTTGCATGCCCAGAAGTGGACCCTGAAAGTCCTGATCTTGATGGGTGTCCTGGTGATTCTGAATCCAGAATAATTATAGGTTCCATAGGGGTTCTTGGTAGTTCTCCATGTGAGCCTGGTGAGCGTTCTGGCCTCTTGGGATCTCTGCGGAGCTTCAAAGGGTTCTGGGAGATTCCGTGAGAAATTTTGCTTGGTACCCTGGTTAAGATCAACAGTGGCTTTTGTGTTGAAAGGGACACTTCGAACAGGTATTGTGGCAGGTTTGGTATTTTCGGACGCTCCCTTGAAGGTGGTGGGTATTGTCTGGAGGGTGTCGATGGCTTCTTCTTTGGCGTTCACAGTCCTGATGGGTGTTATGCTGAGACTGGTAGTACTGATGGGCATGTTTCGGTGGCTTCTGTTTCCGATGAGGTCAGTTTCGAGTGGACTGACTCTGGAATTGGGCCTTGTCGGGTTGTCCCGACCTTCATGAGTCTTCAGTTAGAGTTTTGTGGAAATACCAGTTTTGAGAGACGTCTGGAATCCGTCCCTAGTGGGGGGGGGGGGGGGGGGGGTACTGTAATGATCCGCTCAGCTGGCTGCACAGGCAGACAGTTGTTTGTCCATTCCTCTAGTCTGTGGGCTGCAGGTCTCTGGAAGAGAGACCTGTCTTTTCTTTGCAAGTTCCAGACCTGTTCTGCTGCTGAGGCATTTGCATACATTGGATATGCAAATCACCTAGCTGCCTCCTTTGTAGGCTGGCAGTGTAAAAAGCTATGTTTTCCCAGAGTCCTTTGCTGGTCATCCCTTCAGGGTTTGTTGAAACACTCCTAGAGTGTCAGCCATGCTATTTCTTGTCAAAGTTATCTTAGAGTAATTATTGGGACTGCACTAGGCAGCTTCCCTAGTGCAGGTAGATTGTTATCTGTTTTGTCTGTATTGCCTCTCTGTTGCGATTGTCCTGTCGCCAACAGTGGTCATCAGGAAATCGTTCTGTCTGTCTGGGGGTGCTAACCAGAGCAGCGGTTGCTACTGGTAGCCCCTTCTGTTCATCTGTCTTGCTTGGATCGCACTAGCCTCTAGTGGTAGCGGCTGTGGATCTTTCTGATCTGCGTTCTTGGAGTATAGCTGGAGCAGCGGTTGCTACCTGCTATCTCATCTGTCTGTCTTGCTTGGATCGCACTAGCCCCTAGCGGTAGCGGCTGTGGATCCTTCTGATCTGCCTTCTTGTCCCTGTACTTGAATCGCACTCGCTCTGGCGGAAAGAGCAGTGGATCTTATCTGACCTATACCTAAGCAGGTCAGACTGTGTCTGCACATGTATGTGATGGGAGAATAAATACTTCACGTTTATTGCTTCTACGTTTGTGTGCGGACTCCTTCATGAAAATTACTTGCACATTGCCTGGGGGTCCAGCATCAGCCTACCTACCGACGTGTGTGCGATCCTTGTATTGGATAGATTGGTGAACACACATTCATCCTGTATCTGTGCTCTTTCTCTTTAAGTGCTGTTCAGCCCCGCATTGTCTTAGATCTATACAATTCCCATCTGGCATTTGTGGCTGTGCAGAGGCTGTGCTCATCTGCACTCCACAGCGCCATCTGCCGGTGGGAATTGCCCTCTGCTGGTGCATTGCATCTAGCCTGGGTTCACCCAATTATATGCTTGTGGAGGGTTTTCGTTGTGTCAGTGCGCATCTTGTGCGCTGACCGCGAAAACGATCCCGCAAACGTTACAATTATACTATGGATATAATTTTAACGTTGCAATAACAGGGGCAAATGGGCAAATAAAATGTGTGGATTTTAATTATGGTAGCATGTGGTATTTTAAAACTATAATGGCCAAAAACTGAAAAAATAATGATTTTTTTTTTACATTTTTTTCTGAATTATTCTCGTTAAAATGCATTTAGAACAAAATAATTCTAAGCATAATGTACCACCCAAAGAAAGTCTAATTGGTGGCAGAAAAAAAAAGGTGTAGCTCATTTCTTTGTGATAAGTAGTGATACAGTTATTGGGGAATGAAAGGGAGGAGCATTGAAATGGGAAAACTCCTCTCATCCATATGGTGAAAAATACCCCTGGGCTGAAATGGTTAAAGAAATCAAATACAAACTCAAATCAAAAGTGATTTTACATTTTTACATATTTTCAGTTATATGACCCCCATTTTCTCCAGGTACCATCAACTGGAAAAATATTGCATGTTCTCCATATATTGGTAGGAGAGGTAGTAATATAATGCAACACCACCCTCCTATCACTATCCTACAGGCTGTAACATTTATGCTAATCAATTTATACCTCTGTATTCATGATACATAAACATTTTTTTGATTACCTAGTGACAGCAAGTATGTTAATCGACACAACAGCACCAGTTAGATGGTGAAGAGGTCGAACTACTTTGATCCTTGTAGTCAGAGTGGTCCTTTCATGCAGTGTCTTTTTTAAATTACTGAAAAAGGTAAACGTTGGATTAGTGAATGTGCAACTCACCAAAATGTTTCAATGAATTGACATATTTTTTAAAATATCCACGCAGACAGCTGGGCAGAAAATAATGCTCAGTTTTAAGGTTTAACATTTTAGAAACTGTTCTAACATATTTTTTAAAATAAAACATATGATTTACAACATTTGAAATGCTTTAAAATTATGATTTAGAAATGTCAGATGCTGACAAACTCATCACTTAATTGTCACGTTGTTCAGAACTGTCAGTAGACAAATGACATACGATGAATCGTCTTGGTGGATTTGCAAGAAAATAGGATGATAAAGACAAGAATCAGGTCATTTTATTTTTACATTTATGGATAGAAGAACTTAGGAAGACTATATATACTGTATATCTATATCTATCTATCTATACATTATGTAGCATGGTGGCGTAGTGGTTAGCTCTCTCGCCTTGCAGCGCTGGGTCCCTGGTTCGAATCCCAGCCAGGGCACTATCTGCAAAGAGTTTGTATGTTCTCTCCGTGTCTGCGTGGGTTTCCTCCGGGCACTCCGGTTTCCTCCCACATTCCAAAAAACATACGGATAAGTTAATTGGCTCCCCCTAAAATTGGCCCTAGACTACAGTACTTACACTACATAATATAGACATATGGCAATGGTAGGGATTAGATTGTGAGCTCCTTTGAGGGACAGTTAGTGACAAGATATATATATATATATACACTGTACAGCGCTGCGTAATATGTCGGCGCTATATAAATACTAAATAATAATAATAATAATACACACAGTGCTGCCAATAATTATTCAGTTAGTTACTTTTATTCAACCAGCATGTAATTTGTTTGACAGGAAATGACATAGATGTTGTACAAGAAGCATTATTGTGGAAAAAAACAAAACATTTATCAGCTTTTATTTACATTTAAGCCCAAAGTGTCCAGTCCAAAATTATTCATACCCTTCACAAACTGTCACAGTCTTTGGGAAAATCCAAAGTTTTATACCATTCCAAATAGTCCAATTACCCTGCATGACCCTTCCAAAGCATCCTAATTACCCTGAATAATTTGGAACAGCTGTTTTAATCAACTCAACAGGTGAAAAACAGAAGCTCTCTGCAGTTGGCTTGTGGACTGTCATTGCTAAGACAAAGGAGCTCCGTGAGGACCTGCGGCTGTGCATAGTGGCTGCTCACAAGTCACGAAAAGACCACTTCTAAATGTCTTCAAGTTCCAGTGGTTACAGTGCAAAGTATTATTAAAAAGTACAAGATGTTCCACACTGTGGAAAATCTCAGAGGATGTAGTAGGTGAAAAAGGATCACCACCAAGGCCATGCTGGGGAATCTGGGCTCTGCTAGTGGCAATGTCTCAGGGCACACAATCCAACAGGCACTGCACACTGCTGGGTTCCACAGATGCAGACCAAGATAAGGCACACAAAATATTACTTGGCCTTTGCAAATGCTCATCTGGACAAAGAAGAAGACTTCTGGTCTTCTGTGTTATGGTCAGATGAAACAAAAATTGAATTGTTTGGTCACAATGATGTTTCCTTCATTTGGCGTAAAAAAGGAGACACCTTCAACCCAAAGAACATCATCCCCACTGTCAAACATGGTGGTGGGAACCTAATGCTATGGAGGTATTTTTCAGCAAATGGACCAGGGAACCTAATCACAGTTAATGGCTAGAGATGGCCCGAACCTCTGATTTTCGGTTCGCGAACTTCCGCAGAAGGTTCGGTTCGCGCGAAATATCGCGAACCGCAATAGACTTCAATGGGGAGGTGAACTTTGAAAACTAGAAAAAATTATGCTGGCCACAAAAGTGATGGAAAAAATGTTTCAAGGGGTCTAACACCTGGAGGGGGGCATGGCGAGTGGGATACACGTCAAAAGTCCCGGGGAAAAATCTGGATTTGACGCAAAGCAGCGTTTTAAGGGCAGAAATCACATTGAATGCTAAATTGCAGGCCTAAAGTGCTTAAAAACATCTTGCATGTGTATACATCAATCAGGGAGTGTAATTAGAGTACTGCTTCACACTGACACACCAAACTCACTGTGTAACGCACCGCAAACAGCTGTTTGCATAGTGACGGCCGTGCTGGACTGGTGCGCACCATGGCGAGATTGCTCTTCCTCACTCAGTGATGTCAGGTAATGTCTGACTGCCTTATCAACTTTCAATGGTTCTTTCTCTACCATTGTTAAAGCTTACATCTATTTTTTTTAAATACTTGTTCTGCTTGCTGTTCAGTACCTGCAACGAGAATCTTATGGAGGGCAAGTCTGCCATTGCGAGTGACCACAGGTAATGGCCGGGGTATCCTGGTTCGATTCCGGTCCGGAGTGGGAGCCTAAACGGCTGCCACCCCCGCACATCCAAGGAAGGCAGCAGGCATGGCATGCACGTCCCGTGGTAGTGACCAAAAATAACAATACAGGAGGACTTTCTAAAGCCCTGCTGTATATGTGAAATGAATCAACTTTAATGAGAACCTGTACTGAGTAAAATTATTTAAAATAAACACATGAGGTAACTTCAAATGAACATTAAATAGTTATCTTGCCATTAGTTCCTCTCAGAAGCTCACCATTTTATTCTGACAATGATTCCTTCCAGTTCTGACAACATTTTGTCAGAACTGAAATATATCAGTTGCTGTCAGTTATATATCAGTTACTGTCAGTTATAGCTGAGTGGACAACTTATATGCCCGGTAATGTCCATATCTCCCTATGGCTCAAGTGGACGATGTTACAGTTCTACAGTGTGCTGACCAGAAAGCTGTTATGGGGTAATGACCATTTTCAAAATGGAGGACGGAGAATTCCCATGATCACAGTGGACATACAGGACGCAGGAGAGGAGAAAGAGATTAGAAGGAAAAACTACACGGGAGGTAAGTATGACTTGTGTATGCTTATTTTGACTTTCAATTTTCAGTTCAGGTTTTCTTTAAATCCTTTAATGAGAATCTTATAGAGGGCAAGTCTGATGGTGCCTTCACTGCGACTCACCAGGTTGGTCACCTCCTCAAGGAGGCGAGAATCTGTTATGGAGGGCAAGTCTGCCATTGTGAGTGACCACGGGTAATGGCCGGGGAATTCTGGTTCGATTCCGGTCCGGAGTGGGAGCCTAAGAAACGGCTACCACCCCCGCACATCCAAGGAAGGCAGCAGGCATGGCATGCACGTTCCGAGGTAGTGACCAAAAATAACAATACAGGAGGACTTTCGAAGCCCTGCTGTATATGTGAAATGAATCAACTTTAAATCCTTTAATGAGAATCTGTTATGGAGGGCAAGTCTGATGGTACCTTCACCACGACTCACCAGGTTGGTCACCTCACCTCCTCAAGGAGGCGAGAATCTGTTATGGAGGGCAAGTCTGCCATTATGAGTGACCACGGGTAATGGCCGGGGAATCAGGGTTCTATTCCGGTCCAGAGTGGGAGCCTGAGACCCATGCTGTATAAGTAATGTACCTGCCCTGATCGTGCTTTGCAGACCAGGCATCTGTGGTCCCTTGACCCAGTGCAAGACGAACGCAAGTCGAACCAAATCGAAAGCATTTGCCAATAATGTGTTATTATGGAGGGCAAGTCTGCCATTCATTCAAATGTGTGAAACTTTCTATGGTACTTTCTCAGTACCATGGTGACCATGGGTAATGGCCAGGGAATCCTGGTTCGATTCCGGTCCGGAGTTGGAGCCTAAGAAACGGCTACCACCACACATCCAAGGAAGGCAGCAGGCATGGCATGCACGTCCCGAGGTTGTGAGCAAAAATAACAATACAGGAGGACTTTTGAGGCCCTGCTATACAGGGAGTGCAGAATTATTAGGCAAATTAGTATTTTGACCACATCATCCTCTTTATGCATGTTGTCTTACTCCAAGCTGTATAGGCTCGAAGCCTACTACCAATTAAGCATATTAGGTGATGTACATCTCTGTAATGAGAAGGGGTGTGGTCTAATGACATCAACACCCTATATCAGGTGTGCATAATTATTAGGCAACTTCCTTTCCTTTGGCAAAATGGGTCAAAAGAAGGACTTGACAGGCTCAGAAAAGTCAAAAATAGTGAGATATCTTGCAGAGGGATGCAGCACTCTTAAAATTGCAAAGCTTCTGAAGCGTGATCATCGAACAATCAAGCGTTTCATTCAAAATAGTCAACAGGATCACAAGAAGCGTGTGGAAAAACCAAGGCGCAAAATAACTGCCAATGAACTGAGAAAAGTCAAGTGTGCAGCTGCTAAGATGCCACTTGCCACCAGTTTGGCCATATTTCAGAGCTGCAACATCACTGGAGTGCCCAAAAGCACAAGGTGTGCAATACTCAGAGACATGGCCAAGGTAAGAAAGGCTGAAAGATGACCCCCACCGAACAAGACACACAAGCTGAAACGTCAAGACTGGGCCAAGAAATATCTCAAGACTGATTTTTCTAAGGTTTTATGGGCTGATGAAATGAGTGAGTCTTGATGGGCCAGATGGATGGGCCCGTGGCTGGATTGATAAAGGGCAGAGAGCTCCAGTCCGACTCAGACGCCAGCAAGGTGGAGGTGGAGTACTGGTTTGTCTGGTATCATCAAAGATGAGCTTGTGGGGCCTTTTCGGGTTGAGGATGGAGTCAAGCTCAACTCTCAGTCCTACTGCCAGTTTCTGGAAGACACCTTCTTCAAGCAGTGGTACAGGAAGAAGTCTGCAACCTTCAAGAAAAACATGATTTTCATGCAGGACAATGATCCATCACACGCGTCCAAGTACTCCACAGCGTGGCTGGCAAGAAAGGGTATAAAAGAAGAAAAACTAATGACATGGCCTCCTTGTTCACCAGATCTGAACCCCATTGAGAACCTGTGGTCCATCATAAAATGTGAGATTTACAAGGAGTGTCTGAACAGTGTCTGGGAGGCTGTGGTTGCTGCTGCACGCAATGTTGATGGTGAACAGATCAAAACACTGACAGAATCCATGGATGGCAGGTTTTTGAGTGTCCTTGCAAAAAAAGGTGGCTATATTGGTCACTGATTTGTTTTTGTTTTGTTTCTGAATGTCAGACATGTATATTTGTGAATGTTGAGATCTTATATTGGTTTCACTGGTAAAAAGAAATAATTGAAATGGGTATATATTTGTTTTTTGTTAAGTTGCCTAATAATTATGCACAGTAATAGTCACCTGCACACACAGATATCCCCCTAAAATAGCTAAAACTAAAAACAAACTAAAAACTACTTTCAAAAATATTCAGCTTTGATATTAATGAGTTTTTTGGGTTCATTGAGAACATGGTTGTTCAATAATACATTTATTCCTCAAAAATACAACTTGCCTAATAATTCTGCACTCCCTGTATACAGTATGTGTAATGAATCAACTTTAAATCCTTTAACGAGAATCTGTTATGGAGGGCAAGTCTGATGGTGCCTTCACTGCGACTCACCAGGTTGGTCACCTCCTCAAACGGCCGCATAAGCCTGCATGCATTTTGCATCAGTGTACAGTTGTTGGGCCACAACATCCCGCATCTCCCCAGATTGTGTCCTTCTACTGTAATTGTACAGGTACTGGGTGACGGCTTTCGCCTGTTCTAGCAGGCGAGAGAAAATGACCAGGGTCGAATTCCAGCGAGTCGGGCTATCACATATCAAGCATCTCACCGGCAAGTTGTTTCTCCACTGAATGTCCGCAAAGCATGCCACTGAACATAACAGGTAGGTATATGCAGTGATGAGGTGGGTGCACTGAACACAACAGGTAGGTATATGCAGTGATGAGGTGGGTGCACTGAACACAACAAGTAGGTATATGCAGTACTGGGTATTTCAATGTGCACCTGTCACACACACAGGTAGTCACTGAATGTGCTGGGCCTGGCTGGCAGTGGCACACACACAGTATGAATTAGCAAAGCTGTCTATGCAACACAAGTGTCAGTGGGACACACAGAAAAAAAATAGATCACAAGAACAAGATTAGCTCTCCAAAGATCTGTTTTGGGGTGCAATTTTAGCAATAAGAATCAGCAAGGAGCAAGCTAACAAGCCTACAACAGCCTAACTAATCTCTCCCTATGAGAGAGTCTGATGCAGTTGTCCCTTCTCTAATTAATGCAGGCACACGAGTGAGTATAATGGCCGGCGGAGCCTGCCTTTTATAAGGGGGGGGGGGAGTGGCTCCACGAGGGAGTGTAGCCTGATTGGCTACAATGTGCATGCTAACTGTGATGTAGAGGGTCAAAGTTGACCCTAATGGTGCACTATGGGGGCGAACCGAACTTCCGGGAAAGTTTGCCTTACATGGCAAATGCGAACCACCGAAAGTTCGCCTAGAACCGTTTGCGGCGAACCGTTCGGGCCATCTCTATTACTGGCGCCATGAAAAAAGAGCAATACATGAGGATTCTCAACGACAACATCAGGAAGTCTGCAGAGAAACTTGGCCTTGGGCACCAGTGGACATTTCAGCATGACAATGACCCAAAACACACAGCAAAAGTAGTGAAGAAAAGGGTTAGTAGACAACAACATTAATGTTTTGGAGTGGCCCAGTCAGAGTCCTAACTTGAATCCAATTGATAATCTGTGGAGGGAGCTAAAGACCAGGGTGGTGGCAAGAAGACCCTCCAATCTGAAAGATTTGGAGCTCATTGCTAAAGATGAATGGGCAAAAATACCTGTGGAGACATGCAAAAAGCTGATCTGTAGTTATAGGAAGCGTTTTATTGCTGTAATAGGCTTTTCTATTTATTATTAAGAAGGGTATGAATAATTTTGGACTGGACACTTTTTGCTCAGATGTAAATAAAAGATAAGATTTTTTTCTCTGCAATAATGCCTTTCGTACATCGTCTTATTATTTTTTGGGAGACATCTATGCCATTTCCCATCAAAAATGCTGGTTGAATAGAAGTAACTTTAAATCAAAATTTGCCAGGGGTATGAATAATAATGGGCAGCACTGTACATTGTACTTTCTTCTATTTAAATACATTTAAATAGAAAATATATCATTGTACCTGACTCATGTCCACCAAACGTTCTATAACTCAACTACCTAAGGACCGTGTCACGCCGATGAGCGTGACCGCGGTGGCAGCCCAAGGACCGCCTAACAGTCCTGGGGCTTGCTTTTGCTGTGCACACATCTCCTGCTTGGTAGGCGGAGCCTTCAGTCTCCAAGTGGCAAACGTGCACAGAGATTGTTAGACGGCGAAAGCGCCGTCTTATTTCTCGTACAGCGCTGCGATCTAAAGCCTATGACAGCTGATCACACTGATTGGCTGGCGGGGGGAGGAAGGGTTTAGTGTAAAAGAAAAAAAAATAAGGACATTTAAAAATAAATAAAACAAATTTACAAAAAAAAAACAAAACGGGGAAGCGATCAGACCCCACCAACAGAGAGCTCTGTTGGTGGGCAGAAAAGGGAGGGGGGCGTCACCTGTGTGCTGTGTTGTGAGGCCCTGCAGCTTGGCTTTAAAGCTGCAGTGGCCTATTTGACAAAAAAATTGTCTGGTCTTTAGGGGGGGATAAAGCCTGTGGTCCTCAAGTGGTTATGCTGCTATACATAATATGCTAATAGTAAATTAAGCTTAGTGTGTTTTCTTCCAGGAGCTTGTGGATGATGATCCCGCTTTATTACAAAATAGTTTTTTTGTTGTTGTTTTTTACCAGACCTTAATAACATTTAATCGTATGCATGTTGCATTATTAATTTTGTGAGAAATAAACATACACAACTGCCTGTGGATTGCACAGCTCAGAGAGAAACCATGTGATCTGTAGAGTTGGGCCGAACGGTTCGCCTGCGAACGGTTCCATGCGAACTTCAGTGGTTCGCGTTCGGGTCCCGCAGGTGAAGTTTTGCGGAAGTTCGGTTCGCCCCATAATGCACCATAAGGGTCAACTTTGACCCTCTACATCACAGTCAGCAGGCCCAGTGTAGCCAATTAGGCTACACTAGCCCCTGGAGCCACTCCCCCCCTAATAAAAGGCAGGCAGCGGCGGCCATTACGCTCACTCGTGTGCCTGCGTTAGTGAGAGTAGGGCGAGCTGCTGCAGACTGTCTCTCATAGGGAAAGATTAGTTAGGCTTAGCTTGTTCCTGGCTGCATACCTGTTCTGTTCAGTGAGCCCACCATACCTGTTCTGTTCAGTGAGCCCACTGGATACCTGCATACCTGTTCAGTGAACCTGCCACTGCATACCTGTTCTGTGAACCCACCACTGCATACCTGTACTGTGAACCCACCACTGCATACCTGTTCAGTGAACCCACCACTGCATACCTGTTCAGTGAACCCACCACTGCATACCTGTACTGTGAACCCACCACTGCATACCTGTTCAGTGAACCCACCACTGCATACCTGTTCAGTGAACCTGCCACTCCATACCTGTTCTGTAAACCCACCACTGCATACCTGTACTGTGAACCCACCACTGCATACCTGTTCAGTGAACCCACCACTGCATACCTGTTCAGTGAACCCACCACTGCATACCTGTTCTGTGAACCCACCACTGCATACCTGTACTGTGAACCCACCACTGCATACCTGTTCTGTGAACCCACCACTGCATACCTGTACTGTGAACCCACCACTGCATACCTGTTCAGTGAACCCACCACTGCATACCTGTTCAGTGAACCTGCCACTGCATACCTGTTCTGTGAACCCACCACTGCATACCTGTACTGTGAACCCACCACTGCATACCTGTACTGTGAACCCACCACTGCATACCTGTACTGTGAACCCACCACTGCATACCTGTACTGTGAACCCACCACTGCATACCTGTTCTGTGAACCCGCCACTGTATTCCTGTTCTGTTCAGTGAACCCGCCACTGCATACCTGTTCTGTTCAGTGAACCCGCCACTGTATACCTGTACAGTTAACCCGCCACTGCATACCTGTTGTGTTCAGTGAACCCGCCACTGTATACCTGTTCTGTTCAGTGAACCTGCCACTGCATACCTGTTCAGTGAACCCACCACTGCATACCTGTTCAGTGAACCTGCCACTGCATACCTGTTCTGTGAACCCACCACTGCATACCTGTTGTGTTCAGTGAACCCGCCACTGTATACCTGTTCAGTGAACCTGCCACTGTGTACCTGTTCTGTGAACCCGCCACTGCATACCTGTACTGTTCAGTGAACCCGCCACTGCATACCTGTTCTGTTCAGTGAAATGTCTAGGAATAAAAAAAGGCCTCTATGGATGAATAGAAAGGTTAGGGATAAAATGAAGAGGAAAAAGAATGCCTATAAGGTCCTAAAACAGGAGGGGACTGAGGCTGCACTAAGCAATTATAAGGAGTGCAATAAAAATTGTAAAAAAGAAATTAGGCTGGCAAAGATCGAAGCTAAAAATCAAATCGCTAGGGATATCAAATCTAACCCAAAAAAGTTTTACAAGTACATCAACTCTAAAAAAAGAAAGGTTGACTGTATAGGAATCCTAAAGGATGAGGGTGGGAACTCAATGGTGGATGACCAAGGTAAGGCAGAGTTATTAAATGCTTTCTTTGCTTCTGTCTTCACAAAGGAAACAGCACTGTTGCAAATTACAGAGGCAGAAGAGTCTCAATCTTCTAACTGTAATATTAAATACTTAACGCAGGAAGAAGTAAAAGCAAGACTAAATAAATTAAAAATAGACAAGGCACCTGGCCCGGATGGCATGCATCCTCGGGTCCTAAGAGAATTAAGTTCAGTTATAGCTAAGCCCCTTTATCTTATCTTTTGTGACTCTCTTGCAACTAGCAGAGTCCCAGTGGATTGGCGTACAGCCCACATTTTCCCATTATTTAAGAAGGGCAAAAAATCTGATCCAGGAAATTATAGACCTGTAAGCTTAAAATCAGTTGTATGCAAATTATTTGAGGGGTTACTAAGAGATACTATACATAACTTCATAGTAGAAAATAATCTTATTTCTCAGCATCAACATGGGTTTACTAAAGACAGGTCCTGTTTGACTAACATGCTCAGCTTTTATGAGGTAGTGAATGCTAATATGGATATTGGGAATGCTGTAGATGTGATATACTTGGACTTTGCAAAGGCCTTCGACACTGTTCCCCACAGAAGTCTGGTGCAAAAGTTGAGGATGCAAGGACTGGGGAAGAGTTTGTGTGCATGGATAGGGAACTGGCTAATGGACAGAAAACAAAGAGTTGTGGTCAATGGATCGTACTCAAAATGGGAGACTGTTAGCAGTGGGGTCCCACAGGGGTCTGTACTGGGTCCAGTGCTCTTCAATTTATTTATTAATGACCTAGTAGATGCAGTAGTGAGCAATGTTGCTATTTTTGCAGATGATACAAAATTGTGCAGAATCATCAACTCTCAGGAAGATAGTGTCATATTGCAACAGGATCTGGATAGGATGGCTATATGGGCACATACATGGCAGATGAAATTCAATGTTGACAAATGTAAAGTCATGCATTTTGGTCGTACCAATAGTCTAGCACCATACAAAATAAATGGGATACAGTTGGGAACATCAAACTTGGAGAAGGACTTAGGAGTACTCATCGACAACAAGTTAAATAATCGTACTCAATGCCAAGCCGCTGCAGCTAAAGCGAACAAAATTTTGGGATGCATTAAAAGGGAAATAAAAACTCGAGATGCTAGCATAATATTGCCCCTGTTTAACTCTCTAGTAAGGCCACATCTGGAATATGGAATTCAGTTCTGGGCACCACATTACAAAAAAGATATTGCCGTTTTAGAGCAGGTGCAGAGACGAGCTACAAAATTGATACGTGGGATGGAAGGTCTCGCTTACCAAGAAAGGTTAGATAAACTGGGTTTATTTAGTCTAGAGAAAAGACGCCTTAGAGGAGATCTAATTAACATGTATAAATACATCAGAGGGCAATATAATAGCTTGGCGGATGAGCTTTTTGTCCCTAGGCCTTCTCAAAGGACTAGAGGACATGAGATGCGCATGGAGGAAAAACGTTTTAGCCATTTATTTAGGAAAGGGTTCTTTACGGTAAGAGTGATTAAGATGTGGATTGCATTGCCACAGGAAGTCGTTATGGCAAACTCTATACCTGCATTTAAAGGGGGCTTAGATGCTTTCCTTGCGTTGAAAGACTTCCATGGCTACAATTACTAGGTTATGCCTAATGATGTTGATCCATGGATTTTATCTGATTGCCATCTGGAGTCAGGAAGGAATTTTTCCCTTTTGAGGCTAATTGGACCATGCCTTGTGGGGGTTTTTTCGCCTTCCTCTGGATCAACAGGGGTATGTGGGGGACGGGCTGGAATTGTACTTTGTACTGGTTGAACTCGATGGACGTATGTCTTATTTCAACCAAAATAACTATGTAACTATGTAACTAGGAACCCGCCACTGTATACCTGTTCAGTTAACCCGCCACTGCATACCTGTTGTGTTCAGTGAACCTGCCACTGTATACCTGTTCTGTTCAGTGAACCCACCACTGCATACCTGTTCAGTGAACCTGCCACTGCATACCTGTACTGTTCAGTGAACCCGCCACTGCATACCTGTTCTGTTCAGTGAACCCGCCACTGCATACCTGTTCTGTTCAGTGAACCTGCCACTGTATACCTGTTCTGTTCAGTGAACCCACCACTGCATACCTGTCAGTGAACCCACCACTGCATACCTGTTCAGTGAACCTGCCACTGCATACCTGTACTGTTCAGTGAACCCGCCACTGCATACCTGTTCTGTTCAGTGAACCCGCCACTGTATTTCTGTTCAGTGAACCCGCCACTGCACTCTCGCCATGGTGCGCACCAGTCCAGCATGGCCGTCACTACACAAACAGCTGTTTGCGGTGCGTTACACGGTGAGTTTGGTGTGTCAGTGTGAAGCAGTACCTTAATTACACTACCTGATTGATGTATACACATGCAAGATGTTTTAAAGCACTTTAGGCCTGTCATTTAGCATTCAATGTGATTTCTGCCCTTAAAACGCTGCTTTGCGTCAAATCCAGATTTTTCCCGGGGACTTTTGGCATGTATCCCACTCCTCCACCTGGGGGTCCAGGTGTTAGACCCCTTGAAACATCTTTTCCATCACTTTTGTGGCCAGCATAATTTTTTTTTTCCAAAGTTCGCATCCCCATTGAAGTCTATTGCGGTTCGCGAACTTTTACGCAAACCGAACCTTACGTGGAAGTTCGTGAACCCGGTTCGCGAACCTAAAATCGGAGGTTCGGCCCCACTCTAGTGATCTGCAGCACTTTCTACAATTCAGCTGTAACGGACAACTGAAGTGAGAAGAATATGGAGGCTGCCATATTTATTTCCTTTTAAATTATACCAGTTGCCTGGCTATCCTGCCGATTCTCTGCCTCTAATACTTTTACCCATAGCCCCAGAACAAGCATGCAGGAGATCAGGTGTGTCTGACATTATTTTCAGTTCTGACTAGATTATTTGCATGCTTGTTTCTGGTGTTATTCAGACAATACAGCAGCCAAATAGATCAGCAGGGCTGCAAGGCAACTGGTATTTTTTAATGAAAAAATATGGCAGCCTCCATATTGTTCTCATTTCAATTGTCCTTTAAAGTCCCATGCTCCCTCCTCCATTTATAACCATATGCACCATCATAATGGATGTATCTTAAAGTTTCCACTGAAATCTAGGCAAAATACAAAAAAAGAAGTCGTGCAATTAGCAAATTTTGTGCTTTTAATGTACTTCTTTCTGAGGAATTATTTGGCTTGGCTCTACAGCAAAGATAAACATTTTCACAAGTAATGATGTGTGAATATGAAACAATATCTCAGATATTGTAACCTGCACTTTCTCGCATTTACATCCTAGGACCGATTTATTAAAGTGGCACTGCAGTGAAAAATTGTAAAAATTAAAATATGTGCAAACATAGACAAATGAGAAGTACATTTTTTTCCAGAGTAAAATGAGCCATAAATTACTTTTCTCCTATGTTGCTGTCATTTACAGTAGGCAGTAGAAATCTGACATAAGTGACAGGTTTTGGACTAGTCCATCTCTTCATAGGGGATTCTCAGCAAGGCTTTTATTCTTTACAGTTTTTTGGCAGTTGGACAGAGTAACTGCCATTCACTAAGTGCTTTTGAAAACAAATATATCCCTGAGAATCCCCTATAAAGAGATGGACTAGTCCAAAACCTGTCGCTTCTGTCAGGTGACTTACTTACTGTAAGTGACAGCAACATAGTGGAAAAGTAATTTATGGCTCATTTTACTCTGGAAAAAATGTACTTCTTATTTGTATATGTTTGTACATATATTTTAAATTTTACAGTTTTTCGCTGTAGTGCCCCTTTAATCAAGTTATTATCACCACCGCTTTGTTCACAACCAATATCAACTACAGTCCAAAGGATTATATAGTAAAATACTGCATTTGAACCTTTGTTGAATGTTGGATGTGGTTCAAAATGAATATCTTATTTTATCTGCCCTAGTATTGTTTCAGTGTATCCCCACTCCATCTTACCTGGTATAACTGATGAACATAATTTAACTCTATGATAAGTGCCATTATTTTTGGTGTTATGTAGGATAGTCATTAAAATTAAAATGCAGTATCATTATAGCAGCATTGTAAAAACTAAACTAAATGAGTGAATGGTAAAATCAGAAAGGGATAAATGAAAGATACAATTAACAAGAGCAGTTTTATGTACTAAAAAAGCTCTGCATACAACTCTGTTTATGTTTATAAATAATGACTAGACTTAACTGATGATTTCTGGATTTACATTTTTGTAATTTTATGAAGATTTATGACTTAACTGCACATATATGAATTTTCAGTCCAAATAAGTAATTAAAAATCTAGCCTTGGGACTTAATTTTAGGCAGCAACATGCTTTATATTCTCACAAAAAATATTGCCTGCCATCAGTTTGTTTTCCAGGATTTATGGACATTTTAAGGGTATTTTACCATCTGAAGGCTGTTCAGTATGTAACAACATTTTACCCCTTAGAGCTCACAGAATGAGTTCAGCATTGGACTGTAAAAAATTGTCTTTCAACTAAAAGGAAAATTGCACTGGAAATGTCTTTGTAGCCACTATTGTTGTTTTTATAGAAAATGAAACTTCATAAAATCCTAGATAACCTCTATCTTTCTTTCTGCCACTTTTAACTAGAGTGGAAAAACTGAAGTACTCTGTAGATAATAACTAGCACAGCAGAAGATACTAAGAAAAAGTATACTTATAGACTTATACCATAGCACTTTTAAACAAATAAAAAGTTTTATACACTTTTAATAAATTACGTGCACACCAGAATCTTGTATGCAATTCTCCATCTTTTTTATTCTTCTAAATATCTGGAGAAAAATAAAGCAGAGGATAGGAAGTTTAGGAGACTACTGGCTTAGCAGAAAACAAAACATGTCAATACTGACTTGATGTTTTCCATGTATGGCCTATGGCACTGCAAAACTACATGGTAATTAAGAAAGTCCCCTTATCACTGGTCACCGATTACTCAACCAAGGCATTTC
Source organism: Hyperolius riggenbachi (assembly GCF_040937935.1). NCBI lineage: Eukaryota > Metazoa > Chordata > Amphibia > Anura > Hyperoliidae > Hyperolius > Hyperolius riggenbachi. The sequence goes on from NC_090650.1 coordinate 233,170,519, forward strand.
TACCCAGTACCAATGTTATTTAGTTCATAGTGAACTAAACCACATGACTAATATTTAGTAAAAATTTCACTTCATGTCAACAGCAACACTAGTTTAATTACTTGTAGTTCCAGAACATAGATTCTACATCATTATTAGTTCTGCTGTAGGTTTTAGGTGGTAGAATTTGCATCCTCCATTAAAACCTGCCACCTCATGTGTGCGCATTCGCATGCCCGTGTGTGCTCCCGTGAGTGCACGTGATCTTGCAGGCTCTCACACGTGCATGTGACCCTGCATTGTCCTGTGAATGGTTTTTGCTAGCGAATAGCAACAATTATTTAATGAAGTTAGGGGGAAAAAAATCAATGTTAAAAAAAAATAAAGTGAAATGGTTCCAATAAAATAAAACGTTTTTTTTTTTAAATTCCTAGTTAATTTTTAACCCCAACCTAGCCTATTAACCCCTGCAATACCTATACCTGTTTATAAACTTTTAATGACTGCGATCGCTAGGGCGAAAGTTTGGGGCCCCAATGCTCTACAGATGTATCACCCTACCATTGCCAATTGATGTATCTGTACAGCACTAAGGCCCCTGAAAAAGCAAAGGCATCCAATCGCCACAGACGCGCAGGCTGGGGATAACGGTCCGCCACATGCTTAACTAGTAATAAAATATGGCATATGGGGTATAGTTTTAACTGGGAAGGGCCAAAGAATTATTTCTTTTGTGTTTTATAACTGTCGGACTTGTCATGTAAAAATTAGGAAGGGTGAAAATTTTCTGCATTTTTACGCCTAATTTTTCTCCATAAAATAACTATAAAATAAAATAATTTGGGGGAAAAAAATATAACACAAAGCCTAGATTTTACTGAAAAAAAACAAGATGTATATCGCTAAGATGGCATAAGTAATTAAAAACTTACTGTTGCATGTCAGGAACCTTATGGGGTAAAAACCATGAAACGTGAACCAGTTAAAGCAATGTGAAAATATAGCAGTACTACTGATTATATACTAATATTAATATGTATTAAGAACTGTTGTAGCTATTGTCATAATATGGGTACTTTTTTTTAAATTGGACAGACTCTGAGGTTATAAAAGCAGGTAGCCATTGTCATAATCTGGGTACTTTTTTTTTTAATTGGGCAAACTCTGAGATTATAAAGGCTGCTAATGCTATTACTTACTCAATACATGACAATTACCTGCATATAAATTTCTTTCTGAGCCAATGGCCCAGAATTAATATGTAGCTCAGGTGTTCAGAATCTACTGGTTTCAAACTATTGTCATGTGACTCAAAAAATAATGAAGCACAAAGATTGTTATAGTAGTCAAGCCATCTACATTTTTTAGAATTAATTAAGCAGCAGCTGCTTAAAGTACCTCTTCTTTGCTCATTCTCAAAATCCTTTAAAAAATGGATATGACTGTGGTGTCCATATTGGCCAGGTGTGAGCAGAATGCTTGCTTACATTTCTTTTTCGAAGTCTACACATTTTTTGGTCTCAATAAATTTAGCTTCTGGACAGTCCTTAACAAAGAGAAATTAAATAAACTATATAAAACATTCTAACAAATCAGCTAATACATTCTTGCAAATCAACAGTGCACAAAGAAGCTGCTGTCCCACAGAGCTTATTATAGTCTAAGTAATGAGTACATGTTGGTTATTTTACATATTCAATTTTGCTATTACTTCGATTGGGAGAGATGTTCAAAAATCCATTAGGAATTTCCATAGATCCTCATGTTCAAGTTTCAAATTCCTTTGAGGTGCAGCAGCAGAAAAGCAGACATTGTTTTCCTAATATAATTAACGTCAGTGGGAGCCATACAGTAAGATGCATCAGTATTCAGACATCATAACACATTATATTTTATTCATTTAATGAACTCCATCTGTGCTGTATTAATGCAATGGCAAAAGGCAGGGAATGCATACTCACACACAATTGCAATGAGTCTGTGGGCATTGATAAAACGGCATTAATGCATTTGTAATATGCTCTACTCTGTAGCCTTGTCCTAATTAATGTTTGTCTGCTAGCTTTTCCTCTCCATGGTGGTATCTTGTTGATTCTTCAATTGAACCATTTTGGTAGCTCATTGATTAATTATAAACACTACAGAAAATAATGCTACTAGAAAGCAGATGGAAGGATGTGAGACAATAATTGGTAGAGGAAAACAAGCTGTGTTGCTTGCAAGGCTATCTGTACACTGAAAAGGGAATAATACACTGAAATCATTTTCACAGTGTTATATAGCTATTCATCTTATGTTGTGTTTAAGAACTCTGTTTGCATACGTGTTTATAAAATAAGATTGGTTATGTTTAGTGAACAAATATTTTCTAGCATTGGACTTTATTATTTGTTAAATTATAAAGGAACCTGGTTGCTAATGATCATGATTGTTTACATGATGCAGTATCTAGAAAGCCAAGTCAATAGCAAGAGGCTACCGGAAAAGAAATGCAGCTTCTACAACTATAATGCAATGCAAGTTGGAAGAAATACTTATAGAAACTAAGTTAAACCTAAACTTAAAGAGAACCTGAACTTAAAATAAAAAGTAAAAATAACCATACACAGGTCATACTTACATCCTGTGTAGTCTACTTCTCAATCTCTTTCTCCTCTCCTGTGTCCCATTTGTCTACTGTGATCAAAGGAATTATTTGTCTTCCATTTTAAAAAATGGCCAATACCCCATAACAGCTTCCTGGTCAGCACACTGTTAAACTGTAATATCCCCCACTTGAGCCATAGGGAAACATGGACATTACCTTGCACATTCAGTTGTAACTGACAGCTGCTGATATAGAACTGGCAGCAACTGGTATATTTTAGTTCTGACAAAATATTGTCAGAGCTGGAAGAGATCACTGTAAGAAGAAAATGGTGAGCTTCTGAGAGGAACTGACGGTGAGGTTAGTATGTAATATTCATTTGTAGCTACGTCATGTGGTTATTTTAAATAATTTTACTTGCTTCAGGTTCCCTTTAAAGTATATATTCTGAGACGTTTCTGTTAAAAAAGTTGAATAATTTTAAGCGGTGCTGCTGTTAATAATAATAATAATAACAACAAATAATTACATAATTAAAATAGAAAGGAACATACCAATATGCATTACCTGTGCATAGGATGCAGTGATAAAAGCTCAAGCCAGTACATAAAACAGTAAAGAGTCTTTGGGCAAGGCTCCCTAATGATCCTGGCTGCCCATGGAGCACATCCTAAGTGGCTGCAGCCCTGAAGCAGTTTGAGTCCGCCAGGAGAAAAGCGCACTATAAATGTTATGTTTCTTGTCTTGTCTAAACTGGGATTCATTCCATACAGAGCAGATTCATAAAATTCAGGAACATTTGTCTTTGTTGTGTTGCCAGTCAGATAAGTTTTACATCTTATTACCAATCCACCATCACACTTTCACCATTCCACAACAGCATAAGCATATTTTTATTATTGATTTATAAAGTGTCAACATATTCTGTGACACTGTCCAGAGCAAGAAACAAACGTGGGGTACATAATTATAAAGACGGTGGTATGTACAAAATATCATCATGGTGCATAATACATAATACCGAATTGGTAGACATAATAATTACAGTAACAAATGTAACATGATGATCAAATGTATAGCACATTCCAAGAGACAAAAGAGGGAGAGAGCTCTGCCCTGCCCTTGCAAGCTTGCAATCTAAAGGGATAGAGAGGAAACAAGAGTGGGGATAATATGCAAGATGTATACACTTAGACTTTCATCATCATATTTAGAAAGGTGTGGGGTATTTGGAGCCCATGAGCATGAGGCTCTATCCACTGAGTAATGCTAGCCCACAATATTAGCCCAAAGAAATGGCAGGGTCAATGAAGCCTCCCTGCTTCCCTTCTTTGTAGTGCACTCCAGTCCAATGTCAGGAGAAAGAGCATCATCAATCAGAGCTTCATCAGTAAATATGCATGTAGGATTATTGTGGCTCTGTAATATTAACAAGCTGACACATCATTGCATTTCAGCACATCTGGAGGTGTGTTTAGCTTCTAAGGATGACAACAAAGGAAGATTTGCATAATCAGCAGTGATGCACTGGGAGACATCTCAGTGCTCACTCCAACCTGAATAATTGCAAATACCTTCTGTTTTAAAAAGGCAAATTTATTTTTTGCATGGAATTTAAAACACATAAATATTTTGATGTAATACTTGTCATTTGTACACACACACTAATCTTGTATGTGCATGTGTCACACTAGTTACGATGCTGCAGTATGTCACATCCCCAACAAAGTAGTGAAGATTTTAAAACAGAACTTTTGAGGTGCAAAAATAAATGTTCACTAAACCTACACTAAACTTGTATGTGTTTCAGTCTGTAATCCTTCTAATACTAGTAATCATAAGGGTTACCTGCAAAAACACTATTAAAGATATTATAAAACACAGATATTTTGTATACAGTGCTGGCCATAATTATTTATACCCCTGGCAAATTTTGACTTAAACTTACTTTTATTCAACCAGCAAGTAATTTTTTTTGATGGGAAATGACATAGGTGTCTCCCAAAAGATAATAAGACAATGTACATGAGGCATTACTGTGGGGAAAAAAATTCTCAGCTTTTATTTACATTTGAGCAAATGGTGTCCAGTCCAAATGTATTCATACCCTTCACAAACTGTCACAGTCTGTGGGAAAATCCAAAGTTCTATACCATTCCAAATAGTCTAGGCTGTTCTAAAGCATCCTAACTACCCAGATTAATTGAGAACAGTTGTTTTAATCAACTTAACAGGTAAAAAACAGCTGCTCTCTGCAGTTGTTTTGTGGACAGTCATGGACAAGACAAAGGAGCTCAGTAAGGACCTGCAGCTGCGCATTGTGGCTGCTCACAAGTCAGGAAAGGGCTACAAGGCCATTTCTAAATGTTTTCAAGTTCCAGTGGCTACAGTGCAAAGTATTTTTTTTTTAAAACAAGATGTTCCGCACTGTGAAAAATCTCAGAGGACGTGGTTGGAAGCCAAAAGTGACACCTGGCCAAGGGAATAGTGAAAGAAGTCAAAAAGAATCCAAGGATCATCACCAAGGCCATCCTGGTGAATCTGGGCTCTGCTGATGGCAATGTCTCAAGGCAGACGATCCAATGGACACTGCACACTGCTGGTTTCCATGGATGCAGACCAAGGAGGATGCCACTTCTCCAGATAAGGTACACAAAAGCTTGCTTGGCCTTTGCAAATGCTCATCTAGACAAAGAAGACGACTTCTGGACTCCTGTGTTATGATCAGATGAAATAAATATTGAATTGTTTGGTCACACTGATGTTTCATTCATTTGGCTTAAAAAGGAGAAGCCCTAAACCCAAAGAAACTATCCCCACTGTCAAGCATGGTGGTGGGAACCTAATGCTTTGGGGGCGATTTTTAGCCAATGGACAAGGGAACCTAATCACAGTAAACAGCACCATGAAAAAAGAGCAATACATGAGGATCCCCAACCACAACATCATGCAGTCTGCAGAGAGACTTGGTCTTGGGCACCAGTGGACATTTCAGCATGACGATGACCCAAAACACACAGCAAAAGTGATGAAGAAATGCTTAGCAGACAGCAATGTTTTGGAGTGGCCCAGCCAGAGTCCTGACTTGAATCCAATTGAGAATCTGTGAAGGGAGCTAAAGATCACGGTGATGGCAAGAAGGCCCTACAACCTGAAAGATATGGAGCTCATTGCTAAAGATGAATGGGCAGAAATACCTGTGGAGACATGCAAAAGCTGGTCTGCAATTGTAAGAAGCGTTTGATTGCTTTAATCGCCAATTTCTATTGATTGCTGAGAAGGGTATGAATAATTTTGGACTGGACACTTTTTGCTGTAAATAAAAGCTGAGAAAAGATTTTTTTCCCCACAATAATGCCTCTTGTACATACATCATATTATTATCTTTTGGGAGACACCTATATCATTTTACATCAGAAAATTACTTGCTGGTTAAATAAAATTAACTTTAAGTCAAAATTTGCCAGGGATATGAATAATTATGGGCAGCACTGCAAGTACAGTATACACATTCATTAAACAAATACAACAGCAGTGGAAGTGTTAATATTCAATACTCTAGCACTGCCTGCACCAGCACTACACCTACTGTCAAACTCTAAATTGGATGCTAACTTTTCCTTCAGCTATGGCTGAATAAAGGCCAATCAGTTGACAGCCATCCAACCAGATGCCAGCCACCACCAAGATCCCCGCTCTTCCCTAGCCCTTACTGGTGGACCAAGGCATCATAGAAGAGCTAGGCATTATGGGGAAGCCAGTCCTAACTGCCCAACTAATACAGTCGACCATCAGAAATATTAGACTTTGTGTGGAAGGCGTGTTGCACAGGCTGAATTTGAGAAAGACCCAAGGTTAAACACCAAACCTATGAGGCAGAAAGAGTCGATTAGGGTAATTCAAAATGTGCATGGTTTCTGTCCCATCTATGACTTAAATATGTAATGACAACATTTTAACAAGATAATGTAATGAGTCAAACAAGATTAATGCAAAGATTGCAGACTATAAAACAGAGGGCTAGAGATATGAGGAGAGATATGGCTTCCTCTCCATATCTTATGGAACTGTACAGTATCTTAATACAGTCCTGAAAGAACATTTTAAAGGCAAGCATGAATGAGTTTCTTATAGAGGTGGATTTAGAGGCATCTATAACCCTGCTGCGTTGTAAAATTTAATTAGTACAACTACCAAGTAAAGAATAGAGAGTCTCTTAGTTAATGCAGCTAAGGGGCTGTCCTTGTGTTGACTGTTGACTTCAGCCGGTGCCTCCATAGACTACAATAGGAATCATTCCTATTGCAGCGCTCAGTGAGTAACGTTGGCTTCCGTCAGAAGACGGAGCCGAGGTTGCTTACAAAATACAATAATTCGGCCTCCAGCAATCGCTGGAAGCTGAATTATTTCATTCCCCCACTATCCATGGCGGTCTGGAGGGGGAGTAGTAATTAAAATGTCCCGGACTTGTGCAGAAACAGGATCAGCCATATACCGGCTGTATCCTGCGCCCAAGTCTACCGACGCCGATTTCAAATGTACTCCTTGTTGTCTGCTGTTACACTTGTGCGGAGATGCTTGGGGATACATAAACAAATCAAGATATTTTTAGAGATGCCTTAGTAAAATAGACCCTATATATTGTCCTGTATTTTGTTAAGCATTTAATAAAAATGTGTAATTGTTTAAAAACAGATCTGAAACAAAATTTCACTCAAAATCTGCAGTTCATGATCTCACCAAAGTTCAACACCAGCTCAGCTAAACTTGAGATGAGGATGATCTGAGTTCTCTTATTCATTCTTTACTACCTCCTATAGCTCTATACACTGAGCTAATTAGATGCAAATGTTCTTTGAATATTTATTAGACAGCATTTGCAGGACAGTGTTGCTTTAAATATGCTTTTGTGTAGTTCTAAGACAAGTCAGAATGTTCAGTATTTGAAAACAATTAAACTCAAACATTGACGTCAATGCTGAATAATTCTGGTGTTATGTCCAGGCCCTTCAAGGCAGCCACAGTTCACAAAAGCAAAATGGCATGGAAAGTACACCACATATTTAAAAAATATGTTGCAGTTAAAAAGTAGGGGAATTGGTTTTGTGGGCTGTAACTCTATCTTGCACACTGTAAAAGACTCATTAAGGGTTATTCTTACCAGCTTATGTTGGGAGTGCACACTTTGGTCTGTATGTCATTTTTTAAATCAGCAGGAAACCAAAACAGTTTACTGAAATGTTAATAATTTAATGTAAAGCATAGGCGTCAACTATGGTAGTGTCAATTTGCCTCGGGTTGGTCTTCTGCCCAAACACCCTTATTTTAACACTGATAGTGGAAAAATGGTTGCTCATTTTAGTGTTTCTTACAGGGATAACAAATTAGAAGCAAAAATAGACTTCACAATAGATATCTGTCATAGGAACCAAAAATAAGAGCTTCAGTTCTCCGTGTTTGCAGATAAAAAAGTGTGATGTAGCAGAACCTTGTAGTGGATAAAATAGTGATGAAGGCTGCAGTGGAGCAATCCATGTTGGCAGAGATAGTGGCTGTGTTAAAGTTATATGAAGGTAGGGGATACATTAGTTTCACATTGAGGCGGAGTGGCAAATTTACTGCACCCCACCGCAGCCTAATGAAAGTCTATGGGGTGTACACACTCCCCACATTGTGGTACGCTGTGCCGGAAGTGCCCTATCTAAAGCAATTCAATACCTACGCTACCATGCAGCTCCTGTGGCGACCTGCGACGATTTGCGTCGGACGAGAAGTCATGTAAGTCTATGACGACGCGCGTGTATGTAAAAAAAAAAAAGCAGATTTCTGCATTGCACATGCACTGAAGGGTATTTTAACATTATGCTTCCGCGTACGTCATTAATTGCTGAACAGGAAGTTTGGCCGGATGCCAGACAGGGATTACCGCTTACTAATGTGGTAATCCCCGAAGGCCTTTTTTTGGTGGTGTTGTGCGGCCACCGCACCACAAATCTGCAGTGTGGAGTTGGCCTAAGGTGTATGTACGGTGTACGAGAGATATCGGCCTATGGTGGTCCCGGCTGCGCCCAAGTCTCCAGCACTGGATACGCCGTGTTCGGTAGGTAGGGGGGTTAGTGTTCTGTATAGATAGGGATATGCTAGTGTAAGGCATAGGTAGGGAGTAGATTAGTTTAGGCACAGATGTAGGGAAAAAAAGTGTGAGAATAGGTTGAGATAGGCGATAGTAGAATATTGGTGACACTGTTGATATTATACTATCAATAACAGCTGATATTGGTAAAATTACGTATATTTTGCTATTGGCAATATCTTTTCCTATTGACAATATCCCATTTTTGCTCTTTTGCTATTGGCAATATCCCATTTTTCCTCATGGTGCTTTTAAATGTACACCCATGGAATATTATGGCACAATAATAATAATAATAATAATACGTTTTGCTGCAGTTCAGTGAACAGTGAACAAAAGTGACAGGTTCTCTCGGAAGCTACGCTTTTTCTGAAGCTATGTCCCTCTAAACGTGCATTTTACGCTTAGAGTGCCGTCATGTAAACAAACTCAAGATTGCCATCTTGTGGCCAAAAAGTAAAACTACATCTAAAAGTAAAAAAACATTACAATACACAAATATTTCCCCAAATAAAACTGTAACGATTGGTGTCAGCACGCAGAGAGAATCTGATTATTGGTGATCTGCAGTATCACCAAGAATGCAGATATATACCCGATTATTGATTATCTGCAGAATCACTGATAATACAGATATATTGCTAACCTCTGGACACCTAGGAGTATGTGAGTGTTTGGGGTAACAGTAATACTTTGAGTGATGCACCTGCTGAGCAGGCGATATAACAGTAAAGAGACACTGCTCTGGGAGCACAGGAACCTTCTAGCAGCCTGAGGCTCTCCAGGGGGAGGAGTCAGGCTGGAGACAGGAAGGGCCAGAGAGTGAGTGACACCTGAAGGTGGATGTCACTATCTGATCTGGAGACTATCTCTTAAGGGGAGAGATAGCTCTCGAGGTCGGGCACGCCGGGTCGGCAACACACTGATAGATAAAGTACAAAGACAGAAGGCTGATTCGGTATCCAAGCCAAGCAGGGTCTGGCAACAGAATATCAGATATGCGAGGTACCGAATCAGAAGACAGAGGAGTAGTCAGAAAAGCTATAAGTCATAACATATATCAAACAATGCCTATTCTGGGTGCGAGGTCCTTGGTCTCAGCACCCCGGAACTAGTCTGAAGTATACACAGATGATAGTACAGTTCCCTAAGCCGGGTGTGAGGTCCTTGGTCTCTACACCCTGGAACTAGCTTCAGGTAGAACACAGATGATAACACAGTTCCCTAAGCTGGGTGTGAGGTCCTTGGTCTCTACACCCTGGATCTAGCTTGAGGTATAACACAGATGATAACACAGTTCCCTAAGCTGGGTGTGAGGTCCTTGGTCTCTACACCCTGGAACTAGCTTAAGCATAAACAAAATACAATTCAAATAATCTGGCTAAGTGTGAATTCCCAGGTCCACCTGGTTCAAACACACTGAAGGATCTGACTAGGTCTGAGTGCTTCCACGTAGTGATTGCAACGGCAGACCACTTGCAAGTGACCAGCAGGAACTATATATGGAGTAGTGCTCTCCAGCACCACCCCTAATTGCTCAACCAATAGTATCCTGCTCTGGAGTCAGCTGATCGGTGTGGTCAGCTGACTCTTCCTGCTTAGTATAAGAATCCTGCCTCTCAGCACGCGTGTATTCCTAAGCCTATGTGCACTAACAGACTCAGCCACACCAGACACACGCTGCCGCGTGCAAACCGCCGCGCTGGACGCGGAACCAGCCGCCTTACTGTTGCTGCATGCGGCGGCTTTTCCGCGTACTGCCCTGCTACCAGACACACGCTTCCACGTGCAAACCGCCGCACTGGACGTGGAATCAGCCGCCTGCTCAGTAGCACATGCGGCGGCTTTTCCGCGATCTCTCACAAAAACACTATTTATATCCCACCCTCCCAAAAATGCCCACATAAAATGTTTAATAAAAAAACAAAAACATTACCATAAAAAAAACACATAAATATTTACCTAAGGGTCTAAACTTTTTAAATATCTATGTAAAGATGAAATATTTCTCTCTATTTTTTTTATAAGCTTGTAAATAGTGATGGATGCAAAACGAAAAAAATATGCTCTTTTATTTCCAAATAAAATATTGTCGCCATACATTGTGATAGGGACATAATTTAAATGGTGAAATAACCGTGACAAATGGGCAAATACAATACATGGGTTTTAATTATGGAGGCATGTATTATTTTAAAACTATAATGGCCGAAAACTGACAAATAATGATTTTTTTCATTTTTTTTTCTTATTCTTACTGTTAAAATGCATTTACAGTAAGGTAGCTCTTAGCAAAATGTACCCCCCAAAGAAAGCCTAATTGGTGGCGGAAAAAACAAGATATAGATCAGTTTATTGTGATAGGTAGTGATAAAGTTATAGGCTAATGAATGGGAGGTGAACATTGCTCGGATGCATAAAGTGAAAACGATTGAGAGCTTAAGTGGTTAATTATAATAAATCAGAATCAATTGTAATGCATCAGAACTATCTTATTTGAAGGAATTTATGTCCACACACAATCTAAAAGGAAACTGTTCAACCTTGCCCAATAGAATGTTAAAATAAAGGTATGTAAAACCTTCTAAAATGGCATGCCTTTTCCTGATATATGACAGTTGTATGTCACACAGGACAGCATCTTTACAGTTTGATGACTAATTCCTTCCAAGCATGCCATGAATGTTAATCAGCCCAACAAACTCAATAAAATCAATGGCATGGCATCTCCAGCCATCTCTGTGGACAACTATAAGATGGATGTTGTTGTGAGCAGTTCACGTACCTGGACTACACTTTTGCTAGCCACACTACAAGTGCCGGGTAGAACTCCAAACACAAAGTGAAGACCGACATGACAGTGTCCAATGGTTGCATTGTTAGTACACTGTTATGCTAGAGTAAGATTTGAGTAACATGTGTCAAAAATAAAAATGCCTACAGCAAACAGACTGAAAAGTGTATATAACAGTGTTTAGGACCAAAGAGGTGGACAAAATACCTGTTTTGTGGATTAACGTACATGTTAAACTGCATTAAAGAGTTGTAGCAGAACACCACTCGACCTCCCTCACCATAAACTGCATTAAAGCTTGCTTCCTCTTTGCTCTGGATTTAACTGGTAGACAGACCAATCAGGTGTGACCATGGGATGTATTCACAAATGCTAAAATGGCTGTGCACATGGAGCGCATGGCAATTTTATCATTATGCCCAAAAGTAAGGTCATGCGCATAGCACCATAACCTACATTATCTAGGTAATTTGCATGTTGCTAGGGCATCACGCACTACACAGGTAGCATAACGTGTGGTACCCTGGCAGCATATGTTACCTAAGTCACCCGGGAAATGCTTATTGAGCAACGCACACAAACTTACAGTTGAAAGTACTGGTAATTTTGCTGTGCACTCCCTACACATGCCAACTGAACAGTACTTGTGAAGTCTGCACAGCTGTAGGCAAGAACAGAAACACAATTGATTTTTTAATTTGGAATGTTCATCTCCGAAGCTACGTATAATTTTGGGTTTATGTGGACTTATGTAATGGCTCTTTCAAAGATGATTTAAAGAAAAAACACAGACCAAGGTGAGCAGGAACTGAGCATATGTTTGAAACATCTTGATCATAGTGATCAACGTGAACTTTGCTGACAATAAGTGATCCAATAAACTGGGCCAAAATGTATTTAAAGAGAATCTATAACTTAAAAAAATGTAAAAAATGATACTTACCTCAGGAGGGGGAAGCCTCTGAGTCCTAATGAGGCTTTCCCCATTGTACTCTGCCAGCCTGATGCAGTGCTAACCCCCCTGAACAATCTGCAACAGTAATAACAACAGCAGCCTGGCTGTACAGGCACACTAGCAGCTTACGTCTCAGGCTCCGGCTCTACTGTGCAGACGCAGATAGCTGGCACCTGTGCAGTGAAATGGACCCGCAAATTCCGACGGAGCCCAAGCAGCTACTGGCCATGTGTGCAGCACTGACGAGCATACTTTCCGGGGACCTGCCGCTAAGCCGTACTGAGGAGGACAGGGTAAGCCTCTTAAGGTTTCAAAGGCTTCTCTGTCCAGAGGTAACGTTTTTCTCTGCAGGGTCACTTTAAATAATCTGGTATTATGAGGTAAAAATTGTGGAACTCATACCAGGGTCATTTTAGAACTTAACCCCCCTGGCGGGAATCCTGAACTGAGCTCGGGCTGAGATTTTTGTGCTAGGAATGATAAGCTTGAGCTTAGTTCGGGCTGGCCACGCATTTTATTTTCCTGGATCCTGCGCGCGATCAACGCTGGCCAGCGGGACCCAGGCTTCTGCCCCACGACCACCGGGATTCCCTTACCTTCATCATTTTTCCAATCAGGGCGGCCGAGCGGCGGTTTGCATCGTCAGGCAGCGTGACATCATCGAGGGCGGGTAAATAAATAAAGTGGACCCGAACGTTTGAAAAGGGCAGAAGGAAAACATATATATAAACCTGTATATATATATGTTTTCCTTCTGCCCTTTAAGGACTGTTTTCGTCACTCCCTTGTGACTCATCAGGAGCAGATGCTCCTGATGAGTCACGAGGGAGTGACGAAACTAGTCGAGCAGGGACTTGGACGGACCAGGAACTAAGCAGCGGCGGTGTGGAACGCCTGAGCATGGAATCTTCATTCAGCCCGACTTGGCAACGGGGGAGAGCCCGTAATAAAACCTTGTGCCCTCTATACTACCAATGACATGTGAGTGGAATATTTTAATAACATTTTAGTGATTTTAAACAGTATTATGCTATGAGAAGCTTTTGTTTGAGGTACTGGAGATGCACTATTTGGGCATGTGCACCTGGATATGAAACAAATGCATAAAGAGACCAGGACCTGAAGTGCTGGGGTATCCTGGAGGTGTGCGCTGAATGATCAGTCTAACAGTGGTCGCACTGTGTCTGGTGAGTGTGTTTTATATTGGTGATCTCTGGTGGTGGAAAATGAGAAGATTGAAGCACTAGCATCTGGATATTTGATTTGGACTTTTGATTACCGTATATACTCGCAAGCAAGCCGACCCACATATAAGCCGACCCCCAACTTTTTTTCTTGAAAAACCAGGAAAAAATTATTGACCCTCATATAAGCCGGGGGTAGGAAATGCTGGCCGTGTGATCACCCCCAGTGTGTCCCAGTATAGTTAGTATAGTGCTCAGTATGGGTAGGTAGTGCCCAGTATAGCTAGTGAAGTGCCAGTGTAGCTACTGAAGTGCCCAGTATAGCTAGTATAGTGCCCAGTATAGTGCCCAGTACAGCTAGTAAAGTGCCCAGTATAGCTAGTATAGTCCACAGTATAGGTAGTATAGTGCTTGGTATAGCTAGTATAGTGCCCCAGTATAGCTAGTATAGTGCTCGGTATAGCTAGTATAGTGCCCAAGTATAGCTAGTATAGTGCCCAAGTATAGCTAGTATAGTGCCCAGTATAGCTAGTATAGTGCCCAAGTATAGCTGGTATATTGCCCAGTATAGCTAGTATAGTGCCCAGTACAGGTAGTATAGTGCTCGGTATAGCTAGTATAGTGCCCAAGTATAGCTAGTATAGTGCTCAGTATAGCTAGTATAGTGCTCAGTATAGCTAGTATAGTGCCAGGTATAGCTAGTATAGTGCCAGGTATAGCTAGTATAGTGCCCAGTATAGCTAGTATAGTGCCAGGTATAGCTAGTATAGTGCCCAGTATAGCTAGTATAGTGCTCAGTATAGCTAGTATAGTGCGCGGTATAGCTAGTTTAGTGCCCAAGTATAGCTAGTATAGTGCTCGGTATAGCTAGTTTAGTGCCCAAGTATAGCTAGTATAGTGCTCGGTATAGCTAGTTTAGTGCCCAAGTATAGCTAGTATAGTGCTCGGTATAGCTAGTTTAGTGCCCAAGTATAGCTAGTATAGTGCTTGGTATAGCTAGTTTAGTGCCCAAGTATAGCTAGTATAGTGCCCCCCGCCTCACCCAACCCCCCCCCCCCCCCTCGCGGCCGCCGCTGCTATTAGCTTACTGTGCGGCTTCCTCTATTCCCCTCTTCGTCTCCCGGGCATGTAAATAGTTCACAGCAGCTCGCTCCACGGCGGCTGCTGTGTGATGACAGGAAGCTGTAGGCAGAGCGGTTTCCATAGTAACGGCGATACACATAGGGTGGCCTACGACTAACGAGACTTGCAAGCAAGCCGACCCCCCAACTTTTGGCCCACTTTTGGGGGGTCAAAAATTCGGCTTGCTTGCGAGTATATACGGTAGTTGTAAATCAGTTTTTATGTGAAGATGTGTGCTGGACTTCTATTATAGATAATTTGTGGAGTATTGCTGTACTCAGGTGTAAGCGCACTCTGGTGTTAGTTTATAACTTATGTGACCATCAGCTTGAGCGCTTTGAATAATCAACAAACATATGATATATTTAACGGACATTTGTTATCGTAAGAACCAATGATTTATACAGGAAAATCATTGTATCTCTCTCTTTCTCTCTCTCTCTCTCTCTCTCTCTCTCTCCCTTCCCTCCCTCCCTCTCTCTCGCTCTCTCTCTCTTTCTCTGTATATACAGTATATATATAGAGAGAGATCAACAGTTTAGCCTGTCTAACTACTCCTCATTTGTCTCTAATCACAAGTAATTTTATCCCTCCCCTCTGTCACCTGACTGCCTGTAACGATTGCGGAACTTTCTCCGTGATCAGCGCACAACGCGTGCGCTGACACGGCGGAAATCCTCCACAAGCGTATATTTGCAGGCACCCAGCAAAAGGTGCTACGCACCTGTAGAGGGAAATTCCTGTCGGCAGATGGCGCTGGGGAGTGCAGAGGAACCAATCCTCTGTACCTCCACAAGTGCCAGACAGGAATTGTACGAAGCGCAGAACGCAATCGCAAGAGAGGCAATTGCGAATGAGAACGAGCAAAGGGACAGGTTGTATGTGTGTGCGCCAATCTAGTCGCCACCCCGCGACCGTGCACACACAACAGCAGATATGAAATAGGAACGCGATCGCGAGAGATGCGATCGCCAGACGTGACACAAGGCAGATCAGAACAGAATACGAGGTTAGCAAAGGCACAGCAAATAATACAATGAGAATAACAAGGAAAATAACAAACGCTAGCTAACCGCGGACACCGCACTCATTCGCAACAGTGCACGCGGTTATGCGCGGTCTCCACGTGATAAGCACAATAGAGACAAGCACGCCTAACTAACCATTGACAGACAAACATGAAACAGAGGACGCGTACGCTTGCTTAACGGTCACCGAGCCTCCAGCAAGCGTAGCAGACAAGACAGACACACGAAAACAGGGACAAGCGAGAGATAGGATCCACAGCACTAGCGAAAAGTGGCTAGCGCGATCCAAGTACAGAGTAGCAGAACAGAAGGATCCCCAGCGCTAGCGAAAAGTGGCTAGCGCGATCCCAGAAGACAGAACAGAAGGATCCCCAGCGCTAGCGAAAAGTGGCTAGCGCGATCCCAGGAGACAGAACAGAAGAGATAGCTGGTAGCAACCGCTGCACCAGCTATACTCCAAGAACAGAGATCAGAACCATTTCCTGTCGACCACCTTTGGGGCAGGACAATGGCAACAGGCAAGACAAGACAGAACAGGCAATACAGATAATACAACCTGACTGGGCTAGAAGGGGAGCCTAAAGCAACCCCCAGGAATTAACTATACTAGATAGCAATGGCTGACACTCCAGCAGTGTCCATCAGGAACAGACCATGGAAAGGAAATGACCAGCAAAGCCTTCTGGGAAACATAAAGCTCTTATAGTGCCAGTCATCAAAGAAGGCAGGTAGGGGATTTGCATAACGAATGTATGCAAATTCCCCAGCAAGAGAACAGACCAGCACTTGCAATGGAAAGACAGGTCTCTGTTCCAGAGTCCTGCAGCATGCAAACCTAAACAATGGTCAAAAGGCTGCCTGCCTGCGCAGGCAGCTGAGCAGATTCTCACAGTACCCCCCCCCCCCCCTCCAGGGATGGATTCCAGACATCCCTCAAAACTGGTATCATCACAAAACTCTAACTGAAGACTCATGAAGGTCGGGGCAGCCCGACAAGGCCCAATTTCAGAGTCAGTCCATCCGAAACCGACCTCATCGGAAGCAGAAGCCACCGAAACATGCCAATCAGCACTACAAGTCTCAGCGTAACACCCATCAGGACTGTGGACACCAGAGAAGAAGCCATCGACACCCTCCAGACAATACCCACCACCTTCCAAGGAGCGTCCAAGAATACCAAACCTGCCGCAATACCTGTTCGAAGTGTCCCTTACAACACCATGTTACAGGGCAAAACTGGAACTTTATTTTGGGAACAGGGCAGATGTCCCAGGGAAGGTTCCACCATAAACTGAGACTGAATTTCATCATCATGAGTGGAACGTACAGGAATATTCACTGGACCACACACTGACTCCCTAACTTTAATCTCGCTGCACCCAGAATTCTGCATAGCAGTCAAACTAGCTTGCAACTCCAAAACTGCAGAAAGACAGGTAAAAATAGCAGCAATACCTAGACGAGCCTCTAGGGGCAGGGCAGGAGATATTGTACAAGGCAATATTGACTCATCCAGAGTACAGGGTGGAGAGTCAGAACTTTCTTCAAAGCAAGAAAGGGACTCCCAAATGTCAGTGTGATTGGACATCGTTTTGTTATTCATGGTACAGGGCAGGTTCAGAGAAAGTGTCTCTGAATAAGGCAAAGAAGGTTCAGCATCAGATTCGCAAAACTGAAGCGCTGTCTCACTCTTAGATTCGGCTAACAATGTCAAATCCGAGGAGCCAGGACACAAAACTTGCGAATCAAAAATCACTTTAGGTTGTGAAACTGACGCTTCCATAGCGCAAACCTCCACGATCTGCGGAGCAGACTGCAAGACATCCAGGACCGAAACGCTGGAGCAACTGTCCCCAGGCAATGGGCCCTTACAGGTGTGAACAGGGCGAGACAGAGACTCATCTGCAGAAGAAATAGTGACATCAACAGGACAAACTTTATTAGGCATATTAATTTTACTTTTGACGCTGCATAGTCGAGAACTCTTCCCCATAGCAGGGTCACAGACGGAAGATTTCAAAGATCTGTTACTAAATGACAAAGGATCCCACACATCCTTGAGGAAACCGGCAGACTCATGCCGATCACAATCTGCAGGAACATCCGAGAAACAGGCATCAGATCGCACAGATTCAAACTGCACACTGTCAGGAGAGAATCCTTCAGGATTCGCACAGGAATCAACCACAGCGGCACACTCATTCATTTCAGATTGCACAAAGTCAAGACTCACATGCTTTACCCCAGAAAGGCAGGAACAATCATCCGACAACGATGTCTCTTTATTGGAATCAATTGGTTGGTGTGTGTGCAACTCATCCAAAATCGTTTGCCATACATAGATCTCCAGATCCACATCATCCTTGTCACATTCATCGGAATCAATCAGAAGGTACATAGAGTCAAGACAAGCATTCAAGACATCTTCACTTTTTGAGAGGTAAAAATCGCAAAAGGCTTTCCAATCCAAATCGAATTCTTCCAGCAAGGCCCCAACATACCAGGAAGCAAATGGGGGTTCAAACAGGCCAGTATCCAAATAATCTCCATAGGGTTGGAGTTCAGGAACAAGAACAGATTTTCTAACTGCTTTAATGTAGTGTGCGATCCTACCTATAGCAGAATCCACATAAGCTTTGGATTGGGGCAAAAAAGCCGGAGACGGAACAACATCATTACAAACATCAATAGTGAGTGTTTTATTCCGATGCTTGCATTTTTTAGTTTTTCTCTTTTTCGCCACTTTGCATGTCTGCTGTTTAAAACCTGAAGTGGCAACAGACACATTGAACTGATTGTTATACTGAAAGGTTTTGCATGGAAGGGAAAGATCAGCTGACTTATCAGCAGCTACACAATCAATCAGAGCAGGTGGTAAGCCAGGCAGTTTAAACCAGTGAGAGAATATCTCTGCAAGAAACTGATACAGATTACCATTCCAGGAATTAATTTTTAACAAATCATATGCCCAGGTGATCAAATCGTCTTTTAAGAGCACATAGGCAAAAAGAAGAGCCGACGTGGACGGATCAGAAATCTGAAAGGTGGGATTCAGACAAAACCTCACACATTCAGAAAGAAATTCCGCCTTGGTCTCTGAATTTAGCCTTTTAAAGCTCTTAAAGACACAGGACCCAAATTCGACAAAATCGTACAAATCAGAAATTCCGTCTACACTGGGGTTTTGGGTTTGGCTGGTCATTCTGTAATGATTGCGGAACTTTCTCCGTGATCAGCGCACAACGCGTGCGCTGACACGGCGGAAATCCTCCACAAGCGTATATTTGCAGGCACCCAGCAAAAGGTGCTACGCACCTGTAGAGGGAAATTCCTGTCGGCAGATGGCGCTGGGGAGTGCAGAGGAACCAATCCTCTGTACCTCCACAAGTGCCAGACAGGAATTGTACGAAGCGCAGAACGCAATCGCAAGAGAGGCGATTGCGAATGAGAACGAGCAAAGGGACAGGTTGTATGTGTGTGCGCCAATCTAGTCGCCACCCCGCGACCGTGCACACACAACAGCAGATATGAAATAGGAACGCGATCGCGAGAGATGCGATCGCCAGACGTGACACAAGGCAGATCAGAACAGAATACGAGGTTAGCAAAGGCACAGCAAATAATACAATGAGAATAACAAGGAAAATAACAAACGCTAGCTAACCGCGGACACCGCACTCATTCGCAACAGTGCACGCGGTTATGCGCGGTCTCCACGTGATAAGCACAATAGAGACAAGCACGCCTAACTAACCATTGACAGACAAACATGAAACAGAGGACGCGTACGCTTGCTTAACGGTCACCGAGCCTCCAGCAAGCGTAGCAGACAAGACAGACACACGAAAAC
The DNA here is from genome assembly GCF_040937935.1 of Hyperolius riggenbachi. Taxonomy (NCBI): domain Eukaryota; kingdom Metazoa; phylum Chordata; class Amphibia; order Anura; family Hyperoliidae; genus Hyperolius; species Hyperolius riggenbachi. Next base: position 233,190,151 of record NC_090650.1, read on the forward strand.
AGGGACAAGCGAGAGATAGGATCCACAGCACTAGCGAAAAGTGGCTAGCGCGATCCAAGTACAGAGTAGCAGAACAGAAGGATCCCCAGCGCTAGCGAAAAGTGGCTAGCGCGATCCCAGAAGACAGAACAGAAGGATCCCCAGCGCTAGCGAAAAGTGGCTAGCGCGATCCCAGGAGACAGAACAGAAGAGATAGCTGGTAGCAACCGCTGCACCAGCTATACTCCAAGAACAGAGATCAGAACCATTTCCTGTCGACCACCTTTGGGGCAGGACAATGGCAACAGGCAAGACAAGACAGAACAGGCAATACAGATAATACAACCTGACTGGGCTAGAAGGGGAGCCTAAAGCAACCCCCAGGAATTAACTAGACTAGATAGCAATGGCTGACACTCCAGCAGTGTCCATCAGGAACAGACCATGGAAAGGAAATGACCAGCAAAGCCTTCTGGGAAACATAAAGCTCTTATAGTGCCAGTCATCAAAAGAAGGCAGGTAGGGGATTTGCATAACGAATGTATGCAAATTCCCCAGCAAGAGAACAGACCAGCACTTGCAATGGAAAGACAGGTCTCTGTTCCAGAGTCCTGCAGCATGCAAACCTAAACAATGGTCAAAAGGCTGCCTGCCTGCGCAGGCAGCTGAGCGGATTCTCACACTGCCATTGCAGAGGTGGAAGATAAGCTCATTTGAATACACAGAGTGTTAACAATATACAGTATCCATTTGGTTCCCAACTGCTTTTGAGCTAAGTGCCTCTGCCTTTCTGTTACCAATTTTTGCCTGGATTTTGACTACTCTCAGCCTGCCGCCTGCATCGACCTCTGCCTGGAGTTTGACCACTTTCTGCCTGCTGCCTGCACTGACCTCTGCCTGGATTTTGCCTACTCTCTGCCTGCCGCCTGCACCGACCTCTGACTGGATTTTGTCTACTCTCTGCCTGCCCCTGCACCAACCTCTGACTGGATTTTGTCTACTCTCTGCCTACCCCTGCACCAATATCTGCCTGGATTTTGATTACTCTCTGCCTGCCACATGCACTGACCTCTGCCTGGATTTTGACTACTCTCTGCCTGCCGCCTGCACCGACCTCTGACTGGATTTTGTCTACTCTCTGCCTGCCCCTGCACCAACCTCTGACTGGATTTTGTCTACTCTCTGCCTGCCCCTGCACCAATATCTGCCTGGATTTTGACTACTCTCTGCCTTCCACCTGCACTGACCTCTGCCTGGATTTTGACTACTCTCTGCCTGCTGCCTGCACTGACCTCTGCCTGGATTTTTACTACTCTCTGCCTGCTGCCTGCACTGACCTCTGCCTGGATTTTTACTACTCTCTGCCTGCCATCTGCACCGACCTCTGCCTGGATTTTGTCTACTCTCTGCCTGCCCCTGCACCAATATCTGACCGGATTTTGACTACTCTCTCCTGCCGTCTGCACCAACCTCTGCCTGGATTTTGACTACTTTCTGCCTGACCCTGCACCAACCTCTGCCTGGATTTTGACTACGCCCTACCTGCCTACTCTCTGTCTGCCTTTATATAATTTCACATTTTTTTCAGCTTATTCATGAATGTAATTCAGCAAATGTGTGTTCTAGTCTTTTATTTATATGCAGAATGTCTACCAAACTTTGATTCTGACATATTTTGGTGAGTTATGACTTAAGAATTGGAGGACTAAAATTCTTGAATTTTTTTTACCACTTTTAGACTCATAATTACAGACAGAAATTGACCACCAGGGAGGTTAAAGAGGCTTACTAAAAGGTTGCATTATAGAGAAACTGTAACCCTAAACCAAGCTGCACCTGACTCATACTGGCTGAAAAGGTCTACACGTTGTGCTCATTACAGCTAAAATGGGTGTTGAAAACTAATTGGACTCTCACTAAAACATCCTTATAGGACTCCTCACTTTAATGTCATAAGAGATATCATTTCCACATATGGCAACACATGTTAGTATGGATGATGCATGCGAGCTAATTAGTTTTCAGCATCTGTTTTAGCTGTTGTGAGCACAGCCTGTGAAAAAGAGTGTGCAGTCCTTTACTGCCAGTGTGAGTCAGTTGCAGCTTTGTTTAGAGTGCTGCCATTCTGTTTTTAATCTACATGCAATTTATATTGTTTTTTCCTCTTATGGTCAGGGTGCTTTTGTAGGAAATGTCCCCTGGTAGTGAGCGTACTTGGGGTGTTGCCTACACTGCACAACCTCCACAACCAGAGTCACTTGTGCACAAACAGCTGTCTTCCTGTGCAGACACGCCTGTGTAGCAAGGCCATACTCTTGTATGAAGAGGTGCATGGTTACAATCTTTAAGAGAGCTGCTGTGGTTGACTCCAGGAGGACATGGGAAGCCACTGGAGAATCTCTTTTCTTAGGTAAGTATATATATATATATATATATATATATATATATATATATATATATATATACAGTGGTGTGAAAAACTATTTGCCCCCTTCCTGATTTCTTATTCTTTTGCGTGTTTGTCACACTTAATTGTTTCTGCTCATCAAAAACCGTTAACTATTAGTCAAAGATAACATAATTGAACACAAAATGAAGTTTTAAATGATGGTTTTTATTATTTAGTGAGGAAAAAAAACTCAAAACCTACATGCCCCTGTGTGAAAAAGTGATTGCCCCCCTTGTTAAAAAATAACTTAACTGTGGTTTATCACACCTGAGTTCAATTTCTGTAGTCACCCCCTGGCCTGATTACTGCCACACCTGTTTCAATCAAGAAATCACTTAAATAGGAGCTATCTGACACAGAGAAGCAGACCGAAAGCACCTCAAAACCTAGACATCATGCCAAGATCCAAAGAAATTCAGGAACAAATGAGAACAAAAGTACTGTAATTGAGATCTATCAGTCTGGTAAAGGTTATAAAGCCATTTCTAAAGCTTTGGGACTCCAACGAACCACAGTGAGAGCCATTATCCACAAATGGCAAAAACATGGAACAGTGATGAACCTTCCCAGGAGTGGCTGGCCAACAAAAATTACCCCAAGAGCGCAGAGAAAACTCATCTGAGAGGCCACAAAAGACCCCAGGACAACATCTAAAGAACTGCAGGCCTCACTTGCCTCAATTAAGGTCAGTGTTCACAACTCCACCATAAGAAAGAGACTGGGCAAAAACGGCCTGCATGGCAGATATCCAAGGCGCAAACCACTTTTAAGCAAAAAGAACATTAAGGCTTGTCTCAATTTTGCTAAAAAAAATCTCAATGATTGCCAAGACTTGTGGGAAAATACCTTGTGGACCGCCGAGACAAAAGTTTTTGGAAGGTGCGTGTCCTGTTAAATCTGTCGTAGAAGTAACACAGCATTTTAGCAAAAGAACATCATACCAACCGTAAAATATGGTGGTGGTAGTGTGATGGTCTGGGGTTGTTTTGCTGCTTCAGGACCTGGAAGGCTTGCTGTGATAGATGGAACCATGAATTCTACTGTCTACCAAAAAATCCTGAAGGAGAATGTCCGGCCACCTGTTCGTCAACTCAAGCTGAAGCGATCTTGGGTGCTGCAGCAGGACAATGACCCAAAGACACCAGCAAATCCACCTCTGAATGGCTGAAGAAAAACAAAATGAAGACTTTGGAGTGGCCTAGTCAAAGTCCTGACCTGGATCCTATTGAGATGTTGTGGCATGACCTTAAAAAGGCAGTTCATGCTAGAAAACCCTCAAATAAAGCTGAATTACAACAATTCTGCAAAGATGAGTGGGCCAAAATTCCTCCAGAGCGCTGTAAAAGACTTGTTGCAAGTTATCGCAAACACTTGATTGCAGTTATTGCTGCTAAGGGTGGCCCAACCAGTTATTAGGTTCAGGGGGCAATATCTTTTTAACACAGGTCCATGTAGGTTTTGAGTTATTTTTCTCACTAAATAATAAAAACCATCATTTAAAACTGCATTGTGTGTTCAATGATGTTATCTTTGACTAATAGTTAACGGTTTTTGATGAGCAGAAACATTTAAGTGTGACAAACATGCAAAAGAATAAGAAATCGGGAAGGGGGCAGATCGTTTTTCACACCACTGTATATATATATATATATATATATATATATATATATATATATATATATATATATATATATATAATTTTTTTTTTTTTTTAATTAGGTTCAGTTCGGTTTTACTTTAAGATGCAAGAGGGAGGTTTCCAATAAGAGAGTCTAGTTATTATTAGCTTATTTTTCAGCTGTAGTGAGCACAGTGTATGCCTTTGAAAAGGCTAAGTACTGGGTGTAATGATCCGCTCAGCTGTCTGCACAGGCAGACAGCTGTTTGTCCATTCTTTGGGTCTGAGTGTTGCAGGTCTCTGGAAAAGAGACCTGTCTTCGCTTTGCAACTTTCAGAGTTGCTCTGCTGGTGAGGAATTTGCATATACTTGTCATGCAAATTGTTTAGCTGCCTCCTTTGATGACTTGCAGTATAAATACCTTTTGCTCCCAGAATTCCTTGCTGGTCATGATGGCTTGTTCCTGCTAAACTCTCCTGGAGTGTCAGCCTTGCTATTGTTTGCTAAAGATTATCTTAGAGTATTCCTTGGGACTGCACTAGGCATCCCTTCTAGATCAGTCAGGTTGTATTATCTGTTCTGTCTCTCTGTCTCGATTGTCTTGTCGCCAGCGGTGGTCGACAGGAAATTGTTCTGTCTGTCTGGGACTGTAGGCCAGAGCTGCGGTTGCTACTGGCTGCTCCATCTGTCTGGATTGCATTCGCCCTGGTGGTAGTGGCTATGCTTCGTTCTGTATTCTGCCTTAGGGGTGCTAACCAGAGCAGCGGTTGCTACTAGTAGCCCCATCTGTTTGTCTGTCGGGATCACATCCGCTCTAGCGGTAGCAGCGGTGGTTCCTTCTGTATTCTGCCTTAGGGGTGCTAGCCAGAGCAGCGGTTGCTACTGGTAGTCCCATCTGTCTGTCTTGTCTGGTATGAATGCTTGCTGTAGGCTTGGTGAAGTAACCGTTTAGCAAGCGTTCGCGTTCTCTATTTCATGTTTGTGTTACATTGGTTAGTTAAAGTGGCACGCTTACCACTGGGCGCCTAACGCGTGGTGATCGTGTCTTAAACGCGTTCGCTGTTGCGAATGAGTCTGGTGTTCGTGTTTAGCTAGCGTTTGTTATTTTCCTTGATGTACTGATCATTGTTATTTGCGATGTCTTTCCTGCTACACTTGTGCTCAGTATAGTTCGGTCTTGTGTCACTATTGACAATCGCTACACTTGCGATTGCATTCCCACTTCATTTCCATTGTTGTGTGTTCACCGTCGCTTGGTGGCGACTAGATTGGTGGACACACATACATTCTGTCTCTGTGCCCTCTTGCTACTCTCGTGCTCTGTCATGCTCGGTCTTGTGTCACTGTTGGCAATCGCCAGTCTTGCGATTGTGTTCATACTTTGTTTCTGCTGATGTGTGTTCACCGTCGCTGGGTGGCGACTAGATTGGTGGACACACATTCATTCTGTCTCTATGCTCTCTCTCTTTTAGGGCAATCCAGCCCTGCATTGCTTCAACTCGTACAATTCCCATCTGGCATATGTGGCTATGCAGAGGCTGTGTTCGTCTGCACTCCACAGCTCCATCTGCCGGTGGGAATCTCCCTCTACAGGTGCATCGCACCATAGCTGGGTTCTCTCTATTACACGCTTGTGGAGGATTTCCGTAGTGTTGGCGCGCGTCCTGTGCGCTGACCACGGAAATAATTCCGCAATCTATACACTGGGCTTGGAACAAAATACTACGATCAAATATTACTGTTAATGATATTATAACAGATAATAGACACATTTCCAAACTCTCTCATTGTTCAGTACATTTGGAAACATTTTTTAAAATATTACTAAACTGGTATTTAACCCTAAGGAAATTAGCAACGTTTAATGTACACCAATCTCCACAATGTTGGATGTTGGAGGTGCGGGAAGGACATGTGGGAATGTCCATTTAAAAAAAAGCTTATGGATCGCTGTATTCAGATGTATATCTGTATACTCTACTAATCGTCTTGTCCCTAATGCAGAGGCAGCATTACTACACGTGTGTATAGAGAATTTTTCCAGCTACAAATAGATTATTAGTGTCTCATGTCCTTTTCGCTACCAGACAACAGATTCTTGCAAATTGGGGATCTAGCAAAGTTCCAGGACTACTTCAGATTAAAGGTATGGCATACTCAAACTTAACTTCTCTCTGCTCGACTAAGGAGCATAGCCTTAACTATGTTATAGATTTCTTAAGCTTTTTCTGTATCCCTATTGATACACATCCTCCTTAATACACTACCTGCCTGGTACATAACTTGCCTAGTAATATTCAGACTTTTAGTAATCAATCATACATAAGTGTATAACACCCTTGGAGTCAGGCCACAGCTGCACTTATTGCCTTCATTGATGCTTATATTGATGCTTTGACTATCATTTGGATATATCTAAGTAGGTTACATTTTATCCATACTTGAATGGATTTAAAATGTATATCCTCAAGATCTACGACTATATTAAAGTTAAGATGTATTGTAGTGGAGATAAACCTGGACCAAAGGTACGGTACATTCTTGTTCTCTTCTTCTCCCCTTTCTTTTTCATTCTTCTTTACGTCTATCTCTTTCTCCTACTTTCTCTTTCTATCTCTCTCTTTTGGTTATATAATAATATTACTTCAAATAGGGGTGATTACACTCCTATTTATTTAAGTTTAAGATAAACTGCTAGTTACTTAATTGTATGTTTAGTTGTGTATTGTAACACCAAGAATTATTGATGACGATGTTGATGTTGTTGTTGAAGTTGTTATAACAAGCATTGTTAAACAAACATTTTTAATAAAAATTATTGAAATAAAAAAAAAGAAAAGGCTAAGGCATGTATGTCCACCAATCTAGTCTCCACCTGGCGACGGTGAACACACAAAAGCGGAAACCAAGTGGGAACGCAATCGCAAGAGTGGCGATTGCCAACAGTGACACAAGACCGAGTAAGACAGAGCACAAGTGTAGCAAGAAAGACACAGCAAATAACAATGAACAGAACGCCAAGGAAAATAACAAACCCACTCGCCAAGCGTGGTGGCCGCGCGAAAAGCGCAACAGCAACAAAGCACGCTAATGGCACGGTCTCCACACAAAAAGAGCAACAGAGACAAAGCACGCCAACTCTAACTAACCAATGTAACACGAAAACGAAAAGAGAACGCGAACGCTTGCTAAACGGTTACCTCACCGAGCCTACAGCAAGCGTTCGTTTCAGACAAGACAGACAGAAGGAGTAGCCAGTAGCAACCGCAGCTCTGGCCTACACTCCCAGACAGAGTACAGAAGGAACCACCGCCACTACCGCTAGGGTGGATGCGGTCCAGACAGACAGACAGATTGAGCAACCAGTAGCAACCGCTGCTCTGGCTTGCACCCCTAAGACAGAGCAAAAAAGGAACCACCGCCACTACCGCTAGGGCAAATGCGATCCCAAACAGACGGAACGATTTCCTGTCGAACGCCGCTGGCGACAAGACAATCACAACAGATAGACAATACAAGGCAATACAGATAATTACAACCTGACTACACTAGAAGGAATGCCTAGTGCACTCCCAAAGAATTACTCTAAGATAATCTTAGCAAACAGTTAGCAAAGGCTGAGACTCCAAGTAAGTTAGCAGGAACAAACCAGTATGACCAGCAAGGAATTCTGGGAGAGAATGGTATTTATACTGCAAACCATCAAAGGAAGCAGCTAAGCAATTTGCATGACAAGTATATGCAAATTCCTCACCAGCAGAACAACTCTGAAACTTGCAGAGTGAAGACAGGTCTCGTTTCCAGGGACCTGCAGCACTCAGACCTAACAAATGGTCAAACAGCTGTCTGCCAGTGCAGACAGCTGAGCAGATCATTACAGCTGTCATTATGTTTTTTCTCTACATGCAGTTACTAAAAAGCAGCAGTTTCAATAAATCTGGTATGTCTGGCGTATATTTATTAAAGTGTTTGCTGCAGATGCATATATGAAGTTAAATACTGGCCAATCTTCATTATGAGCCAATATAATGCAAATTAGGGCTAGACAATTTTGTTACCAAATAGCAAATCATTTTCAAAAAATCCAGACCAGGTTTGCCAGAAGATCTGCAGCACAGGAACGTATGAAAGTATTACATCGAATGTTGAAAGCTGACACGTACCAGCAATTTATTCATATTTCTTCTCTCTGTGAGGTACATTCTGATTCACTTTCCTGGTAGATGCAGCACATATTTATGTCACTGAGGGGGAAAACCTAATTGCTGAGTCAAGCATTGTAATGCAATCAGTTTTTAATTGCTAGCATTTTAGGTAATTAATGATGAATGCATGATCGAATATATTTACTGGACTGATGCAGACTGCATAATTGCTACCATTTTTCAGCTATTCACAGAAAAAAAGTAATAACTACTGAGCCTTAAACTCTTATTTCCACATCTAACAAAACATGCAAAGCAATTTCCATCAAGAGAATTTTTCACATATTTAAGTTAAATTATGTGATTGAAAATATAAAGAGAAAAATACATTTTATGTGATGTAATTGAGTTAGAGAAACAGGATTGTTCCAGTTGCTCTTAAATGCCTATATAGTAAAAGGCTGTAAAGTAGACATTTGTCTCTATTCCCCAGACATTGGACTATATATAGGAAATCATGTTAGGAGTTAGGCATTATGCACATTTCCATTTCAGTTAAATCAACATACAATTGCCTTTGCTTTGTGCTATCCTAAATTAAATTTCCGGGTGATATCGTTTTTTTTTTCCTTAACTTTTCTTTGGTTGATAGTTTTTACATAAAATGTTGGTGGTAACTTATTGCTGTGTATCCTGAAGGCACTATTAATACTGTCATCATGTGCCGGATATCAAATATCAGAGAACATACTGAGGCAAAAAAGGTCTAGATTTCCCTGTTAGTGAAAATCAAATTTAGTTTATTTGCACAACACTAACAAAATGCTGATAACACTGCACAACCTCTGCAACTCATTATACCATTGATTAGTTATTTTGATTGTTTATATATTTTCTTATTTTATCTCCAAGCACTCCACCATTCTAGAAAACCCAATTAAAAATGTTATTTTAATACATGAAAAATAGCATATAAGACTATTTATATACAATTAAAATACAGGTATATTTCCTTCTCTAATCTCTGATCTTAAAGAGGAACTTTAACCAAGAATGTAACTTAATTTCATTCAGTAGCTGATATTCCCTTTCCCACAAGAAATCTTTACCTTTTTCCAAATAGATCATCAGGGGGGTCTGGTATGGCTGATGTTATTGTAAAACCCCTCCCATAGTGTGATGTCATGATCAAGGTCCTGACAGTTTGCTGTCTGTGAACCTTACACTTAAGGACAAAAAGAGAAACTGAAAGCCTAATATGGTGTAGTACCTTCAAGATTTGCAGTAGATAATCAAAAATACGTGTATATATACTCACAAACAAGGGTTACCGCAAAGGCAACCACTGTAATTGCAGGTGGGGACTCAGGTCTAAGAAGTCACTCTCTGTAGATAGGAAGAAAAGGGGTAACACCCCTCCACCAAGGGTGGACTAGACTGTGTTTGAAATTCTGAACAGAGGCGACAGAGTAGAGTAAAAACATCTAAAAACTGTTTAAAAAGGGGGAAGCGGTGGACTTACCTCCCTCCCTTTACTTGAGAGAGGTAAGACCACCGATTCCCCCTTCTTGCACACTGCAAGTGATTCCGATTCAGATTCCGCTTTTTAATCAGTTTTTACATCCGATTCCGATTCCGATTTGCAGTTTGCTCCCTGCACACTGCAAATCGGAATCTGAATCGGATGTAAAAACTGATTAAAAAGCGGAATCTGAATCGGAATCGCTTGCAGTGTGCAAGAGGCCTAAACAGTTTTTAGACATTTTTACTCTACTCTGGCGCCTCTGTTCAGAATTTCAAACAATGTCTGTGAACCTAGTTGCACTGTGGGAAATTAAAAACAATGGTGCATGAGCCAGCCTGGGGCCCCGGGAACTCTCACTGCCCGGGGCCCCAGAACCAGCACCTAACACCATATGTGAGCGCAGCCAAACCCTTGGAGCTGCCACCCCCAAGGCCTGTCTCCTACTGCTCTAAAACTTACCAAACACACAAATGGAGAAACTCACTCCCAAACAGTTCTCTGCTGCTTTATAAAGCCTGCAGGCTGCTTATAAGCCAATGAGAAATGCACACATATAATACACCTAGCTTGCAGTGATTAATCAAGCAGAAGCTGAGCAAGTCAGCCAGTCAGTTGGAGAGGGCTTCAGTTGCATATAGACAATGGCTATATGACCAGCCGGGGGCACCAGCGTGCAGGATATTCCCTCTCATCTGCCCCCCTCCTAACTAAACTGCATGGGATACTACAATAAAATTAAAAACAATGGTGCATGAGCCAGCCTGGGGCCCCGGGAACTCTCACTGCCCGGGGCCCCAGAACCAGCACCTAACACCATATGTGAGCGCAGCCAAACCCTTGGAGCTGCCACCCCCAAGGCCTGTCTCCTACTGCTCTAAAACTTACCAAACACACAAATGGAGAAACTCACTCCCAAACAGTTCTCTGCTGCTTTATAAAGCCTGCAGGCTGCTTATAAGCCAATGAGAAATGCACACATATAATACACCTAGCTTGCAGTGATTAATCAAGCAGAAGCTGAGCAAGTCAGCCAGTCAGTTGGAGAGGGCTTCAGTTGCATATAGACAATGGCTATATGACCAGCAGGGGGCACCGGCGTGCAGGATATTCCCTCTCATCTGCCCCCCTCCTAACTAAACTGCATGGGATACTACAATAAAATTAAAAACAATGGTGCATGAGCCAGCCTGGGGCCCCGGGAACTCTCACTGCCCGGGGCCCCAGAACCAGCACCTAACACCATATGTGAGCGCAGCCAAACCCTTGGAGCTGCCACCCCCAAGGCCTGTCTCCTACTGCTCTAAAACTTACCAAACACACAAATGGAGAAACTCACTCCCAAACAGTTCTCTGCTGCTTTATAAAGCCTGCAGGCTGCTTATAAGCCAATGAGAAATGCACACATATAATACACCTAGCTTGCAGTGATTAATCAAGCAGAAGCTGAGCAAGTCAGCCAGTCAGTTGGAGAGGGCTTCAGTTGCATATAGACAATGGCTATATTACCAGCAGGGGGCACCGGCATGCAGGATATTCCCTCTCATCTGCCCCCCTCCTAACTAAACTGCATGGGATACTACAATAAAATTAAAAACAATGGTGCATGAGCCAGCCTGGGGCCCCGGGAACTCTCACTGCCCGGGGCCCCAGAACCAGCACCTAACACCATATGTGAGCGCAGCCAAACCCTTGGAGCTGCCACCCCCAAGGCCTGTCTCCTACTGCTCTAAAACTTACCAAACACACAAATGGAGAAACTCACTCCCAAACAGTTCTCTGCTGCTTTATAAAGCCTGCAGGCTGCTTATAAGCCAATGAGAAATGCACACATATAATGCACCTAGCTTGCAGTGATTAATCAAGCAGAAGCTGAGCAAGTCAGCCAGTCAGTTGGAGAGGGCTTCAGTTGCATATAGACAATGGCTATATGACCAGCAGGGGGCACCGGCATGCAGGATATTCCCTCTCATCTGCCCCCCTCCTAACTAAACTGCATGGGATACTACAATAAAATTAAAAACAATGGTGCATGAGCCAGCCTGGGGCCCCTGGAACTCTCACTGCCCGGGGCCCCAGAACCAGCACCTAACACCATATGTGAGCGCAGCCAAACCCTTGGAGCTGCCACCCCCAAGGCCTGTCTCCTACTGCTCTAAAACTTACCAAACACACAAATGGAGAAACTCACTCCCAAACAGTTCTCTGCTGCTTTATAAAGCCTGCAGGCTGCTTATAAGCCAATGAGAAATGCACACATATAATACACCTAGCTTGCAGTGATTAATCAAGCAGAAGCTGAGCAAGTCAGCCAGTCAGTTGGAGAGGGCTTCAGTTGCATATAGACAATGGCTATATGACCAGCAGGGGGCACCGGCATGCAGGATATTCCCTCTCATCTGCCCCCCTCCTAACTAAACTGCATGGGATACTACAATAAAATTAAAAACAATGGTGCATGAGCCAGCCTGGGGCCCCGGGAACTCTCACTGCCCGGGGCCCCAGAACCAGCACCTAACACCATATGTGAGTGCAGCCAAACCCTTGGAGCTGCCACCCCCAAGGCCTGTCTCCTACTGCTCTAAAACTTGCCAAACACACAAATGGAGAAACTCACTCCCAAACAGTTCTCTGCTGCTTTATAAAGCCTGCAGGCTGCTTATAAGCCAATGAGAAATGCACACATATAATACACCTAGCTTGCAGTGATTAATCAAGCAGAAGCTGAGCAAGTCAGCCAGTCAGTTGGAGAGGGCTTCAGTTGCATATAGACAATGGCTATATGACCAGCCGGGGGCACCAGCGTGCAGGATATTCCCTCTCATCTGCCCCCCTCCTAACTAAACTGCATGGGATACTACAATAAAATTAAAAACAATGGTGCATGAGCCAGCCTGGGGCCCCGGGAACTCTCACTGCCCGGGGCCCCACAACCAGCACCTAACACCATATGTGAGCGCAGCCAAACCCTTGGAGCTGCCACCCCCAAGGCCTGTCTCCTACTGCTCTAAAACTTACCAAACACACAAATGGACAAACTGTTTGGGAGTGAGTTTCTCCATTTGTGTGTTTGGTAAGTTTTAGAGCAGTAGGAGACAGGCCTTGGGGGTGGCAGCTCCAAGGGTTTGGCTGCGCTCACATATGGTGTTAGGTGCTGGTTCTGGGGCCCTGGGCAGTGAGAGTTCCCGGGGCCCCAGGCTGGCTCATGCACCATTGTTTTTAATTGTATTGTAGTATCCCATGCAGTTTAGTTAGGAGGGGGGCAGATGAGAGGGAATATCCTGCACGCTGGTGCCCCCTGCTGGTCATATAGCCATTGTCTAGACTCTATATGCAACTGAAGCCCTCTCTAACTGACTGGCTGACTTGCTCAGCTTCTGCTTGATTAATCACTGCAAGCTAGGTGTATTATATGTGTGCACTGTGGGAAATGACGGCTTTTTCCAACTGTCAAGCAAGCAATATCTCCCTCTGTGCATAGCACTCTCAGTAATGAACATTCCGTAGAGATCACCTTTTAGAACTAAAGATGTCACCACCAGTAATACATTTCATAATGTAAATCTGAGAGAGGAAAGATTTTACAGTGGGTCAACACTGATTAAATAATCTATAAATATTAGGAATATTGTAAACAATAAGTAATTATATTCATTATGCTATATTCACTACTGTTCCTCTTTAATACAAGGTGGCTAAATAGTGCAACACTCTGCACTGATTAGCAGTTCTGAAAAAAAAAAAAAAAACCTGTTGCTTCAATAGCCTGTTCATGCAAAGACTGGTTGAAGTGCTCACATTTTTTTTAAATCTGACTCTCAACCACTCTGCAATCAATGAAGGAACGTATGATCTTAAATATCTAAACATTTTTTTTTTACAAACTAAAAGGCTCGTTTCAGCTAGACTATGGTAGGCATCTAAGACCCAAGCCTAGTCCATTCTGATATAGCTGGCTATATGTGTTGGTCCCCACACCATCTGTCCTTGTCACCCATTCTGATGAGAAATTTGCAGTAAATTGGGACAGTCCCTCTAGCACATACATTTGAAATTTTAATACCATATCTAGAGTTAACATATATGTTTAGACCCATGGATAAGCCATCTTCTGAGTTTATCCTTGGTCATGGTTTTGCCATGCCTACCTGAAAATGTTTGCTTAGTGGTAAGCAAATATCTTCTTTTTACTATAATTTTCCTTGAAAGTTTCACATTTCCACACAAATGACAATGTTTGCAAACAAATATGGACATGTGAAAACACATTTTTGTCAAATGCATTGAAGCAAATGAGCATAATAATACACACTGTCAAAAAAATTCCATTTTTTAGGAACATTTTTTCCTCTTGCGAAAATTACTATAATTAAAATTTGACCTCATCCCTAATTTTACAAAACTTTTGTTTGACACCCCCTCCTGATGTTTGTGATACTACTGGCGCTGCCTGCCTCGCCACTATGGGTATCAGTGCTGCAATGTGTCACAGGGACATCCTTAGTACCATCACGGTAGGCGTTGTACAAGCACCTTAGAAGCACATTTTTGTACTAACACATTTTATCTCCCCCCTTATGTAGTGATTTGCAATCATCCATTATTTACCTTGTGCAAGTGCAAATCCAAATGCATAGTAGAAGGTGCTGGGAGGGGTCATATTCAAAAGTGAGGCAACCCTCAAGTCATCAGGAGAATGCCATTTAAGTTGTCTCCAGAAATAGATTTGAAAATAATGAACTTTAACTTTTTAGAAGACATTTTTATAAATGCATTGCTTTGTTAGGATGAATAAGCACAGTTTTACACGAAGTAAAACTGTACCCTCTCATGTCTCAGCAGGGGGCCATGGCAGTGAGAGTCAACATACCTGGATGGTCGCCTCTTGACACGGCACTCCACGCTGTGCTCCATCTTTTTGAAATGTCATGTTTCACCACTGGAACTTATGCTGTGAATCAGGAAGTATCAGGAGGATGGAGCACAGTGTGGAGTGCTGCAGCAAGAGGCAAACAATTTGCTACATTAACTCTCACTGCCATGGCCCCTTTCTCTGATACTAGTTGGTACAGTTTTGTTTCTTGCAAAACTGTTCTTACCTATCTGTATTGCTTTGCTTTTTTTATTTATTTACTTATTTGTGTACTCATATTTTATTATCTATGTATTTATTATCATATTATTATTATTGATTTATAAAGCGCCAACATATTCTGTGGCGCTGTACAAAGTAAGAGAAGAACATGGGGTACTTAATAATTCAGACAATGGTGTACACCAATATACAACATAAATAAATGGTGACAAAATACAAAACGATACAAAATACAGAATTGGTAATGACAGTGATAAAAGTAACAGGATGAATACAATGTATAATGAATTCCAAGACACAAGGGGAAAGAGCCCTGCCCTTGCGAGCTTACAATCTAAAGGAATGAGAGGAAACGAGGAGGGGTAGTGTACAACAAACATGTAGAGGCAGTGTGTTTTAGGATATCTAGTAGGAGTGAAGTTTGGGCTTAGGACAACGGGGAAGTGGCCTAAGGTAGTGTATATGCTTGTTGGAACAAGTGAGTTTTTAAAGCGTTTAAAGGTAACAAAGGTTGGCGAGTGATGAATGTGTTATGGGAGGGCATTCCAGAGGAGGGGTGAAGTGCATGCAAAATCTTGTAAACATGAATGTGAGGAGGTAATTCTAGAGCTGGACAACAGAAGTTCCTGTGCAGATCTGAGATTGCGATTGGGTTGGTATCTGGAAATTAGTGAGGAGATGTACAGGGGAAAAAGCTTGTGGAGAGCTTTGTAGGTAAGGGTTAAGATTTTGAACTGGATCCTCTGAATAATTAGTAGCCAATGAAGAGGAATCTGGTAGGGCTGAGACCCGCTGAGACCCACTGAGACTTTGGAGATAAGATGCTGTTCAAAATAAGGTAGAGAGGATGTCCCATGCAAAATACTAAAAAGAATAAAAAAAAAAAAAGGAGTTGAGGTAAGTGATCCAGGTGTGGCCCATTCAGGTCTTTCTTCAAATAATATGATTTAAATATTTTAATAGTCAACGTAATATATTTTTTATGTCAACAGTTTTGTCGGAAGTGCAGAATTAGTTCCAATAACCAATAGTTAACCTCTGCTGTTGAATTTAATAACAACAAAAATCATCTAAAAATTCCTGTCAAATGTGACTCATAATTAAAATGGCACGCTATTTTCATTCTACTATCAATAAAACTATTTAATGATATTGCCTAAAGAAAAGATAACAGACGTTTCAGTGTAAAGTCAGTGAAGTTGGAGGAAAATAAAGTAATTAATATTGTATGCAACTTTGTTGTTTGCAGCTCATGAATGAACAAATCACTTCTTTTCAGCTTGGTATATCAGGAAGAACCAATCACGTATTCCCAGTCTGATCAATCATACTGTTCATGAAATATGATAAGCCCCATAGCTCAAAGCAATGAGTGGTGAGAGTGGATTTTGACACAGCTATATTGTACTAGTTACTGCATGACAGACCCAGCCTACATGAAATTCTAACATCCATCCAGGAAATGAATTGGGATGATGAAAACAGCAGAATATGTGAACAACCCCCCCCCCCCCCCCAAAAAAAATCTAAAGTACTAACTACCTTCTCAGTATGGCATCGCTCAAACTACCTAGACCACCAGGCAACAAATTCCAGTGGTTAGAAAATGTTTGTAAGTTGAATGCTGAATGTTCAGAGCTGGATAAAACTAAACTTGGTGCTTTTTGCTTGCACAGCCTCATTGTGGTCTTTGTGGTTGAAGGTACTTGGCCTGTTTGCGAGTCCAATACCCCTGCCTTTCTCTTCTATTTTTCAGTCTAGAACTCAGTCCTGTAAGTCAATCCAGTTAACATACATATCTTACCCATCAGCTCAGTTACCTTGTTCAGTCTGCCAGTTAGGTTCTCCTGTCCTACTAGCTTGTCAGTCCACTCTGCATCTGTTATCATTGTCCCAGTCCTGCCAGCCTGTCAGTTTAGTCCACACTTGCTATCTTTCTCCCTGTCCTGCCAGCCCAATGTCTCAGCCTTAGTCTGCTCCTGTCCTGTCTGTCCATCGGTCCAGCCTTTAGTCTATACTGGTTCTGCAAGCCCTGTCAAGTATTGACTTCATCCTGTTCTGCCCACTGTTGGGATTTCATAGATTTCATCAAAATCTACCTAAAGTGAACCAGAGATGAAATTAACTAAAGATTTGATGCTTACTCAGGGCTTCCTTCAGCCCCATAAGCTCATCTGAGTCCCACGCCGTCCGCCCGCGGTCTGACGTTCAGCCATGATCAGCCATGGTAGCAACTCAGTTATGTCCAGGCTGGGTCTTCTGCCCATGTGCGGGAGGTCTATGCATGTGCAGAAGACCCAGACTGAACGCAACTGTGCTGTTACTGGATCTGATTGCGGCTGAACGGCAGACTGCGGGAGGACGGCGTGGGACTCAGGAGAGCTTATGGAGCTGAAGGAAGCCCCACGTAAGTACTAAATCTTTAGTTAATTTCATCTCTGGTACACTTAAATTGACTAAATTGTAGTACTGCACTGTTTGATGCAGTGCAACGCAATCGACCATCGATCTACCGCCACTCCTGACCCACCACCGATCAAATGATGTCTTCTGTCTGGAACAAACCATCTAATTTGATCAATTTTGGTTAAATCTAATGATCGATCTAGCTGGCATGTTGAGTTAAAGTTTCCAGTACTCATTTTTGAAGCATAAATTTGATATATTTTATTTCTTTTAACAGTGAGCATACATTTTAAGATATAACCTCAACTTGAGACAACCTCTAACATCTCCAACATCAAAACTAACATGAAAGACTAGAAGCATGATTACAAATTACTGAAATCAATAAAATAGTAGATTAAACTTTCTAAGCACTATATATTAAATTAAGCATAACATTTCAAGTAGCTTTTAGTATACTGTGTATATATACATGTCCTTTTCACATTACACATTGCACAAAGCTGTGCGTTTTCGAAGCTTGTGCAGCACCAAAGCAATTTTCAAGTTACATAATAAAATAATTTTGAAATTAAAAGGCAGTTAATAATTTAATAGCACTGGGCTTTATCTCTGTACATATTGAAAAAAGTTTAACATAATTGAACCAGACTTCAGAGGAATCCCTAAAAGAGTGTTCTTCCAGCTCAAATTTTGTCTTTCTTCTACACATAAGTAATAATTAACCTTGACATTTAAAAATAAACTTGAAATTCTGTTCTCACATATTGTTAACAGGGAAGCTTAGTTTAATCATCACTGGGACTTAGGCAGCTCAGTGCTTATTTGAAGACTAATAGAAGCTTTTACACTTATTATTCCATTGCTGATTTGATACCAGCATAAATTCCATAATCTTCCTAATGGCAGCAATAAGCCAGATGGAAGGGGCTTAAAATATTTTTTGTAAAATGCAGTTGCTGACATAAGGTCCCTTGCTGATATTGTTTACAACATAAGTTCCCTTTCCCTTTTTTGGCTACACAGTGCATAAGTTTGACAAAACTGTAGCAATCAGTTTATTTAAATAGACAATGAAATAATAAGGGAAATTGAACTAGTGATGCAGATTATTTTAATTATAAATAAAGTGTAGTTATTCCTGACTGTTTCAAATCATTAATTAAGTTTAACCACATTATGTCAATGAGTATGTATGTTTTCTTCCTCTTTCTCCTGTGTAGATTTGTGCTACATAGTTAACAGTAATACTATATCACAACTGAAAACGCTTATAGGGCCTGATTCACAAAGCGGTGCTAACAGCACGCTGGTGAAAAGCCCTTTATCACGCCTAAACTCAGTTTAGGCATGATAAGTTTAGGTGTGATAAGTTTAGTCGTGATAAGTTTAGGCGTGATAACTTTAAGCACCAACTGGGTTAGCACCGCAGTGCACAGCTGATCAAAAGTTTTGTGCTAGCAAAGTCTGGTGCACTTCGCATAGAGTTTAATGGTGCTGCATTGCGTGCGGGACTTTGCGCGCGATCTAAACTTATCATGCCTAAACGTATCACGGCTAAACTTATCATGCCTAAACTGGCTTTTCACCAGCGTGGTGCAATGGTTATCATGCCTAAAGTCTCTAACTGGGTTAGCACTGCTTTGTGAATCGAGCCCATAGAATTTAAAAATAGCAATACTTATATATGATGTGTATGTATGTTTGTTTCCCAAGATTTCTTATATTCTAACACTGGTGAACTAAAGTGCCTAGTTTTAGACAACAAATCACTAGAGATCATAAGTATCCCTGCAAACCTAGCCTTACTTTTTCTAATAATTTGCTACTGGATGGCAACAGATTTTGTCCTTTGTCAAAGTCATATTGGACTGGGGATAATGTGTGTGAGACCATATCCTTAATTGCTATTTTACATCCTTCAGCCATTGCACAAACAGATGCTAAATGATACTCCCTCGAAAAACATACTTAGTTGGCTGTCATCAGGCATTTTAATGAAGACATGCATCATTCACATGGAGACAGGTTAGTGCACCTGTATTGTTTGAGCAAAACAGCTCATCTGTACACTGAGAATAAATAAATTTCTCCTAGTGAGTACAAGTTATGGAAATGGGCAACCTGAGTGGAAAATAGAACCCCTGTAGCCTTTCAGGATGGGTGATTGGGTGTGGACAAAAATTTGCACTTATACTTGTAAAATATATATAATGTGCAAAAACTTCCATGTCCCTAGTGGTACTTAAGGGTGCACTCTGTCACATGTATGATAGGTATGGATTTTAAGATACTACCTGCAATTAGTAATTGGTTGGCATATCACCATTATTTGATGCTTGAAGGGCATCTGTCTTGTACAGTTAGCAGTAGCAAAAATGATTTATATATAAAATTTGATAGGTGGGTTCCTTTGTAATGGGTAGTGACTGCCGCTTGCTTCAGTCAAACTTAATATTTAAAAAAAAGTAAAGAAAGTTTAATTTTATGTTATACTTACAATGGAAGTTCAAAGTACCAGTATTCTTAAAGGGGTTCTTTCGCGAAAAAAGAAGGCAGTTAGAAAATGTGACAGATGACAGGTTTTGGGCCAGTCCATCTCTTTAAGGGGGATTCACAGGGCTTGCTTTGTTTTCAGCAGCATTTCCTGAACAACAGTTTGACTGCCAAAATAGCAAGATACCAGCCGGCCTCCCTAATCACTTGCACACTATTATGTCAGTTAGATTTTGCAACTGTTGTTCAGGAAATGCTGTTGAAAACAAAGAAAGCCCTGAGAATCCCCCTTAAAAAGATGGACTGGCCCAAAACCTGTCATCTGTCACATTTTTTAACTACCTACTTTTTTCGCGAAAGAACTCCTTTAATTATTGAATGTAAAATAATGAACATACTCCATTGAAACTCCACACTTTGACAGCTATATTTTTTCTGTCTGGAGGTTGATGAGATGCATAAATTGGTGGCACCCTGCATCATATAAGTGAGTAAGTAGCCATTTAGTGGAAACCGGACTGAAAGCAGGGCCATATGGTGGATTTGGGGCCAGAATGTTTCCTAATGATTATTCAGAGAGTAACTTAACAAACATGAGTTTAGTAACACATGCTGATGCTAGAACACATAGCCATTGCCTCAGACTGGGCAGCACCTGTTTGAAAATTTACAAACAGCAATGTAACCTTAAGGTCTCAGAACAATGACCCATATGAACTTTATACATTCACTATACTGGAAGATTTAGGGTAGGAACACACAAGGCAGAATTGTATATGCGTTTTGCACTATGTGCTTTGGAAAACGCATATGCGATTTAGGCCAGCTGCAAGTGGAAAATGAACACTGTTGCAATCATTAACAAACTCAACTGAGGATGAGTAACAGTTAAAAAGGGCATCATAGCTATCTGTGTGGAAAGGGCGCAACCATAGGCTTTCGATGTTCTTTGCCACGCAATTTTTTACAGCTTTAGACGTCCTTATTCAAAAAAGGGAGACTACAGATCGGTTAAATCAGCAGGCCACAAATTTGATTATATTTTCATAACAACATAAAATGTGGCTACAACAAGGATGTCTAAAGATCGCTTTTATCAGCAGTACATGAACAAACAATATGAGCCAATATAAATGTAACATCGCCATTGAGTATGTAGACTACAAATGCACAAAAAGAAAAGATCCATATAGTGAAAAAATATGTATTACTACTCACTCCATAAATTGAAAAATATGCCAAACGTTATTAAACCGGGACATGTCCCATAAAAAAAACA
The DNA here is from genome assembly GCF_040937935.1 of Hyperolius riggenbachi. Classification (NCBI taxonomy): domain Eukaryota; kingdom Metazoa; phylum Chordata; class Amphibia; order Anura; family Hyperoliidae; genus Hyperolius; species Hyperolius riggenbachi. The sequence continues at coordinate 233,211,140 of NC_090650.1, forward strand.
ATTAAAAACAAACAACCAAGCACTTTATAAATACAGCAATTATGTGTAACAAATCGCTAATCAATACTTAGAAACACAAGGAGGGGGCACCTGTGTGACAGCATGCAGTTTTGTATACCAGTCACTGCATACCTGTTCACTGCACCTGTGTGACAGCACACAGTTTTATATACCAGTCACTGCATACCTGTTCACGGTACCTGTGTGCGACAACTGCACATTTGTATTACCAGTCCGTGCGTACCTGTTCACTGCACCTGTGTGTGAGAGAGCTGCACATTGTATTGATACCAATCCGTGCATACCTGTTCACTGTACCTGTGTGACTGTACATTGTATTAGTCAAGTCAGTGCATACCTTTCACTTCATCCCCCCAATATGGACAAAACAGGCAGAGGCAGGCCACCCGACAGGTCTGTTTGAGGTCGTGCTGCCTTGATTTTGTGCGGCGCTGGACCAAAGTACAGTGTACAGAAGGCACGTGCCATCACGTCAGCATAATTAGCTAGCACACCCTCAGGACACCCTGGGAGAGTAGGTAATAAATGGAAAAAATAGGCGTGCACAGGACGGTATAAGATTATACAGGATGCAGGAAGATATATGTATAATATATATATATATATATATATATATATATATATATATATATATATATATATATATATATATATATATATATACATATATACATAATATACATATATACATAATATACATAATATACATACATATATATATATATATATATATATATATATATATATATATATATATATATATATATACATATTCATTACACACAACTGAAGTAGTTCAAGCCTTTTATTGTTTTAATATCTCAAAAAATTAGCATATTTCATCCGACCAATAAAAGAAAAGTGTTTTTAAAACAAAAAAAAAGTCAACCTTCAAATAATTATGTTCAGTTATGCACTCAATACTTGGTCAGTAATCAATTTGCAGAAATGACTGCTTCAATGCGGCGTGGCATGGAGACAATCAGCCTGTGGCACTGCTCAGGTGTTATGGAGGCCCAGGATGCTTCGATAGCGACCTTAAGCTCATCCAGAGTGTTGGGTCTTGCGTCTCTCAACTTTCTCTTCACAATATCCCACAGATTCTGTATGGGGTTCAGGTCAGGAGAGTTGGCAGGCAAATTGAGCACAGTAATACCATGGTCAGTAAGCCATTTACCAGTGGTTTTGGCACTGTGAGCAGGTGCCAGGTCGTGCTGAAAAATGAAATCTTCATCTCCATAAAGCCTTTCAGCAGATGGAAGCATGAAGTGCTCCAAAATCTCCTGATAGCTAGCTACATTGACCCTGCCCTTGATAAAACACAGTGAACCAACACCAGCAGCTGACATGGCACCCCAGACCATCACTGACTGCGGGTACTTGACACTGGACTTCAGGCATTTTGTCATTTCCCTCTCCCCAGTCTTCCTCCAGACTCTGGCACCTTGATTTCCGAATGACATGCAAAAGTTGCTTTCATCCGAAAAAGTACTTTGGACCACTGAGCAACAGTCCAGTGCTGCTTCTCTGTAGCCCAGGTCAGGCGCTTCTGCCGCTGTTTCTGGTTCAAAAGTGGCTTGACCTGGGGAATGCGGCACCTGTGGCCCATTTCCTGCACACGCCTGTACACGGTGGCTCTGGATGTTTCTACTCCAGACTCAGTCCACTGCTTCCACAGGTCCCCCAAGGTCTGGAATCAGTCCTTCTCCACAATCTTCCTCAGGGGGTCCGCTCACCTCTTCTCGTTGTGCAGCGTTTTCTGCTACACTTTTTCCTTCTTACAGACTTCTTACTGAGGTGCCTTGATACAGCGCTCTAGGAATAGCCTATTCGTTCAGAAATTTCTTTCTGTGTCTTACCCTCTTGCTTGAGGGTGTCAATGATGGCCTTCTGGACAGCAGTCAGGTCGGCAGTCTTACCCATGATTGCGGTTTTAAGTAATGTACCAGGCTGGGAGTTTTTAAAAGCCTCGGGAATCTTTTGCAGGTGTTTAGAGTTAATTAGTTGATTCAGATGATTAGGGTAATAGTTTGTTTAGAGAACCTTTTCATGATATAATTTTTTAAGATAGGAATTTTGGGTTTTCATGAGCTGTATGCCCAAATCATCAATATTAAAGCAATAAAAGGCTTGAACTACTTCAGTTGTGTGTAATGAATCTAAAATATATGAAAGTCTAATGTTTATCAGTACATTACAGAAAATAATGAACTTTATCACAATATGCTAATTTTTTGAGAAGGACATGTATCACCTGCCAGCAATAAAAATGTCATCATGTGATAAATGTCACAATGTAAATCAGGGAGAGGAAAGATTTTACAATAGGCAAACATTGACTAAATCATTTATAAATAATTATTGAAAAAATTAAGCACTTTTTTCTTTTTCTTAATAATGCCTGATCTCCCTGGATTCTTTAAGGTTAGGTATTAAATGGAGGAGTTTGGTTTTAGGCACTTACAGAGGTGTTAGGGTTAAGCATTGTTTTAGGCACTTAGAAGGGAGTGTTCAAGTTAGAATGGCTGCCAGGTAGTGCATGGTAAAATACTGGTTATTTAAATTATCAATATTCTACCACTAGTGGCACCAGCCGGCTCCCAACTCAAGCAGTGACGCTGCAATATGTGCTCCTGTACATTTCCTGGCTTTATAAATCACCCTCTAAATGACCCTAGATTTGTTGCCTATAACAGTTCTTACCTACTCTTTATTAAAACTGCTCATTTGAATATTGAACATACAGTATATTTAATCAGAATGTATCAATATTTTTTCTTGTGATATGATATCCTTGTCTCAGCCTTTGCAATGTGTGCAGTTAATGATAAGAAAATGAATACCTATCATGTGATCGATACCATTTAAGAAAAGTTGCGCAAAAGACATAAAACAGAAAACAAAATCATATAACATCCACCCAAAGATTTTTTTCCATTCTCCTTTTTATCTTTAAGTTGCAGTAGGGCATGTTAAATATGTCACATCTAATGCGGTGTGATTTAAATTAGATTTAGTTGGCTAAGTAGCTGCCAATGTGCCATAGACTTACTTTTCAAGATTTAATAGAAGCCATAAAAACATTTTTGATTTACATATACATCCACACTGCTGCTTTTTAAAAGCAAAGTAAGACAGTGAATAAAAAAGTTCAAATTTAAAATGCTTTAAGATTTTTAAGAAGTGATATGAAATATGTCTGCATTTTGTATAATACACATGCATGCTTTGCACTGTAATACCCTTCATTTATTTATCTGTTACAGGAATATGGAATGCCCAAAACTAGAATGAGATCTTTTTTTTAAAGTTATGATATGCTAAATTTATATCACCATAAAGGACTTTTAATTGAATAGCATTAAAACATAAGCGTAAATCTCCTGCAAGATAAACTGAGAGCTAATGTGTTTGTATAGCCACAGCATATTAATGGCCAGATGGGATCTCTCAGTTTTGCAAATGAGAATGAATTGAGTTTGGAGTTAATTTTTATATTCTTTCAGTTTAGATGGCTAAGGATTATATTTATACCAAAGGTAAGTGTCTGCAAAAGTAAAACAGAACTTCTGTCCAAACAAAAGTCAATATCAAAAATAAGGAAACAAAAGTCATTTTGGTTGCACTTTGTTTCCGGGCAATCATAGAATGTGAGCCCCAGCATTACCCACACCTTCAAATTATGTTGCTAATCTTTAAAGAGGAGCAGTAGTGAAAATAAAACATTCATTCATAAAGCATTTCCGCATGCGAAAATGCTTAAAACAGCTGACTTTACCGACCACGTAGCTAAATCTGTATTCATAAAGGCTCTTTCCGCATGAAAAGCTGACATTACCGAGCAGAGCGATACATCACCGCCTTGTGCGGTGATTATCCTAAAAAATGTAACAAACTGTTAATTTATAAAGATTAGAGCAAGCGGTGTGAGGTCGGGAAATACCGCTCCCTCTGATGTAGCGATAACAATGTTAAGTGAATGGAGACACAGACCTCCCAGGCAGCTGCAGTAGAGCGGAACACGGAGAAATGTATCAATTCGGCAGCTTACTGTGCTTCCGCAAGCCTACCGTCTGCCTACCGACAGCCTAGTTCGGGGAATCTCCGCACTGCTATCGCAACTGGATACATTTTTATGAATGAGCAGACAGAAGTCTAAAATACCGCCAGCGGTGTTTTCCCGCATGAATTTACTTCACCGACAACCCTTTTATGAATGATAGGCAATGACTACAATTGTTTTTTTTCTTTGTTTTACAATATTCATTTATAAATTATTTAGTCAGTGTTTGCCCATTGTAAAATCTTTCCTCACCCTGATTACATTCTGAAATGTATTACAGGTTGCAACATCTTTAGTCATGTCAAGTGCAACTCTGCAGAATGCTTTGTTTCTAAAAATTCCAAAGCCAGTAAAGATAATGCCTGATCTCCCAGGATGCTCTGGGAGGAGGATTCTGCATAACTAAAAAGTCTCAGTGGGAGAATGGGTCTGCAAAGCAATATCAGAGATACATCCTTTATCAATATAAAGTATGTGTTTCTGACATGGAAACCAGACAAATTACCATAAAAGTGGTTACTTAGCCTGAATAATTTGTTGCATTCTACTATATGTCACTACAGTGTCTTTTTAAGTTAAATAAAAATGTACATAATAAGATCTTTAATGTTGTACATAAAGAGACTCTGTAACGAAAAAAGTTCCCTTGTGGGGTACTCAACTCGGTAGGGGGAAGCCTCTGGATCCTATCGAGGTTTCCCCCGTCCTCCTGTGTCACAAGGCGTTTTCACTGCAGCCCACGGAACGCACAGCTGACAATTTGTCAGGCTATGCAATATTTACCTTTTCTGTCTCCAGCGGGGGCGCTGTTGCTATTTTCACGATTGAAATTGCCGTGGCCGCGATTTCAATCACAAAAATAGAAAAAACTAAAAGGCGTAGGGCCGCGGTTTATGTGTCCCCAGAAAGAGGAGAAAGAGAGCTTTAAAATGATATCCATCTTTCCATAGTTACATTGTATTACACAGGGCGACTTTTTCTCAAAGTCAGCAGCTCCATTCAGCAGAAAAAGTCACCCTGTGTAATACAATGGGTTCTATTCTCAAAGAGCCACATTTTCCGCAACATTTTACCGCTATATTCCCGCCAGCGGTAAACTCCGCATTTTTTCCACATTCACTAATATTTGATGCGGTAAAAAGGTCGCATAAAAAAGTGTTTAAAAAAAAAAAAGTTAAAGTCCAGCAAGCACAGCCCTTAAGCCTCCACACTTCATTAACCACCCTGGCGTTCTATTGAGATCGCCAGGGCAGCTGTGGGAGGTTTTTTTTTAAATAAAAAAAAAACTATTTCATGCAGCCAACTGAAAGTTGGCTGCATGAAAGCCCACTAGATGGCGCTCCGGAGGCGTTCTTCTGATCGCCTCCGGCGGCCAAAAGTAACACGGAAGGCTGCAATGAGCGGCCTTCCGTGTTTTGCTTACTTCGTCGCCATGGCGACGAGCGGAGTGACGTCATGGACGTCAGCCGATGTCCTGACGTCAGCCGCCTCCGATCCAGCGCTTAGCGCTGGCCGGAACTATTTGTTCCGGCTGCGCAGGGCTCAGGCGGCTGGGGGGACCCTCTTTCGTCGCTGCTCGCGGCGGATCGCCGCAGAGCGGCGGCGATCAGGCAGCACACGCGGCTGGCAAAGTGCCGGCTGCGTGTGCTGCACTTTATTTGAACAAAATCGGCCCAGCAGGGCCTGAGCGGCACCCTCTGGCGGTACTGGACGAGCTAAGCTCGTCCATACCGCTAAGGTGGTTAAAGTCAATGGGATGCGGAATATATCACCTACTACTTGTAGGTGATAAAAAATCTGTAATTAACGACGAAATGATGCGCCTGAACATTTTTGAGAATTGATCTTTTGTTGCGGAAAATACCGACTTTTGCGGAAATTTTTCCGCATGAATCCCGCACTTTTACCACACTTTTCCCGCATGTGGAAAGAACATGCGGAACACTTTGAGAATTCCAACTTGACGGTATTTTGGGTGCAAACTTCCCGCATGTACTTTACCGCATGCGGGAAGTCTTTGAGAATAGAGCCCATTGTAACTATGGAAAGATGGATATCATTTTAAAGCTCTCTTTCTCCTCTTTCTGGCGACACCTAAACCGCGGCCCTACGCCTTTTAGTTTTCTCTATTTTCGCGATCGAAATTGCGGCCGTGGCAATTTCGATCGCGAAAATAGCAAAAACTAAAAGGTGTAGGGCGGCGGTTTATATATCATTGGAAATAGGAGAAATAGAGCTTTAAAATGATATGCATCTTTCCATAGTTTCTGCATTGCTCGGAGTCCCTTTAAACACATATGATTTTTCTAGACATGTCATTTTACAAATGTAGATGTGTCCACAACAAATGAACACAGAACTGAGTTTTTTTAAGGTAAGTTAAGCAAAAAGAAAACTCATTGGCATAGAAAATGAATTTATGATTTCTATTGAGAAACACCAAAAATAGAACCCATAAAAAGTGGCTTTACTATTACCATATATTCCGGCGTATAAGACGACTGGGCGTATAAGACGACCCCCCAACTTTTCCAGTTAAAATATAGAGTTTGGGATATACTTGCCATATAAGACTACCCCGTTTCCAACGCACACCAAATAAAAATTAATAAAACATCATAAATATATAACTGTATGTAGGCAATAGCCTGGTTGGTTTGGTCACCTCTCCCTAAGCGGATTGGTCAGCTCTCCTTATCTACCTGTTTATCAGAGCGGTATGGAAGAAAAGATTGTGCTGTGCCCATAAAACACGCCTCTTTCACCCTTCTGGCCCACCCTTGTATCTTATTTACCTCCTTCTCTGCCTCTCAGATCTCGCACATGTGCACCTGCGCTGCTTCACTACAGTCCTCAGCAGCGAGATCTGAGAGTCAGTAACAGCATAGGGCGTATCGCCTGCCATCAATGACACCCAGCGTATAAGACGACCCCTGACTTTTTGAGTATTTTCAAGGGTTAAAAAGTAGTCTTATATGCCAGAATATATAGTACTTATATACCAAAATATCACTGCTTGATTATAAATTTGCCATCAATAACTTAAAGGATACCCGAGGTGACTTGTGACATGATGAGATAGACATGTGTATGTACAGTGCCTAGAACACAAATAACTGCTGTGTTCCTTTTTTCCTTCTCTGCCTGAAAGAGTTAAACATCAGGTATGTAAATGGCAGTTCCTGTCTGAGTCAGGACTGGGTCAGACTACAGTATTATCCTCACTGATAAGAAATTACAAGTATAAAACAATTTCCTAGCAGAAAATGGCTTCTGAGAGCAAGAAAAGATAAAAAGGGTCAATAGTTCATAGATTGTAGCTCTGTCATACTTCAATGAATGTGTCATTGAGCAAAAACAATTAAACAGTAAAAACCTAAAAAGTAGATTTAAAAATAAAATAAAACTGGGGAATATCTTAAAAATTCATTTTTAGGATAAGGAGGATAGATACAATTGTTTAATTCATTCGTTTATTTTCACCTCGGGTGTCCTTACGGCCATGTCACGCCGATTGGCGGACTGTAAATTTATGATTTGCCCAATAAAGAAAATATATAACATGTTGTTTAGTAAACAACGTGTATTATACTGGCTGCCTCCTCCTAAGATGGTCTCCTTAGCGCTGATCGAACACCAGAGAGAACAGGCTGCCCCTGTGAGTACGAACACACACATTACATACATTGTAGGCACACTTTACCCCCCTGATCTCCCTTTGATCACCCCCCCTGCCATTTTTTTATTTGATCTTTCCCTAATCACCCACTGATCACCCCCTGTCACCTCATGTCACCCCATCTCACGGTCACCCATCTAATCAGGCCCTAATCAGCCCCCTGCAGGCTCCTGATCACCCCCTGCCCTCAGATCCCCCTCTGATTACACCCCCCCCTGCTATTGTTTACCTCTGATCTCCCCTGTATAAGGCCTGTAAACAGCCTTCTTTTCACCACCTAATCGCCTCCTGCCAGCCCCCTGCTACTGTCCCCCACTGATCAGGCACTAATCAGCCCCCTGCAGGCTCCTGATCACCCCCTTCCCTCAGATTCCTCGCTGATCACCCCTCCCCCACTATTGTTTACCTGTGAGCTCCCCTCTGTAAGGCCTATAAACAGCCTTTTATCACTCCTTGATAGCCTCCTGCCAGCCCCCTGTCACTGCCACCTGTCTGATCAGGCCCTAATCAGCCCCCTGCGGGCTCCTGATCCCCCCCTCCCTGATCACCCCCCATCAGTGAAAACTGTCACTGTTTTAGTATCACTAGTATTAACAGTTAGGCCAGTTAGTTAGCTAGGCCCCTTTGTTAGGTAGTTAACGTCAGTTAGCACCCAGCCCACCACACTGCAGTCACTAATTAGTCGCTGATTAGCGTCATCACTGCCACTAATCAGCATTGGTACTATATAGTATCTGTAAGTGATCAGTACTGATCGCAGTCAAATCTATATCAGTACATTAAGGTCACCTTAGTGTAGGCTCCACAAAAAATGCTGTGTTTGCCCGATCAGGCCTGATCGTTCGCCCGCACTTGCATTCAGCCTGCCCCACCGCAGTGACAGAATTTTTTTTTTTGCTGATCACCGCAAAAACACAGCACAATAGCTGCGGTGCTCTAAATATCAGTTTTGATTTTTTTCTTATCAAAACAGCGATTGCAGCTTTTTACTTCACAAGCACTTCTTTTTGCTAGGTAGGTGTGCTCTTTTTTCCTGGGTAATCTAGGAGGAATGCCCCCTAAATTTAGCAGTCCAACATGGCAAAAAAGGGCTATTCCACTGAAGAGGCCTACAGGATTCTGACCCAGTCAGATGAGAGAGATTGGAATGTCTCATCCGACAAATCATCCGGGTCAGAATACGACCTGTAGACAGCAATGGCTCTCTGACCGATAGCGACGATGATGAGGTTGGGGTCCCTGCTAGCGCCAGGCATACCCAACCCCATGTCATTGGACCGCAAGTGCTGTGGGATCAGCCTCAATGGCAGCAGAGTAGTGCTAGCGCTGATCCAGGTTTTCATTGTGAGTCATACACCAGCAGGACAGTACATCCTGGACTTAACACTAGGTCGCAGCCACCAGAAACACAGGCCTGTAGATCCCCTAGACTCCCAGAGGTGCTGGCAAACCCTGATAGGAAATGCCCTGATTCCGCCACATCCGTAGTGCCCCCTTTCACTGCCCAGTCCGGAGTCTAGGTGGAGACAGATCATCTAGGATAGGCCCTAGACCTTTTTCATCTGTTCTTCACCGAGGATCTTTAGACTTAGTCTTGGCAGAGACCAACCGCTACGCCACACAGTATTTAACTATCAATCTGTGATGCTACTATGTCAAACCTTCCCGGTGGAAAGTCCAAGTTTGTGAATTTAAAATTGTTTTGGGCCTTCTCCTCAACATGGATCTAACTTAAAGCGGACCCAAACCAAACATTTTTTTAATTCAAAATATTTAGTTGCACCACTCTGACACATACAAAGATAAACACTCCTTCAAGCCTATGAGCATTTCAGTGCATGCTTTTCACCCTTCTCTTTTCATAACTAGAGTTATACAGGTGGCAGCCATTTGCAATTCCTCCTTTGCCAAACACCTCCTACTCCACCAGTCTGCCAGATTCTGTCCCGGCAATATGAAAGGAAGGGAGGAGTTCCTCCAATAAATGTAAAATATTTTATATTTGTCATCATGCAGCTGAAAAAAGTTGCTATTTATTATTATAATTTAGAACATAGATTCTATTTCTGAAATCTTGTATTTTTAATTTGGGTCCACTTTAAAAAAATGTATTGTGGTCCTATTGGTCTACGCACCCAATACATCACATGCCCATGTACTCTGCTGCCATGCCCAGGTCACATTTTGAGGTCATCCTGCGCTTCCTGCACTTCAGTGACAACACAACCTGTTGTCCAAGAGGCCACCCTGCTTATGACCGGCTCCACAAAATCCGGCCCTCATAAACCACCTGTCATTAAAATTTGCAGATGCTTGTACCCCTGAACAAAACATCTGTGTAGACAAGTCCCTGATACATTTTACTGGGTGCCTTGGCATGACGCAATACATGCCAAGCAAGCACACCTGGTATGGGGTCAAGTTGTATAAGCTCTGTAAAAGGGCCACAGGCTATACTTATCGTTTGAGGGTTTGTGAGGGAAAAGACTCAAAACTGGAGCTGGCCGGATGCCCTGACTACCTGGGGAGTAGTGGCAAGATTGTGTGGGACTTGGTGTCACCCTTATTCCAAAAGGAGTACCATCTCTTTGTAGACAACTACTACACAAGTGTGGCCCTCAGCAATTGTGGCCTAGTCGCCGGGACTTCCACCAACGGCTCAGTACTACCCGACTTGCACGGGGGGAGAGGGCTGCCTTGTGTAATGAAGACCTACTTGCAGTGAAATGGAAGGACAAGAGGGACATTTACCTTCTGTCCACCATTCACGCAGACATGACAGTCCAATTGAATGGGCAACTGGAGTCGTTGAAAAATTCTTGCGATCCACGATTATAACACTAACATGGGAGGGGTGGACTTTAACAACCAGATGTTGGCTCCCTATGTAGTTTGCCGAAGGACCAGACGCTGGTTTAAGAAGGTGTCTGTATATTTAATTCAATTGGCAATGTACAATAGTTTTGTTCTCTACAGTAAGGCTGAGAAAATGGGATTCTTCCTTCAATTTCAGGAAGAGATCGTTTCGGAACTTCGGCTACATGAAAGACACCGCACTCCAAAAAAACCTTGTCATGTCTGCAAGAGGGCTGGAATGAAGCATGACACCACTATTTACTGTCCCACCTGTCCTGACCAGCTTGCTCTATGCATAGGGGAGTGTTTCAAGAAGTCCCACTCGCAGAGTCAATATTAGAGTACTCGAGACATAGCAGTAGGCACTCAAGGGTCTCTCAGAGCTCTTTCACACTGGCATGATGCGTTGTGGAAAATTTCGTAGCAAAAGTCCCACTTTGTGGTACACTACGCCGGAAGTGCCTGATTTAACGCTAGTGCATACCTAAGTTACTGCGCGGCTCCTGTGGTGACTTGCGTCGGCCCGGAAGTCATGTTAGTCTATGGCGACGCAAAGATTTTTACTTCCTACTTGACCGAAGGCCAGACAGGGAATACCATGTACTAACGCGGTATTCCCTGAAGGTCTGGTTTTGGTGATGCGGTGTGGCGGGCGCGACCCACCGGATATGCCAATATGTAGTGTGAAACCAGACACCAGGTTTCGAGAGACCATAATACACAGGGCTGCCAGAAACCTATCCTTTCACTTACTTGGGACAAAGTGCAAAGTGTACTTTGCCACATCTCTGTGCGATTTGTTCTTTACACACTCTCCCATGGGGAATGAGAGGTTTGTCCTTGGAAGGTAAGTAAAAAAAAAATAATAATAACAGGTAAGCAAAAAAGTTAAAGTTTGGTTCCAAATGTTAATGTTTGGTTTAAAAATGTTCAATAAAGTTTATAAAAGTTACTGTTAATACACTTATTGCATTATCTCTTTTTCAGACCCTTCCATTACCCTTCCAGATGAACCAACCAACCGATCGATCAGCTGCAGCACTCACGTGCATTGTGACAGAAGCATTGCACGTCTGTCAGTTTACACAAGGCCAGTGCGTGCAGCGCAGCAGGACAAGATTTCTCAGCCACAGTAAAAAAGATACTTTTGCCGAGGCATATGAGCTGAGGGGCGGTGTTTGAGTTCATATGCTTTGGCAAGCACTTTGTATGAAAACTGGCAACGTTTTTTTTTCATCCACATCGATCGATTGAATGGAGAAATCGGGTTTGCCAGAGCATACAAGCTAAGTGGGTTTGGACGTTTGGTGGAGCTCCTATGTCCTGGCAGACACCTTTCCCCTCTTTTTTTCACATTTTTTGGCAGATATTTTTTTCATCCACATTGATCAATGCAAATGAAGGAATCCTTGCCGTTCATTTTTCCTTTCAGCCCAGAGGTTGAATGAAAAAAAGTGCATTGCCTGTATGCCCAATATAAGGAGTATAGCAGAAACTCCTAATACTGGCCATACATGTAATGATTGCGGAGACCCTAAAATGCTAGGACAGACCCCACAAATGACCCCATTTTGGAAATAAGACACCCCAAGCTAATCTCTAAGGGTCATGGTATGATCATAGAAGATTTTATTTTTTGTCACAAGTTAGCAGAAATTGATTTTTTTTTGTTTTCTTCTCACAAAGTGTCATTTTCTGCTAACTTGACGAAAGTGACAAAAAATAAAATTTTCTATGAACTCTCCATGCCCTTATGGAATACCTTGGGGTATCTTCTTTCCAAAATGAGGTAATTTGTGGGGTGTGTTTACTATCCTGGCATTTCTTTTTTTTTGGGGGGGGGACTAAATTGTGAGCACCCCTGTAAAGCCTACTCAGGAGAAGTAGTATAATGTGTTTTTTTGGTGTCTTTCCACACATACCCATGCTGGGTGCAGTGATGCTCATCCAGATTTCGGGTAACCCGGATATCTGACCATTTTTCCACTATCCGTCCAAAACTGGATTCCGGATAGTTAAGCAGAAATCCGGATAGCTTACTGCAGATAGTTTGACTGCCGACCCGGATATCCGTGGATTTCTCCCAGATATCCGGATTACAAGTAGGAGGCAAAAAGACCTTCCTTGCTCCCTCCCTCTCTCGTCTTCCAGGGATTTGTAGTATGTCAAAAGCAAGCTCACGTACTTTGGCCAGGAATTGAACCCAGGTCAACTGTGTGGAGGCCAACTATGCTCACCACTATACCACCAACCACACACACACCAAAGGACAGCACTTTGAAGTCTGGAAAATTCCAGGGCAAGGGTGGGAAGGATTAAAAGCTAAGTGGCCATGCAACCATTCCTGCTAACCTAAAGCTTACTTATAGACAGTCATATGAGACACATGCCGGGTGCAGGCCTGTGTGGTGAGTGATCCTATAGACAGTCATACGAGACACATGCTGGGTGCAGGGCTGTGTGGTGAGTCAACACATTGGCTTAAGACTTTACCAAACCCAATGCTCCAATATGGGGAAGCTTCTCTGTTTGCTGTTTGCTTTTTTTTGTTTTTGTTTTTAAGTGTGGTGTCACAGTTCACTCATCTCTTCAACTACAAGAAAGGCCCAGGAGTAGTCTTAGCTACCGTAATATCTATGTTACGGCAGGGCCCTTATAACACTTTCTCTTACAGGGCTATGGAAACAGTTTTGCCCATGCGATAAAGCGAGGTGCAAAATTAAATCATGCCTAGCAGAGGATGGTTTTGATCTATCAACCTCTGGGTTATGAGCCCAGCACACTTTAGGTTAGCAGGAATGGTTGCATGGCCACCTAGCTTTTAATCCTTCCCACCCACCCTTTTTTTGCACATTTTTTTTCATGTAGCTAGCCTAGCGCTAGCTATATGATTCTCCCCTCCCTGCGGTGTCCCTCCCTGCCCTCCGATCTCCGCCGGCGCAATGGCCCGTCCGGAAATCCCATTCTGAACGGGATTTCCTTGAGGGCTTCCCCCATCACCATGGCGACGAACGTCGTGACGACGTCAGTGACGTCACAGGGAGACCCGATCCACCCCTCAGCGCTGCCTGCCACTAATTGGCCAGGCAGCGCACGGGGTCTCGGCCGGGGGTGCCCTGTATCGTGGCAGGTAGAGGCGGATCGGCGGTGAGCGGCAGCAATCTGGTAAGACATGCAGCAAGCAAAGTGCTTGCTGCGTGTTTAAAAAAAAATTATTCAAATCGGCCCAGCAGGGCCTGAGCGGTGACCTCCGGCGTCTCTGGATGAGCCTAGCTCATCCAGAAAGCTAGGTAGGTTAAGAAGCCTTTAAAAGACCATATCCGGTTTTCAATACGGATATCCGAATCCGGCCGGATACTGGGGTCGGTTATACGAATTCAATTCGGGTTTGAAAATTGCAAACTCGGATATCCGACCTGGTTCGGATATCTAGGTATCTGGATCTGAATTAGTTCCATAGAGTGAAAAGTGGTATCAGAGCACCCCTGGCTGGGTGGGATAGATATCTCTGTAAATAGACAATTTTGTGTAAAAAAAAAAAAAAAAAAAAGTAATTTACAGAGATATTTCTCCCACCCAGCATGGCTATATGTGAAAAAACACCCCCAAAACACATTATACTACTTCTACTGAGTATGGCGATACCACATGTGTGACACTTTTTTACAGCCTTGCTGTGCAAAGGAACCCAAAGTCTAATGAGTACCTTTAGGATTTCACAGGTCATTTTAATGCATTTGGTTTCCAGACTATTTATCACGGTTTAGGGCCCTTAAAATGCCAGGGCAGTATAAGAACCCCACGAGTGACCCCATTTTGGAAAGAAGACACCTCAAGCTATTCTGTGAGGGGTATGGTGAGTTCATAGAATTTTTTTTTTTGTCACAGGTTAGTGGAAAATGACAGTAAGAAAAAAAAATCAATTTCTGCTAACTTGTGACAAAAAATAAAATCTGTCTTCTATCCAAAATGGCTCACTTGTGGGGTATGTGTACTGCCCTGGCATTTTAGGGGCCCTAAAGCATGAGAAGTAGTCTGAAAGCCAAATGCCTAAAAATGCCCTGTGAAATCCTAAAGGTACCCATTGGTTTTTGGGCCCCTTTGCACACATGTGTATCACAGTACTCAGGAGAAGTAGTATACTGTGTTTTGGGGTGTCTTTCCACATATACCCCTGCTGGGTGGGAGAAATATCTCTATAAATAACAACTTTGTGTTGAAAAAGTTGTCCTTTACAGAGATATTTCTCCCACCCAGCATGGGTATGTGTGAAAAGACACCCCAAGACACATTATACTACTTCTCCTGAGCATGCCAATACAACGTGTGACACTTTTTTTGCTGCTTAGCTGCGCAAAGGGGCCCAAAGTCCAAAGAGCCCCTTTAGGCTTTACAGGGGTGCTTACAATTTATACCCCCCCCATGCCAGGGTAGTACAAGTACCCCACAAGTGACCACATTTTGGAAAGTAGACACCTCAAGGTATTCACTGAGGGGCATGGTGAGTCCGTGGCAGATTTTATTTATTTTTTGGTCACAAATTAGCAGAAATGAAAACACTTTAAAAAAAATTGTCACAAAGTGTCATTTTCTGCCAACTTGTGAAAAAAAATAAAATCTATTAATTCACCATGCCCCTCAGTAAATACCTTGGGGTGTTTTCTTTCCAAAATGGTGTATTTATACTATCCGGGCATTCTAGCACCTCAAGAAACATGACAGGTGATAACAGGTGCTCAGAAAAGTCAGAGCTGCTTCAAACTGCGTAAATTCACTTTTTTGTACCATAGTTTGTAAACGCTATAACTTTTACCCAAACCAATAAATATACACTTATTGGGATTTTTTTTTGTATCAATGACGTAGCACAATAAATTTGGACAAAAACTTTTATAGACATTTTATTTTATTTGAAAATTTTTACCACAGAAATTTAAAAATATATTTTTTGACAAAATTCCTGTCTTTTTTGATGAATATAATAAAAACTAAAAATCGCAGCAGCAATCAAACAGCACCAAAAGAAAGCTGTATTAGTAACAAGAAAAAGAGGTAAAATTAATTTGGGTGGTTAAAAAACTATGGGCTCCCCCTGTTGCAAATTGAGTAACCAAAAGTGTATAACAGGATCCATCCAACTGTTATCACATTGGTCATCCAGTATTTACGTACTGGTGCCATCCAGATTCAAAACGCTCAAATGCATATGTGGAAAAATTGTAATTGCCCCATTTTATTTTATTTTAGTTGGAAAGATTGGCCTCATAATTTATCCTGGAATCCTGCAGGATAAATCCTGGAATTAATGCCAGTTTTACAGGCAGGTGTCAGGCATAGCCATGAGGGCAAGGCAGGGGTGAGTGTTGTGCCTTTTATTCTCTTTGTAGTAGCTCCTTGCCATTAGTGTTGGGCGAACACCTAGATGTTCGGGTTCGCGAACGTTCGCCGAACATCGCCGCGATGTTCGGGTGTTCGCGCCGAACTCCGAACATAATGGAAGTCAATGGGGACCCGAACTTTCGTGCTTTGTAAAGCTTCCTTACATGCTACATACCCCAAATTAGCAGGGTATGTGCACCTTGGGAGTGGGTACAAGAGGAAAAAAAAATATTTGAAAAAGAGCTTATAGTTTTTGAGAAAATTGATTGTAAAATTTCAAAGGAAAAACTGTCTTTTAAATGTGGAAAATGTCATGTTTCTTTGCACAGGTAACATGCTTTTTGTCGCCATGCAGTCATAAATGTAATACAGAGAAGAGGTTCCAGGAAAAGGGACCGGTAACGCTAACCCAGCAGCAGCAGCACACGTGATGGAGCAGGAGCAGGCGCAGGAGGAGAAGGCCATGCTTTTTGAGACACAACAACCCAGGCCTTGCATGAGGACAAGAAGCGTGCGGATAGCATGCTTTTTACCGCCATGCAGTCCTAAATGTAATAAAGATAAGAGGTTCAATAAACAGGGACCGGGCGTCAACGCTAACCCAGCAGCAGCAGACGTGATGGAACAGGAGGAGGCGCAGGAGGAGAAGGCCACGCTTTCAGGTGCAACTCAGGCCTTGCATGAGGACAAAAAAATGTGTGCGCAAAGCAATGCAATGAGTAGTTTTCAGGACACAATGGGCTATTCGGAGGAGCTATTCCCACCCCCACAATCTTCTACCTGTGAAAGGTCAATGGAACAGCCACAAATGTTGTGCGCGGATTCACAACCTTTTTCTGTGGAAAATGCACCTCGCACTGAAATGCAAGGCGAGGCCGAGGATGAACATGACGTCAACAACTCAACATGACGCAAAATGGGGGCGGAACAGAAAGCTGCTTTCAATGTTTTGAAAGCCTTAATTGCCTCCGGTGGCCAGTTAGATGCATCATTCATCACACCCAAATCCCAGAGCAATGTGTGCAGGAATTTGAATCGCAGGAGGTGTACCGAGATCATCTGGACAAGTGACCAAGTGAAAAGTGACAAAGTGACAAAGTGACAAAATGACAAAGTGACAAGTGACAAAGTGACAAGTGACAAGTGACAAGTGACAAAATGACAAAGTGACAAAGTGTCCAGTGACAAAGTGACAACTGAGAGGTTGTTCTGGGGAGCTCCACTGCACTCAGTCGCATATGAGGAGAGGTCTCGTCGGGACTGCTGATCCTCCTCAGCTTGCTCAAAGCCTTGAGGGTTCCTGAAGATCCTCTGCTTGGAGTTCGCCGGGGTTCAGCTTGGTGTCGGGGTCGGCGGCGTCCTCCTCACTCCAACGTGGCAGATCTTCTGTTAAAGGGAAAAAAAAAAACATTGTTAAAAGTCCAGTACCGCTTCTGAAGTACTCACCAAGAGATGCAGGAGCGCTTTAATCTAGCGCACCATCGCTCGCTGGGTGATGTCCCTCCCTACGCGCTGGAATTCTACGCTGCACATGCTAGCACGCTTTTGCGCAGTGCCGAGGCGCATTCCAGCAGCTAGCTACCAAGCTTCTGTGGATCTGATTGGGCCACCATGTTGGATCTCTGCCAAGTCCTCCAAAATTTTGAGCAATCCATGTTGCGTGACTGAGCAGTGACAACTCTACAGTCAGCATTACAATACCACTGCTGTGTTTACTGAAGAAATCAATGTTGAAGATGGAAACCGCTGGCATGATGCAAGTGGGGGATTCTGAAGATGAAAACGATCAGCGTGATGATACCAACATCAGGCAACCTGCCTCAGGAAACGCTGGTCCCAGCTATGACAAAGAACAGGACGAGGAACAGCTGGAGTTGGAGCAGGAATTGGATGCCCCCACTGCCGAGGGACCGAGCGGTGCACGTTGGACTTCCACAATTTAGCGGGA
The DNA here is from genome assembly GCF_040937935.1 of Hyperolius riggenbachi. Taxonomy (NCBI): domain Eukaryota; kingdom Metazoa; phylum Chordata; class Amphibia; order Anura; family Hyperoliidae; genus Hyperolius; species Hyperolius riggenbachi. The sequence continues at coordinate 233,229,086 of NC_090650.1, forward strand.
ATGGACAGCAGAAGAGGAAGAAAGTGATGCTGGTGACGAATATGGTGCATCACAACAATCACAACACTCACAAGAACATAAAGACAGAGGAGTCTGGCAGGACTCTCTGGCACACATGGCTCAATTCATGCTAGACTGCATTGAACGCGGCCCGCGCATTATTCACTATTCATTATTATTCATTATTCTGGAATCTGGACAACACCAATTACTGGGTTTATACCCAGTTTAAACAAACACAATGTTAAAAAACTGATTGAAGAAAGTGTCAGACAGGTCAAAAATGGAACAATTCCAGCAGGCCCTTGAGGATGGAGACTTTAGAGAGGAGATTGACATCCTCCTCCTTCTCTAGCCAGTTGTACGCCGACAGACTGACTTCAGCAAACCCAGGAGGACCAGGAGGGCAGCAAAGAACACAAGCTGCTGCTAGTGCCGAAAAGGGAATGGTATTGGCAGTGTCCTTGGAGTGGGAACATTTTCTGACACCCATGCAGCAGCCCACAGAACAGCAATCGGGCAGTTCCACGTCCTCCAACACCAATCGCCTGGAGAAGATGGTCAAGGTCCAGGACTACATGTCAGATGGCGTAGCTGTGTTGAACAATCCATCTGCAGACAGACGGTGAGTGTGACAGGCAGCACAGAATGACCATGGCAACTCACTCATAGTACCACAGTTTGATAGTGCTGCCCAAAAAATTATATGGATCCGTGGACCCGGGCACTGCGGGCAGTACTGGAAAGTGGGAACGCAGATTTTAGTACCTAAACACACGATACAACATGTTTTCCAGGGTCGGACTCTGAGGCACATACAGATGGTCCCGATCATCATCCTCATCATACAACTCTTCTACTGAGTCTGACCCACCCACCACCTCTGCCACCCCAACATCCCCAGACACAGACCCCTCATCGTCCTCAACATTAACTTGGGATGCTGGCCTGAGCCAGACCTCCTCCTCCACATCAGGCCCCATCATCTCCTCAATGGCAGCCCTCATTAATCGCTCTGGCGACGGACCGATGGACACAACGTTCTCCTCCGGGGAGGGCTGCTGCTGACCACTGGCTGCTGGGGTGGATGTTATAGCTTGCGTGGGGCGTTGGCTGTTGCTGTTGTTGGGAGTGCTGCTCACAGCGGAGGTCTCTGAGGAACTCATGGTGAGCTCATATAGTGGTTGGCGGTGAGTGGCGTATTACTGATCCCAGCAATATACACACTGACTGGCAGAGTACGCAATGCTATATAGTCTGGCTGAGCCGTGTACACAGAGTGGCAGTACACACAATGCTATATAGTCTGGCTGAGCCGTGTACACAGAGTGGCAGTAAACAATGCTATATAGTCTGGCTGAGCCGTGTACACAGAGTGGCAGTAAACAATGCTATATAGTCTGGCTGAGCGGTGTACACAGAGTGGCAGTACACACAATGCTATATAGTCTGGCTGAGCCGTGTACACAGAGTGGCAGTACACACAATGCTATATAGTCTGGCTGAGCGGTGTACACAGAGTGGCAGTACACACAATGCTATATAGTCTGGCTGAGCGGTGTACACAGAGTGGCAGTACACACAATGCTATATAGTCTGGCTGAGCGGTGTACACAGAGTGGCAGTAAACACAATGCTATATATAGCGTGGCTGAGCGAGGTACACAGTGGCAGTACACACAATGCTATATAGTCTGGCTGAGCCGTGTACACAGAGTGGCAGTAAACACAATGCTATATATAGCGTGGCTGAGCGAGGTACACAGTGGCAGTACACACAATGCTATATAGTCTGGCTGAGCCGTGTACACAGAGTGGCAGTAAACACAATGCTATATATAGTGTGGCTGAGCGAGGTACACAGTGGCAGTAAACAATGCTATATATAGTGTGGCTGAGCGAGCGGTGTACTACTGTTCCCAGCAGCGACACACAATGACTGTGGGGGATCCTGGCTAGCGTGGCTGGAGAGCGAACTACCCTGCCTGCCTACCCAAAGCTAAACCCACAGACAAATGGCGGAGATATGACGTGGTTCGGGTATTTATTTACCCGAACCACGTGACCGTTCGGCCAATCAGAGCGCGTTCGGGTCCGAACCACGTGACCAGTTCGGCCAATCACAGCGCTAGCCGAACGTTCGGGGAACGTTCGGCCATGCGCTCTTAGTTCGGCCATGTGGCCAAACGGTTTGGCCGAACACCTAATGGTGTTCGGCCGAACTCGAACATCACCCGAACAGGGTGATGTTCTGCAGAACCCGAACAGTGGCGAACACTGTTCGCCCAACACTACTTGCCATAGAGATCTGAGCGAATGTTCTGGGAGTAGTGGTTTTAGAGGCCAGTGCAGGATATAGATCTGAGGTAGCTTGAGTGTTCTAAGGAAATTAGGGAGGTCACCCAGTGTACATAGAAAAGAAGTTATTCCATCTATTATCAGTTCATACAAAGAGAAGCACTCAAACCTTCAACAATGTGATTAAAGTGACATTAAAAATGAAAGTCCATTTTTTTCTGCAGACCACCGCCACAGGGTAGTTATAAACATCTAGTGCAAGCTCTGGCCTGGCTCTCATCCTACCACTCCAACCACACCTTCACGACCTCCTTCATCGAGTCCTCATCTACCCCCAACCACCTGTCGACAGGAGTCCCCCAAGGCTCAGTTCTTGGCCCCCTACTGTTCTCCCTATACACATCCTTCATTGGCAAGGTTATATCATCCATGGGTTTTAACTATCATCTGTATGCACCCAGATCTACCTCCACACCCCTGACCTATCCACCACTACCATAGACAAGGTCTCCTCCTTCCTATCAGCCATCTCCTGGAAGTCCACTAGCTTCCTAAAACTAAACCGGGACAAAACGGAATTTATGATCTTCCCACCACGGCCATCTCTGACCCTCCCAGATGTGAATGTCTCTGTTAACCACACTACCATTCGCCCAACCTCTCAAACCCGCGGTCTGGGTGTCATCTTGAACTCTGCACTCTCCTTCACCCCCACATCCAAAACCTCATGAAGTCCAGTAACTTCCAATTCTGTAACATCTGCAAGATCTGCCCTTTCCTGACCTTTTTCACCACCAAACTCCTCATCCATGCACTCATATTGTCCCACCTTGACTACTGCAACGCCCTTCTGTCTGGTCTCCTTATGACCCGAATTTCCCCCTTGCAGTCCATCATGAATGCGACATCCAGAATTATCCACTCCTCCCATCGCTCCACCTTGGCGGCTCCCCCCTGTGAATCCCTCCACTGGCTCCCTATCCAGTCCAGAGTCAGATTCAAGATACTGTGTGTGGCCTACAAATCTGTCCACAAAACCTGCCCAAACTACATTTCCAACCTTACCCAGAGGTATACACCTAGCCGCTCACTCCAATGAACTTCGCCCGACTACCCCCTGCACCACCCAATCCCATGCACAGGATTTCTCAAGAGCTGATCCAACACTATGGAATTCTCTACCTCTCACCATTAGGGGTTCCCCCCTCCTTCAACATCTTCAAGAAGGCCCTCAAAACTCACCTTTTTACTCTGGCCTACCACCCCTCACAAGTGCTCTAAACCCGCAGCTGAACTTTGGTCCCCTACCTTTCGTGTCCCTACCTCTCCCTCTAGATTGTAAGCTTTCGGGCAGGGTCCTCCTCCTTGTGTCTCCTACCTGTGCATGCACCTCCATTACCGTACACCCATCCTATGGAACTGAATAAACTCTTGAGTGATCTTGACTTGCCCAATCTCCATGCTCCCATCCAGTGACTGACTAAGCATTACCTTGTACTCATACTGTGCTGTGTGATCTGTTTTTCATGTGTTTCTGTATTGTCTTATTGCTGTATATGACTGCTAATTATTGTCTGTAACCTTAACTAATGTTCAGCACTGTGTAATATGTTGGCGCTTTATAAATAAATAAATAAGCCACCTTTGGTTGGCAACTTACCAGATCCTTTAACCGGAAAGGTCAGCATGCACATGTGTGATGTATGACCACCCCTCGCCTCTCTGTCAGATTATTATTATTTATTTATTTATAAAGCACCGACATATTCTGTGGCACTGTAAAATGTAAGAAAACAAACAAGGGATACATAATGTAATAGATAGCGGAGACACCGCCACAGAAGCAAGCGGCATGGCAGCTATCTCCGCGTATCAGCCGGCGGCCTCTGCCGCGCAGTTACATGCTGCTGCTCTGCCTGGTCCTTCTATTGCACATAGATTGAGGGCTATGCAGGCACGCGTCGGGCGACAGGACCTTTATGCGAATAGAAGGGGAGTCAGCTGATCTGCCAAGTCAGCTGACTCCAACGGTACTTTGGATTGGCTGAGTGATGGGGGCGGCACTGCGGGGCATATAGTACTAGTCTGTCAGTTGCCCCGTGTCTGCTGTTGCGAATGCTAACGTGTTAGCGCTCAGACCCCAGTTAGATTCCAAAGTGTGCTAGAACCAGCTGGAGCTGGGGATCCAAACTTAGCCAGATTCTGTTGATAGCTTAAAGTACTAATTGCATTGTATTATCTGTTATGACCTTCTGCTTCCTTTGACTATTCTCCTGCTTGTTGATTCTGTACCTCTGCCCATCTGATTCCTGTTGCCGACTCTGCCTGAACGTGACACTGAATCAGCTTTCTGTCTTTGTACTTTATCTGTCCGTACGTTGCCTACTCTGCTTGTCTGACCTTCCTGTCCTCACCGGTGGGCCTAGCCACTGGTGAGGGATCTCTAGTAGCTTACACCTACTCCTCAGGTGAAGCTCAGCTGCAGAACTGTCTGTAACACCTGCTCCTCAGGTGTCCGCTAGCTGCAGTATAGTCTTAATCACCTGCTTCTCAGGTGATCAGCCTTTGCAGCACTGTCTGTAACACCTGCTCCTCAGGTGTCCACTAGCTGCAGTATAGTCTTAATCGCCTGCTCCTCAGGTGATCATCCGTTGCAGCACGGTCAGTGGTTCCTGCTCCTCATGTGTCCACTGGCTGCAGTATAGTCTTAATCACCTGCTCCTCAGGTGATCATCCTTGCAGCACAATCAGTGGTCCCTGCTCCTCAGGTGTCCACTGGCTGCAGTACAGTCTGAATCACCTGCTCCTCAGGTGATCATTGGCTGCAGTACTGTCTGAGTCACCCGCTCCTCGGGAGATCTCCTCTTACTCATTACTGTTGCACCAAACACTATCTCACATTGGTTGTCCTGTGTCTGGCTATACTAGCATTATTGGTGATTCTGCAGATCACCACATAATCAGGTATAGCATCTGTATTATTGGTGATACTGCAGATCACCAATAATCAGAAAATCTGTTTTGCTGACACCAATCATTACAGAACAGAAGACCAAACATTATGGACGCACTGCGCAGCCAAGTTGAAGTCCTGACCACCTCGGTGAATAATCTCATCGGGGTTATTAATACCCAACAGACTCAGATCACACAACTGTCTGGGACAGTATGGGTACTTCAAACGGCTGTTGATACAGTGCGATCCCCTCCAGTCACGGACCTTCGCATGTCCGTACCCGAGAAGTTTTCGAAGCATAGATCTGACTTTCAGAACTTTAGGAACCATGTGCTATCTTATTTTGAGTTGAGGCCTAACTTGTCAGGAACAGAGCACCAGAGGGTAACATTTATAAAGACCCTCTTGTCACGAGATTCACAAACATGGGCATATAGTCTTCATTCAGAGCATGAGGCGTTATCCTCAGTTCAGGAATTTTTTAAAGCCATGGCCATTATATATGATGATCCGGATATTGCAACCACTGCTGAAAGGAAACTAAAGACCCTCAGGAAGGGTCGTAATTCGGTGGAGGTTTATGCTGCAGAGTTTAGGAAGTGGGCTGTGTCAGCTAGATGGAGAACATATGCATTGCTAGACTGTTTTCTGTCAGGATTGTCCGATGCAGTTGCTGATTTGATGTTAGGACATCCTGAGCTCAAATCCATAGATGACGCAATTTCTTTGGCAGTACGGGTAGATCACCGCCTACGCTACCAGAAACAAACCCGTGGCAGAAATGCTGTAAGATCTGCCTCCTATGCCTCCTCTCCACCCTCGTCACCTCCGCACGAGCCGATGCAAATCGGACACTCTAGGTTTACGAAAGTGGAAAAGAATCGCAGAAGGTCAGAAAGACTCTGTCTATACTGTGCTGAGGAGGGTCACATTGTCCAGAATTGCCCTAAGAAGTCGGGAAAAGCTGCCGCCTAGGTGTAGTCAGAGGTAATACCCTAGGCGAGCAGTCTTTACCTCTAAACAGTAACCGTTTGCTCCTTCCTTGTTCCATTACCTGGGAAGGTCAGACCACACCCACAAAAGCCTTTGTGGACTCCAGCTCTGCAGCCAATTTTATAGACTATGACTTTGTAAAAAAAATGGGGATTCCCTTACTCCCTTTAGACCGGCAGATTTTGGTCACAGCGGTAGATGACTCTCCGTTACAGTGTAGACATCCCCTTTCCCAGACCCCCTTATTATTGTGTAATATAGGGGTGTTACATAAAGAGAAATTACAGTTCTTTGTCCTGCAAATGGCAACCTCTACTATTATTCTTGGTATGCCCTGGTTGCAACTCCACTCCCCTTAGATTGACTGGGCTTCAGGTCAGCTACAGAGCTGGTCAACCCATTGTCATCATCATTGTCTGGAGGGGGTTGATGTTTGCGCCACCAAGATACAGGTCAGGGGGGGTGCCAGTGCAGTACGCAGAGTTTGCTGACGTGTTCTGTCCAAAGTCTGCAGATAAACTCCCGCCCCACCGGAGTTTTGATTGTCCCATAGAATTAAGATCTGGTTGTATGCCCCCTAGAGGTCATCTTTATAATCTGTCAGGGCCCGAGAAACTGGCGATGCAGGAATACATTAAAGAAAACTTGGCCAAGGGCTTCATCCGTCCTTCCCGGTCACCAGCTGGGGCTGGGTTCTTTTTTGTACAGAAAAAGGACGGTGGGCTTAGAACTTGTATTGACTATCGAGGGTTAAATAAGATCACTGTAAAAAATCGTTATCCGTTGCCGCTGATTGATGATTTGTTTGCTCAGGTGACCAATGCCAGTATCTTCTCCAAATTAGACCTGCGAGGAGCATACAACCTGGTACGCATTAGGGACGGTGACGAATGGAAGACAGCGTTCAACACGCCCGACGGGCATTACGAGTATCTGGTTATGCCCTTCGGGTTGTTTAATGCCCCTGCCATCTTCCAGGAGTTAATCAATTAAGTTTTCAGGGAGGTGCTGGGAAAATTTGTGTTAGTGTATCTAGACGACATACCGATTTTCTCTCCTAATTTAACAGAACATCGTAAGCACGTCAAGTTTGTTTTAAGAAAATTAAGACAGAATTCACTGTACGCAAAGCTAGAGAAGTGCCTCTTCAAGGTCACTAAAGTTCCTTTTTTGGGATATATTATCTCCACTTCTGGTCTCTCCATGGATCCAGAAAAAGTCTCTGCTGTTTTGGAGTGGCCCCAACCTGTAGGATTGAAGGCACTCCAAAGATTTCTTGGCTTTGCCAATTACTACAGAAAATTCATCAAGGGGTTCTCCTCTGTAGTGTCACCCCTCACCAATCTTACCAGAAAGGGGGCTGACGCTTACCACTGGTCGGCAGAGGTACAGTCCGCCTTTGCCACATTGAAAAAATTGTTCTGTTCTGCTCCCATTCTGAGACATGTGGATGTCACCTTCCCCTTCATTGTTGAGGTCGATGCATCAGAAATTGGGGTTGGGGCTGTACTGTCTCAGCGCTCCGGTCTGCAAGGCAAACTACACCCATGTGCCTTCTTTTCTCGTAGGTTCTCTCCTGCCGAGAGGAACTACGATATTGGCAAACGAGAGCTCTTGGCCATTAAGTTAGCCGTTGAAGAATGGCGCCATTGGCTGGAAGGGGCAGAACATACCATCACAGTCTATACAGATCATAAAAACTTGGAGTACATAGAAGGGGCCAAAGACTTAGTCCCCGACAGGCCCGCTGGTCCCTATTCTTTTCAAGGTTCAGATTTATCATAACGTATACACCAGGTAGTAAGAACATCAAAGCAGACACTCTATCTAGGTGTTTCGAGCCAGAGACAGTTCAGCCTTCAACCCCTGAGACCATCCTACCTCAAAAAGTGGTGCTGGAAGCTACTGAAACCGGGGAGGACTGAACGGCTACTCTGGGGCCTTACCAACAGGACATTCCAGAAGGGAAGCCTGAGGGGTTATGTTCGTACCACTTCCTTTTCGTCCTACAACTCTTACAATTATTCCATTCCCATAAGAATGCTGGGCATCCCGGAGCTGCCCGAACTCAGAATCTATTGGCTAGATGTGTATGGTGGCCCTCGCTGGCACTTGATTGTAAAGAGTTTGTGAGAGAGTGCTCAGTTTGCGCTAGAAGTAAGCCCTCTCGCCAGGCACCAGTGGGTACATTACAACCCTTACCAGTGCCAAATGAACCCTGGACTCATTTGTCTATGGACTTTGTAGGAGAACTCCCCAGGTCTGAGGGCAAGACAGTCATTTGGGTGGTAGTTGATAGGTTTAGTAAGATGGCTCATTTCATCCCTCTGAAAGGACTCCCCTCGGCCCAGGAGTTAGCTGATCTCTTCAATCAGCACGTTTTCCGGTTGCATGGCATTCCAGAGAATGTGGTGTCAGATAGGGGAGTCCAGTTTGTGTCGAAATTCTGGAGAACCTTTTGCCATCAGTTAGATATGGACCTTTCGTTTTCATCAGACTACCACCCACAGACCAATGGTCAGACCGAAAGAGTTAACCAGTCCCTTGAACAATTCCTCAGGTGTTATGTGGCAGATGCACAGTCAGATTGGGTAAAATTCCTGCCATTCGCGGAATTTGCGCATAATAATCTGAAGAGTGCCTCTTCAGGATTTTCCCCTTTTCAGGTGGTATTGGGAAAATCTCCCAAGTTTTCTCCATTGCCTGTGGCATCTACTCCATTCCTGGCCCTGGAGGATTGGCAAAGGGCATTAAAGGAGATTTGGGTGTTAGTTAAGAGGAATTTGGGAAAGGCTTTCCAGACTCAGAAGAAACAGGCGGATAAGAGACGGTCTGTAGAGTGGAAGTTTTCCCCAGGGGACATGGTGTGGGTATCTACTCGGCATTTGGCGTTGAAACAAACGTCACCTAAGTTAGGACCCAGATTAATGATGTCACATATGCGATTGATCTCCCAGCCAGCATGAGAGGTGTGAGATCATTCCATGTTTCTCTGTTAAAGCCTGCGGTGCACGTGGATTCCTCTCCCCCCCCCCCCCCGTGATGGTTGACGACCAACCTGAGTATGAGATCGAGAAGATATTGGATTCTCGATTGGTGCAGAATTCTGTACAATATCTGGACCATTGGAAGGGGTATGGTCTGGAGGAGAGAACTTGGGTGCCGGATTGTCGCATGCATGCGGAGGATTTAAATAAAGAGTTTCATGAGTTACACCCTGAGAAGCCGGGTAGGAAGTGTCTGGGGTCTACTCCTCAGGGGGGGGGGGGGTACTGTAATAGATAGCTGAGATACCACCACAGAGGCAAGCGGCATGGCGGCTATCTCCGCGTATCAGCCTGCGGCCTCTGCCGTGCAGTTACATGTTAACGTGTTAGCGCTCAGACCCCAGTTAGACCCCAAAGTGTGCTAGAACCAGCTGGAGCTGGGGATCCACACTTAGCCAGATTCTGTTGATAGCTTAAAGTACTAATTGCATTGTATTATCTGTTATGACCTTCTGCTTCCTTTGACTATTCTGCTGCTTGTTAATTCTGTACCTCTGCCCATCTAATTCCTGTTGCCGCCTGAACGTGACACTGAATCAGCCTTCTGTCTTTGTACTTTATCTGTCCGTACGTTGCCTACTCAGCTGCAGCACTGTCTGTAACACCTGTTCCTCAGGTGTCTGCTAGCTGCAGTATAGTCTTAATCACCTGCTCCTCAGGTGAAGCTCAGCTGCAGCACTGTCTGTAACACCTGCTCCTCAGGTGTCCGCTAGCTGCAGTATAGTCTTAATCACCTGCTCCTCAGGTGATCAGCCTTTGCAGCACTGTCTGTAACACCTGCTCCTCAGGTGTCCACTAGCTGCAGTATAGTCTTAATCGCCTGCACCTCAGGTGATCATCCGTTGCAGCACAGTCAGTGGTTCCTGCTCCTCATGTGTCCACTGGCTGCAGTATAGTCTTAATCGCCTGCTCCTCAGGTGATCATCCTTGCAGCACAATCAGTGGTCCCTGCTCCTCAGGTGTCCACTGACTGCAGTACAGTCTGAATCACCTGCTCCTCAGGTGGTCATTGGCTGCAGTACTGTCTGAGTCACCCACTCCTCGGGAGATCTCCTCTTACTCATTACTGTTGCACCAAACACTATCTCACATTGGTTGTCCTGTGTCTGGCTATACTAGCATTATTGGTGATTCTGCAGATCACCACATAATCAGGTATAGCATCTGTATTATTGGTGATACTGCAGATCACCACTAATCAGAAAATCTGTTTTGCTGACACCAATCGTTACACATAATGATACAGACAATGATATACATCAAATATTAACAGTGATACAAAATACAGAACTGCTGATTACAATAGCAAATTTAACATGATGACTAAAATATATGTACTAATGTACTAAAATGTGCAAGCAATTCATTCAATAACATTCCATGACACAAAAGGGTGAGAGCCCTGCCCTTGCGAGTTTACAATCTAAGGGAATGGGGTGGAAACAAGAGGTGGGGGAAGTATACAGTATATGTACAGGCAGTGCGTAATTAGGTTATTTAGTGGTTGCATGGCCTAAGCTAGAGAATATGCTTGTAGGAAAAGGTGGGTTTTGAGGGAGCGTTTAAAGTTTTCAAAGGTGGGAGAGTGGCGGATGTGCTGTGGAAGGGCATTCCATAGTAGGGGTGAGGCACGTGAGAAGTCTTGTACACGTGATGTGAGGAGGTAATTGTAGAAGAGGATAAAAGAAGCTCGTGTGCAGATCTGAGATTGCGGTTAGGTTGATATCTGGAGACTAGTGAGGATATGTACAGGGGAGTGAGATTGTGGAGAGCTTTGTAGGTCAGGGTTAAGAGTTTGAACTGAATCCTCTGGTTAATTGGTAGCCAGTGAAGAGCTTGACAGAGAGGGTCAGCAGAGGAAGAGCGAGAGGAGAGATGAACAGCAGAGTTCAGTACAGAATTGAGCAGTGATAGTCGCTTAGTTGGAAGTCCACCAAGCAATATATTGCAATAGTCCAATCGAGATATAATAAGAGCATGTGCTAACATTTTGGTTGTGTCATGAGAGAGAAAAGGTTGGATGCATGCTATGTTTTTGAGTTGGAGATGACAGGAGCTTGTTAGGGAGTTGATGTGAGGAATAAATGAGAGAGAAGAATCAAATATTACCCCCAAGCACCGTACTATGGGAACTGATGTTATAGACGTGTTGTTAACATTTATTGTAATATCAGACAAAGAGGTGGACAGGGATGGTGGAAAGACTATTAGTTCAGTTTTATTCATATTAAGTTTTAAGAAGTGAGAGGACATGAGAAAGGATATAGTGGACAGGCAGTCGGGAACCCGTGTGAGGAGGGAGTTAAGGTCTGGGGCCGAGAGGTACAGTTGTGTATCATCTGCATATAGGTGGTATTGAAAACCAAATGAGTTGATTAAGTTAACAAGACCTCGCATGTAGATGGAAAAGAGGAGGGGACCGAGGACAGAGCCTTGAGGTACCCCCACAGACAGAGGATGTGAAGAGGAGGCCTGATCTGAATAAGAAACAGTGAAAGACCTTCCAGAGAGGTAGGAAGATATTCAGGAGAGAGCGAGGTCCTTTATTCCTATAGATGAAAGGATTTGTAGGAGTAGAGTGTGGTCGACAGTGTCAAATGCTGATGACAGATCTAGAAGGATGAGTATGGAATAATAGCCTTTGGATTTAGCGGTTGGAGATCGTTGGCTACTTTGGTGAGGGCTGTTTCTGTGGAGTGGTTAGCCCGGAAGCCAGACTGGAACTGATCAAGTAAGGAATTTGCAGATAAATACTGATTAATTCAGCATGATTGTGGCGTTCAAGTAATTTAGCTGCAAATGGGAGAAGTGACACTGGGCGGTAGTTGGAAAGTTCGGTGGGGTCTAGAGATGTTTTTTTAAGTAGTGGTGTTACAACAGCCTTCTTGAGTGAGGATGGAAAAATTCCAGTTGAGAGGGATAGGTTAAACAGCGATGTTAAGGCAGGGATGAGGGATGTGGATAGCTGTGGAATGAGATGTGATCATATAGGATCCAGAGAACAGGTGGTTAGATGGGATTTGGAGATAAGAGAGGGGAGAGAATGTTCATGTTCGGAGAGTGGAGAGAAACTGGAAAGAGCAAGGGAGCAGTCAATGTAATGAATAGCGACATAGCAGTGGCGGTGAATGGTGTTACCACCGCAGCTGCTTCTGATTCTCTGCCTGCCAGTCCTCCCGCACCTCGGGCGTCTAGCACGCCGAGGACGGGTGTCTCTGCTGTTCACAGGGGTGCATTAGCGCGTGCGCACGCTCACCGTCAGGATCTTTATGCCAGGAGGAGGCGCGTCAGCTGACTGGCTGGTCAGCTGACGTCACAGGACACGCTCGCCGCCGCTGATTGGTTGAGGTGCGGTGGGCGTGCCTCAGGGGTCTCCTCCACTTCTTAAGCACGGCGGATTTAGTAGCAAGTTGTCTGCTGTTGCGAATACTTCGTGTTAGCACTCAGACCTTAGATAGATCCGGTGTGCTTTGATCCGGGAGGAAACCGGGGATTTCACACAGTGATAGGATTGCTTTGATAGCCATAATTATAATTGAAAATTGTATTATCTGTTATGACTCTTGCTCGTTCTGACTATTCTCACTCTCAGTGATTTTGTACTTCTGCCCATCTGATCTTGCTGCCGACTCTGCCTGCTATAACCTTCCTGTCTTTGCCTTCTGACTTTGTACCGTATCTGCCAGCCTGTTGCCAAACTCTGCTAGTCTGACCACTCTACTCTCACCAGAGGGCCCTAGTCTCTGGTGAGGGGTCTAGTACTGTTAGTGCCCACCAGCTCCTCTGGTGTGGCATAGTCAAATCTATCAGTACTATTGTTGCACCAAGCACTACACCTATCTACACTCATTGCTATTTGTTGTCTCCTCAGCTCTTGTATATCTGTATTATAGGTGATTCTGCAGATCACCATATAATAAGAACTCTGTGTATGCTGACACCAATCGTTACAGTCAACTAGAGTAGTGGAAATGGAGTTTGATGTCTGCATGGAAAACACACTACGGATTTTGGAAATTTTATCTGTAAAGTATGTTGCAAATTCTTCAGCTGATAAGCATGAAGAAGGAGGAGAAGGGGTGGATGGAGAAGGGAGTTGAAAGTGCTGAACAGGCACTTTGGATTGTGCGAGTGGGAGGATATGAGGGAGGAAAAGTATGATTGTTTTGCAGAAGAGAGACCAATTTTAAACTTGTTTAATGCTTTTTTTGTAAGAAATGAAATCTTAATTAGTATTTGTTTTTCTCCAACGCCATTCAGCTACCCTAAGTCTCACTAAAGGGGTGCTCTAGGGTAGCTGAATGGCGTTGGAGAAAAACCAATACTAATTAAGAGAGAGAGAAGTTTAGTAAGTTATGATCAGAGAGCGGGAGAGGAGTATTAGTGAAATCAGTGATAGAACAGAGACGAGTGAATATGAGGTCAAGTGTATGACCATTAGAGTGAGTCGGAGTAGTGGACCACTGAGACAGGACGTAGGAGGAAGTAAGTGACAGAATTTTAGTGGCAACAGAATTGTTAGAGTCAACATGAATGTTAAAGTCACCCAAAATGATGGTAGGAATTTTGGAGGACAGGAAGTGGAGGAGCCATGCAGAGAAATGATCTAGGAAGAAAGAAGCAGGGCCAGGAGGGTGGTATATTATTGCGATCTGGAGGTTAGAGGGAGAGTATAGACAGACTGCATGGACTTCAAAGGAAGGTAGAGAAAGAGAAGGAATGGAGGTGAGTGGCTTGAAGGAGCATCTATCAGAGAAAAGAATGCCCACACCACCGCCATGTTTATTCTCACTTCTAGGCGTGTGACTAAAGTGGAATCCCCCATAAGAGAGGGCGGCAGGTGAGAGCATGTCAGAAGGAGTCAGCCATGTTTCTGTGTTCCCAAGGAAGGTGAAGGCATTGGAATTGAAAAGGTCATGGATGAAAGGAAGTCTGTTGCAGACTGAGCGGGCATTCCAGAGAGCAGCAGAGATAGGTGGGGGAGGAGGGGGAGAAGAGGAATATTAATAAGGTTCTGGCAGTTTCGGTGTGCATGTGGCTGGCTGTTAGCAGTGCGATTAAAGTGTAAGAGTGAGGAGTGAGCTGGCAGAGAGGGTCCAGGGTTTGGTGAAATATCACCTGCAGCAAGGAGACATAGAAGAAATTTAGATTTGTGGGTAGAAGGAGCATGAAATGTAGAGGGAGGTTGTATGAATAGAAAAGTTTCGTGAGAGGCATCCTGTGGAGGTTTTAGTTTTCACTATTTTTGCGATTGAAATTGCCGAGGCCGCGATTTCAATCGCGAAAATAGAGAAAACTAGAGAAAAAAAACTTCAACTGAGTTTTTTTGCAGGACATGTTTACATTTTATCAATAAAATACCTTTTTTTTCCCCAGTAAAAAAGTAAGCGTTTTAAGTTGCTATGACTTTATTCATCTAGTTTTAAAACCTTTTCACTTGCTAGTTGCTGTAAATATATTTTGTAAGTAAGATGATAACATATCTCCTGAGATAAAACTCAGGAGAGAAGTTAATTGAATCAGGGCCAAAGCAAGTCACATTTCTTGGAAGTATGTCATGAGAAGGAGGAAAAATAACGGCACAGGCTATACCGGGAACAAAAATACGGACGCGTTAAAAAGGGTGCAAAACTCCAACAACATCTCAAGGCTCTATCGCCTGCGCCCAAATTACAGAATAAATGTTCTAAACACAATGCAAAACACAATGCAGCAATTATGCTGGTATTAAAATAATTCTGATTTTCAATCCCCCCATGAAGAGATGGACTAGTCCAAAACCTGTCGCTTCTGTCAGATTTCTACTACCTACTGTAAGTGACAGCAACATAGGAGAAAATTAATTTATGGCTCATTTTACTCTGGAAAAAATGTACTTCTTATTTTTATAACACTTTGGCCAGGGGTTGCTATGCAGCCGCAATATGGCTATATAAGGATCCCTGGATGAAACTTTACCTATTTTTTGGACCATTAAAATGATTGATTTTGTTCCCAGCTATACCTAGTGTAGCTGAGAGCTCTGTATGAATTCTACACCGCCAGATCCCGCTGTCCTCCCCCACCACCCACACCTATTGCACCCTCCTATGCTGGCATCTGTTGCACACATACCATAGACCATGTGGGCTGGTATAGCTCAGGGTGCAAAGCTCCACGTGACCGTGGGCTCCGCATTCAAGCTATCCCAGCCTGCATGGGGGAACAAGGGGTTAAAGAGGCTTTTTTTAACTTCCCACACTCTGAAAAAAAATGTTAATGGTCTAAAAAATAGGTAAAGTTTCCAGGGATCCTTATGCAGCCATATTGCGGCTGTATAGCGATCCCTGACCAAAGTGTTGCCACATTTTCCACGGGGTTTCCAGATGATCAATACACACTGTGTACTGAATGCCTGGAAGCCCCGTCATGAAATTCGCTGCTCTTTCTTTTGATTTATGTAAAGTTACACTACCAATAGGTAGATAGGTAGGTTGATACAGTATCTGTCATTTAACCACATTTAAATATATTCTTTTTTTCTATTGTAACTTTAAAATCAATTTTCTCCAAAACTACAAGGTTTTTTTGAAAGAAAAAAAAAATCTTCTTGTTCCCACTGTCCGCCTTAAAGGGAAGGTTCAAGCAAAATAAAAAAATGAGTTTCACTTACCTTGGGCTTCTACCAGCCCCATGCAGCCATCCTGTGCCCTCGTAGTCACTCACTGCTGCTCCAGTCCCCCACTGGCAGCTTGCCGACCTTGGGGTTGGCGGGACGCATTGCATACATTTTTACGCATTCCCGCTAGTGCAGGAACATTAACACATACATTTTACGCGTTACTGGTTTAATGCATACATTTTTACGCATTGAACCAGTAATGCGTAAAAATGTATGTGTTAATGTTCCTGCACTAGCGGGAATACGTAAAAATGTACGCAATGCGCCCTGCCGACCCCGAGGTCGGCAAGCTGCCAGTGGGGGACTGGAGCAGCAGTGAGTGACTACGAGGGCACAGGATGGCTGCATGGGGCTGGTAGAAGCCCCAGGTAAGTGAAACTCATTTTTTTATTTTGCTTGGACATTCCCTTTAACATGCCCTGCATATTTGGTGTCTTGAGCATGTACTGAGGCTTTGCTATTAACTGCTAAAGTCGGCAGCCATTGACTTTAATGTTAAATGCGAACACAAACTTTTGACAAAAAAGCTTGCATTATATGCGAACGGCGAACATCACTAAATTAAAAAGACATAACAGAAACATAAACGCACCGCAAGGGTCACAGTGAGGGAGCCACACCAGTGATGTTGGTGGGAGGAGACAGGGTATGACTATGCTATCACCTGGGGAAGAGGGGTGGTAACATTTATCTAGGAAAAAAAATATAGAAGAAAAGGAGTTGGGGGCCCAATTTAACTGGATAGTGCAGTTATGGGTTTGGTTCCAGTGTCTGTCACAGCAGTAATAAGTAGTTCAAATCTTTGTCAGTATGGCCCCTGGTGATCCAGATCTCTGTAGGGCATTTGGAGGTCTTAATTTATGTCAGTTTGATTTTAATCTCTGCTATTTTTGTTCCATTCCTTGTCATTGGGGTTCCAGGTAATCCAAGTGACAGTCTCTCAAAGCATTCACAGTCAGGCTCGTATTGAGCCGCCGAAGTGCCGATGGTAGCATCGGTGGGCCCCGGCCAGCCCGCCTCCTGAGGGCCCCAGAGCTGAGAGGGAGGGGGGCACAGTGCAGGAAGGGGGGAAATTGTGGACAGAGCAGCGGGGAGGGGGGAAGCCTCCCCCCCTCCTTCATCTAGGGGCCTTCCACTCTCCCCCTCCCTCCAAAATTGCAGCCAGCCAGTGGCAGTACTTCCTGTGAGAGCGTGATTGGTCAGTGCAGGAGACTGAGACCAGCCCAGCGGCAAGCAGCGCTATCGTTCTGATGCAGGTAAGCTGTTCCCCACTCACTGCCACTGCCTGGCTGCAATTTTGGAGGGGAGGGGGAGCGCAGAAGGGGGGGCCCTAGGCGAGGGAGGGGGAAGGCTTCCCCCCTCCCCGTTGCTCTATCCACAATTTCCCCCCTTCCTGTGCTGTGCCCCCTCCTTCTCAGCTCAGGGGCCCCTACTAACTGGGGACCTGCCTTTGTGGGGAAATCTGCTGCCAATCTAATTGCATTTTTTGGGGATATCTGCCGCCAATCTAATTGCATTTTGTGGGGATATCTGCCGCCAATCTAATTGCATTTTGTGGGGATATCTGCCGCCAATCTAATTGCATTTTGTGGGGATATCTGCCGCCAATCTGATTGTATTTTGTTGGGAAATCTGCCGGCAATCTGATTGCATTTTGTAGGGATATCTGCCGCCAATCTAATTGCATTTTGTGGGGATATCTGCCGACAATCTAATTGCATTTTGCGGGGATATCTGCTGCCAATCTAATTGCATTTTGTTGGGATATCTGCCACCAATCTGATTGTATTTTGTTGTGAAATCTGCCACCAATCTGATTGCATTTTGTGGGGATATCTGCCGCCAATTTATTTGCATTTTGTGGGGATATCTGCCGCCAATGTAATTGCATTTTGTGGGGATATCTGCCGCCAATCTAATTGCATTTTGTGGGGATATCTGCCGCCAATCTGATTGTATTTTGTTGGGAAATCTGCCACCAATCTAATTGTATTTTGTGGGGAAATCTGCAGCCAATCTAATTGCATTTTGTGGGGAAATCTGCCACCAATCTAATTGCATTTTGTGGGGAACTCTGCCGCCAATCTGATTGCATTTTGTGGGGATATCTGCCACCAATTTGATTGCATTTTGCCGGGAAATCTGCCGCCAATCTGATTGCATTTTGTCAGAAAATCTACTGCCATTTGACTACTTGATGAATTATCATGAGGCATGTAACTACTTGATTATTAAATCTGCCCATGACTCATCATGACCACGCCCATGTTCCAGTGCGTGGTGACACTCATTTATTTTTGCTGCGGCGCGTGTGGATGTATCCCTATTAGAGACTGTCCTCAGAAGTGCTCACAATCTATTCCCTACCATAAAATCATGCAAAATTTCTAGAGTACATGTGTATGTGAGCCCAAAAGGGGGGGGGGTGATGTGGAGGAGGAGAGGGGATTGGGGGGGGGGGAGGAGAGGGGGGAAGGATGAGAGGGGGGTGGGCCCCAGGCTGAAACTTCCTTGGTGGGCCCTTAGTTTCCCAGTCCGACCCTGTTCACAGTATTGGCCCCAGTCTCTGTCAGCAGTCACAGTGTCATTACAGTCTATGCAAATTAAGCTGGGAAACTGCTCACTCTGTGTGGGAAGAAGAGGGGCTTAACAATTTTTTTTGAGGGGGGATACAGGAAACGTTGAACACTGTTTGGGAGCTATGGCATAATACAGTATGTGCAGCACTGGAAAACTACTTAGCACTATGAGAAATTTTGCACACTATGAGAGTAATTTGCTTATTGTGGTCCCTCAGCTTACTCCTGACTTTATTGCCTAAGCAGAAGTTATACAGAAATACAAAGTTACCTTGCCATTGCCTATATCAATAGTGACTTGCCCCATTTCTCATGCAGGCATGTACCCCTGCACTGAAATAAGTAGGAAAGAACCTATGAATCTGTATGTCCTATTAATCACCAGCCATCATACTGCTTAACTGTCAAACTGCAGTCTGAGAAGCGCATACCTGGATCAGGACACCATTTATTGGATCCAGCAATATACAGACATCCAACAGTTGCAGGTATTTCATGAAGGCATACAACTATTGGCTAAAGATCTCTAGTATAGAGTTAATGTAGTATTACAAAAGCATACATATTAAAAAGAAAACATGATTTTAGAGTATGCTTAGAGCCTCTGGTTAAATTGGGCACTTCCCTCTCCACACCTAACCCCAACCTCCCTCCCTGCTACCTTATCGTTTAGCACTAACCTCCCTCCTTGCTTACCTTATCACCTCGTTAGGCTTGATGGATGGATGTCTTTTTTGAACCAAACTATGAAACTTAGACTTTCTTATTTTGTCACTTTAGGATGTTATGTGTAGAATTCTGAGAAAAAATGAATTTAATCCATTTTGGAATACGGATGTAACAGAAAAAATGTGGAAAAAGTGATGCATTGTGAATACTTTCTGAATGCATTGTCTATTCTTTCAGTTTCCTAAGTTGTTAGTTATGGCACACGTCATCAAGTCTACCTCCCAGAGCTAAAGACCCGAGAGGGAAGACTGTGAAAGCATAATCATGCTACTGGCTGTGACAGTAACACATGCACTCGTGTCTGAAAATTAACAGGATCTAAATAAATCAAATACAAAGGATTTGTGACAATGAGCTAATGAAGCCAGACATCTTTAGCAGACTGAATTATTCTTTATAGATGTGTGAAAGATAGCAATTTAGATATAATGAAATCATTTTTTTCAAGACTTCAATATAATAATTATATATAGCTATTGTGTATACTCGCATATAAGCCGACCCGCGTATAAGCTGACCCCCCAACTTTTCCCTCAGAAATCAGGAAAAAGGCATTGACTCGCATATAAGCCCCCTCCCCAGTGTAGCCCCCTCACCAGTATAGGGTAAATAGTCATGGGGCACAGTATAAATAGCTAGACGATGTAAATAGCAGGGGAACAGATGCCACAAGTTATGATGCAGGCTCAGGCAGCAAAGATCATCCTGATACATAGAGAGGGCAGCAGCTTTTAACCACTTAAAGAGGAACTCCAGTGAAAATAATGTAGTAAAAAAAGTGCTTCATTTTTTACCATAATTATGTATAAATGATTTAGTCAGTGTTTGCTCATTGTAAAATCTTTCCTCTCCCCGATTTACATTCTGACATTTATTACATGGTGACATTTTTACTGTGGGCAGGTTATGTAGCTGCTCCTAGCTGTTTTGGCTGTTAGAGACAGCTGTAAACAGCTAATTCCTGTCTGTGAACATTGTTACATTGTGGTAGATTGCCCAGAGTACCGCGGTACTCAGAGCTTCTTGTGGGAGGGGTTTCAGCACAAAATCAGTCATACAGCGCCCCTGATGGTCTTTTTGTGAAAATCATTATATTTCTCATGTAAAAGGGGGTATCAGCTACTGAGTGGGATAAAGTTCAATTCTAGGTTGGAGTTTCTCTTTAACCTCCCTGGCGGCACGCAGCAGCGAAAGAGCCCCCCCCCCCCCCCCGCCAGAGCCCTGCGCTGCCCGGACCAATGAGTTCCAGGCAGCGCTATCGGCTGGATCGGGTCATTCCGATCATCGCCATGGCGACAGGAGAAGCCAAACAGGGGAACGCGTTATATACGCGCTCCCCTGTTTGCTATTGTTGCCGGCGACGATCGCACTAGAGGGACACATGCACCCTCTAGTGGTGTTTCATGTAGCTACCACTCTGGTAGCTTTACATGAAACAAAAACAAAAAAATAAAAAAAAAAGGATTTTTGCCCATTTGGCAAAAAAAATTAACCGCCAGGGAGGTTAAGCCCTCGGTCGTTTTCACTTTATGCATCCGAGCAATGTTCACCTCCTATGGATTAGCCTATAACTTTATCACTACTTATCACAATTAACTGATCTATATCTTGTTTTTTCCGCCACCAATTAGGCTTTCTTTGGGTCGTGTATTTTGCTAAGAGCTACCTTACTGTAAATGCATTTTAACAGTAAGAATAAGAAAAAAAACTGAAAAAATTCATTATTTCTCAGTTTTCAGCCATTATAGTTTTAACCACTTGAGGACCCACCCTTTACCCCCCCTTAAGGACCAGCGCTGTTGTAGCTGATCTGTGCTGGGTGGGCTCTGCAGCCCCCAGCACAGATCAGCGTGCAGGCAGAGCGACCAGATCGCCCCCCTTTTTTCCCCACTAGGGGGATGATGTGCTGGGGGGGTCTGATCGCTCCTGCCTGCCGGGTGTTGCGGGGGGGGGGGCACCTCAAATCCTCCCCCTCCCTCTCCTACTTGGCCCCCCTGGTAAGCCGGGCTGCACAGGACGCTATCCGTCCGGTGCAGCCAGTGACAGGCTGTCTCCTGTCACATGGCGGCGATCCCCGGCCGCTGATTGGCCGGGGATCGCCGATCTGCCTTACGGTGCTGCTGCGCAGCAGCACTGTACAATGTAAACAAAGCGGATTATTTCCGCTTGTGTTTACATTTAGCCTGCGAGCCGCCATCGGCGGCCCGCAGGCTATTCACGGAGCCCCCCGCCGTGATTTGACAGGAAGCAGCCGCTCGCGTGATTAATCAGCCTGCAGCTGGTCCTGTACTGCGTCGCTGGTCCTGCAGCTGCCACTTTGCCGACGCACGGTATAAGCGTGCGGTCGGCAAGTGGTTAAAATAATACGTGCCTCCATAATTAAAACCCACGTATTGTATTTGCCCATTTGTCCCGGTTATTACACCGTTTAAATTATGTCCCTATCACAATGTTTGGCGACAATATTTTATTTGGAAATAAAGCATTTTTTCTTTTTTGCATCCATCACTACTTACAAGCTTCTAAAAAAAAAAAAAAAAAAAGAAATATTTCATCTTTACATAGATATTTAAAAAGTTTAGACCCTTAGGTAAATGTTTATGTGTTTTGTTTTTTTTTAATTGTAATGGTCAGTTATCCAATTGCCGCACACGGCCACAGACACCGAACACAGCTGGAATCTCCAGTGCACACGGCATGCTTCTATCTGCTGCACACTGCTCTCTGCTGCACACTCCACACCATGTTGCGAGGAGGGGCAGGCACAGACATAGGGCACAGCGGGGACCCCAGTGTGCACAACATGCTTCTCTCTCCACTCCACAGCAGGCCCGCAGGACAGTTATTATTACCGCAGACACCATCTGCAGGCGTAAAAACAGGTGGGAAGTGTGGACCAAGTACATGACTCGCATATAAAAGCCGAAGGGGGGACTTTTAAGCACATTTTTGGGGGTCAAAAATTTGGCTTATATGCGAATATATACGGTATGCACATTTAAAACAATATAATGTAATATGAATTAGAAATGCGTTTAGAGTTCAGACAACTAGCAGTGGTGTAATCATGCTTTATATATATTTAGTTTTATTAAATTCAGAGTAAGTCATTTGATTTGGCCTGTTTTCCTGTGTTTTGAACATATTCCAGAATCTGTTTTAAGAGTAAGAGCTCATCTACTTTTGTGTGCAGTTCATCACTTGAAAATGCATCACAAGTTTACTAAATTGGAATTTTGATGAATTCATTGAAGTTGATTTAGCTCCAAGTCACTTGTCTTCTCAGAACAAGTTGATAAAATGCTAGAGCAGCATTTCAATAACTTTATAAAACAATTCAGGTTA
Organism: Hyperolius riggenbachi; assembly: GCF_040937935.1. Taxonomy (NCBI): domain Eukaryota; kingdom Metazoa; phylum Chordata; class Amphibia; order Anura; family Hyperoliidae; genus Hyperolius; species Hyperolius riggenbachi. The sequence continues at coordinate 233,251,694 of NC_090650.1, forward strand.
TTTGAGCTTTAAATAATGTATCATGAGTACATTTAACTAATGGAATAGGAAATGCAGACAGATTAACAATAAAATGTCTCTGAATTGTACAGTTTACAGATTGTTAAATATTTTTGTTTTCACATTGGTAATTCTAGAATTAAAAATACAACCTGGGAAAACAAATCCCATTTTTAATAAACCCAAAACTTAAGTAGCACTATATATGGCAAAATCACATTAGTAGCAATGTTAAAAGTCTTCTCTTTTCAAATGGCATTATTTGAAAAGTATAGCTCATAAATCATAATACATGTATAATACAAATGAAGCAGTTAAAAGATAGTAATGAATGACTTGTAAAGCAACATCTCCAGGCACAATCTTCTCCACACCTCCATGATAATGAACAGTAGGTGTGTCCCATCAACAGCCCACAGACAGACTCTTACCCTAACTGTAGCAAACCGAGCTACAAGGTCAGGAAACACATTAGTCAAATTCCTTATGGATCAATGTCCCAGTAGTTTACACCCTCCAGGCGGGTAGAGAACTCCCGAATATAACTCCCTCCAGACGGGTAGAGTACTCCCGAGTATAACTCCCTCCAGATGGGTAGAGTACTCCTGAGAATAACTCCCTCTAGGCAGACAGAGTACTCTGAAATATTATTCAGTGGCAGATAATAATCACCAATTAAGCATAAAAAAATAACAGCCTCTAAGTGCAGACCGCTCAAACTGTAGAAGACATGCTTTATTCAACACAGCAAACTATACAAAACGTACATAAAAAGGTCCATATGGCACACAGACAGAAACACCATCAGTGCATTAAAATCAAGAATCAAGAATCAGTGCATTAAAATCAAGAGTCTTCACTCCATCCAACAGATTTTGCTTCGTCAACAGCAATGAATGAATTCACACTGACATTTTTAAATGCCATAGTACCTTCTTCACCACCTATAGTCCCTCATTGTACTTGGGTTTACATGCTGTTCCTTCTCCTACTGTTGTGATCTGTAACTTCTGTTCTTATACAAAAATATTTTTTTTTCTGAATATGATACATATTTCTGTGTTTATAGTATCAAACAAAAGCATTTTAATTATGTGTTAGATGGACACATCTCTGCACTGTACTGACACAGTTTATTTGATTTACAATTGGGGTTGGATCTAGGTATTATACTCGGGATTTATTTATTCATTAATTGGGTATTTTTTTCAGTGAGGACTTTCGTGTTACCATAAAGCTCCTGGAAAGTCAAATTTCACATGATTTTTGTTGTCACAAGTTCTGTTGTTTGTTGTCAGAGGTTCTGGTATTTGTTGTCACGTGTTCTGTTGAGGTCTGACTCTGATTGCAGCAAGTCCTTCTACCTAATGTCACAACCAGCAGCACCATAATAAATAATGATGATTGTAATCAGCTAATTACGTTTATGCAAAACGTTGTGTAATTTTCACACTTACACCTATACGTAACTATGTGGAATTTAGCGGTGAATAGCAAAGACCCCATACATATTGTTACCAAAATTGCTATTTACAGTATGTTGTAGAGAATAGTGGATACATGTTAGAACTTTTTTTTTTTCAAAAAGACTTTGTAGTTTTTGAGAAAATAGATTTAAGATATGCAAAGATAAATGTTTTTTAAACTCATAAAAATGACAGTTTAAAAACCATTTTTTTCTTTGCATTTTTAAACTCCATTTTCTCAAAAACGATAAGTTTTTTTTAAAACAGTGATTTGTACCCACTATTCTCCTTAACCGTTTCACCTCAAAGGGTTTTTCTGCTCAAAAAACCAGAGCAGTTTTCACCCGTCAGCGCTCTTTCCATTCATTCACCTATAACTTTATTACTACTTATTACAGCAAAACAATCTATATCTTGTTTTCTTTTGCCACTGTATAGGCTTTCTTTGGGGGTACTTTTTGCTAAAAATGATTTTCTTCTAACTCAGTTTTAATAAGAAGAATAAGAAAAAAATTGAAAAAAAAACATTATTTCTCAGTTTTCAGCCATTATATTTTCAAAATGAAACATGCTACCGTAATTAAAACCCACACATTTTATTTTCCCGTTTGTATCGTTTATTGCAACGTTTTAACTTTTTCCCTAGTACAATGTATGGCGCCAATATTTCATTTGAAAATAAAGGTGCATTTTTTAAGTTTTGCGTCTATCCCCAATTACAGGCCCATAATTTATAAAGTAATTGTAGTATACAGTTTTTGTATACATATTAAAAAAGTTCAGTCCCTAAGGTAACTATTTATGTATTTTTTTTTAATTTTGTAATTTTTTTTTTATTAAAAAAAAAAAAAAAAAAAATGGTAACTTTAGGGGAGTGTGGGAGGTTAGGGGTTAATAATAATAATAAAAAAAGGTAACTATGGATAATAAACTGAAAAAAAACGGAAGCACTACGCATACGGAATGAATGAATGGCCGAGCCGTCTGTATAGACAGCTGCAGCCATTCACACGGGGAATTAGATCAATTAATGGGATTTGTTTTCCCATTCATTGATCTAGCGGCGGGCGATCGGCGGTAATGAGCGGCGGTACCGAGTGCGGGGGGGGGGGGGGGGGGCAAGAAGGGGGGGGAGGCGTGGCGGGAGGGACGTAGTACCTACGTCCCTGCACAGAGTTATGGCAGTTTGCAGGGACGTAGTTACTCGTCCCGGACGAGGGGAAATGGTTAAAATATGTAGCAATTTTAGTGGCAATAACATGTATGGGGACTAGAGATGTGGCGAACGGTTCCCGAACCGTTCGTCGGCGAACATCTCTAAATCCATGGGCCTCTGAGTAGTACGCCTGCGCTGCCCGTACGGAGCGCGTCCTAGATCGTGCTCCCGTTGCCGGGCACTCTCTGCGCATGTGCGTGACGTCATGAAGGACATCATGAGTGACGTCACGCTCATGCGCAGAGAGTGCCCGGCAACAGGAGCGCGATCAAGGACGCGCTCCGCCGGGCAGCGCAGGCGTACTACTCCGGGTCATTGCGACCCGGAAGTAGTAAGAGGCCCAGAGAGGTTCGCCAGGCGAACTGTTCGGCCCAACACTAATGGGGACTTTGCTCTGAGAAGCTAAAGTTGGCATGAAAGTAAGCAAAAACTATGCAAAAATGTACGCGTTATTATGAATATTTACAATAACAGACAGTTAATTAAAATTTTTCCCAAAATTTCGCATTACGCTTTTACATCGTAATTGCAAATTTTATCCCCCTCCTGACCGCCTAAGGCCTGGTTCACATTAGCGTTCCCTGTCCGGATCCGCCTGATCAGATCCGGACCTTATACTGTACAAACGGAACGTATGTTCCGCATAGCAATGCAAAGGCTATGCGGACGTTCACACGCATACGTTCCGTACACTCCGGAGCTGGATCGGATCCGGACTCCGGAGGCTTTTCCAACATGCGCTATTTTTTGGGTCCGGCTCATCCGGCCCACGCACCCGGAACGGATCCTGACTGCACCATGCGGATGTGGAAACCTATGGGGAACGGAAAGCACAGAACACACAGGATGCAAACACCTGACGTTCTACCCCACTTCCTATGCGGATTCTAGCGGCCATTTCGGATGGGGATACATGGGCAGCAGTGGAGCAGCAGTGACTTACGTGCTGGAGCGTGCTGGAGCTGTTTGGCAGTATGTCGGAGGTGGAGGTGAGGCCTACAGCAGGGGACCTGATTCTACAGGTGCACCAGGTGCACCTTTTGCAGACCCCATTAAGTTTAGGTACTTGTTATTTCTTTTTTTTTTTCCCGGATCCGCATGGCAGCCGCGTTCACACCGCAAGAAATACGCATGCAAACGGACCGGATCCGCATCGCATGCGGATAGGTGCCGTACGGCTCCCATGCGTATCAGGTCCGGCTCCGATGCGGATCCGGTCCGTTTGTGTGACAGAACGCAAGTGTAAATGGGGCCTAATGCTGATCGGCATCGGGAGGATGGCAGCCTCTGGACCCCCTAACGCCAAAAGGCGTCAAGTCCTGAGGCAAAGCTTGGCAGGAGATCACGCGCCCGATACGCATGCATCTCCGAAACTGCCATCTATTTAATTGTACAGCACTGCGATCTATGGCAGCGCTGTACTGGGGACAGCCTTGTCACTAGGCTCAATTGGGGGAAAGAGGCTCCCTAGTTAGATAAAAGCATCTAAAAACAGCTTAAAAACGAAAAATGATAAGAGGTAGCTTACCTCAATGACGAAATCTTTGTAATTTATACAAAAGATGTTTTATTTAGCACAGGCAAAGCATTTCGCGGGTCAGAGCCCGCTTCCTCAGGCCAATAACAGTGCCTACAATAGCAAAAAAAAAAATCCTCAATATAGCCATATACATATATCAAGAACAATAAGACAATGAATGTTACATGTCACATAAATTGATCAAACATAATGGTAAGTATACCATTCTAATTAAATTGCATTAAAAGCAGATTCTAACCCTAAATAGAGCAAAATACATTTGTGTGCAAAATTATTCAACCCCGAATGCTGTAAAGGGTTTTAGGGAATTTAGTGTACATTTGTAATTGTGTTCAGAATGAAATCTTACAAGGACTTTTTAAAGAACCAAATGCAACTAAAATGACATCAATTGCTTTTGTAATACAGTATTAAATGTTTTTTTGTGATGTCTTCATTGACACAATTATTCAACCCCTAAAGACTACCACTCTTAAGTACAGGTTCATTCAAGTGTTTTCGATCAGGTATTGAAAACACCTGTGGTTGTTAACAAGCAGCAATCAAGCATAATAAGCACCAATTAGGCAGATTTAAAATGACTGTGATACTCAGCTCCTTCTAGACATTTACTGGTGTGTTAACAAACATGGTGAAGTCAAGATAATGGTCCAGGAAGACAAGAGAAGAGGTGATTTCTCTTCATAGGAAGGGCAATGGTTATAAGGAGATTGCGAAGATGTTAAACATACCAAGAGACACCATAGGAAGCATCATTCTCAAATTCAAGGCAAAGGACACTGTTGAAATGCTACCTGGTCGTGGCAGAAAGAAGATGCTGACTTCGACTGCTGTGCGCTACCTGAAGCGCAAAGTAGAGAAAAGTCCCCGTGTGACTGCTGAGGAACTGAAAAAAGATTTGTCAGATGCGGGTACTGAAGTTTCAGCTCAGACAATAAGGTGCACACTGGATAAGGAAGGTCTCCATGCCAGAACTCCCAGGCGCACCCCGTTGCTGTCTCCAAGAAGAGTCGAATGCAGTATACCAAAAGTCATGTGGACAAACAACAAAAGTTTTGTGATAGTGTTCTGTGGACTGATTAAACAAAATTAGAACTGTTTAGGCCCATGGATCAACGCTATGTTTGGAGGAGGAAGAACAAGGCCTATGAAGAAAAGAACACCTTGCCTACTGTAAAGAATCGCGGGGAGGTGGGGGGGGAGGGGGATGGGGTCAATCATGCTTTGGGGCTGTTTTGCTTCTGCAGGTACAGGGAAGCTTCAGCGTGTGCAAGGTACCATGAATTCTCTTCAGTACCAGGAGATATTGAAAGAAAATGTAATGCAGTCCGTCACAAACCTGAGGCTTGGGAGACGCTGGACCTTTCAACAGGACAATGATCCCAAGCATACCTCCAAGTCCACTGGAGCATGGTTGCAGATTAAAGGCTGGAACATTTTGGAGTGGTCATCGCAGTCACCAGACTTAAATCCGATTAAGAACCTCTGGTGGGACTTAAAGAAAGCAGTTGCAGCGCGCAAGCCTAAGAATGTGACTGAACTGGAGGCTTTTGCCCATGAAGAATGGGCTAAGATACCCGTAGATCGCTGCAAGACACTTGTGTCAAGCTATGCTTCACGTTTAAAAGCTGTTATAACTGGAAAAGGATGTTGTACTAAGTACTAAGAATGAAGGTCACTTGGGGGTTAAATAAAACTGATAATGATGTGAGCACAGAAAAGACATTTGTGGTTATTTCATTATAAATGTTATGTTATATTTGTCTGACTTACAAGTACCTCTTTGATTTAACTGTAAACAAGATAACTGAAATGATCAAAATCAATGTCAAACTGGCCAAAACACTTAATTTCAGTGGGTGTTGAATAATTATAAACTAAATAACACAACTGTAGTTCTGATTAACTTCTGAATGTTCATAGGGTAAGGGTTTAAGGGTGTCACTAGGCTGTCCCCCGTAGAGGCTCAAGAGCGATCGGCTCTCATAGGCTGATGCTTATGACAGCTGATCGCTGTCATTGGCTGGCGGGGGGAGGGGAAATAAATAAAGAAAATAGGCAAATGTATTTTAAAAAAATATATAAATAAATGAATAAACAAACAAGCACTGCAAGAGCGATCAGAGCCCACCAACAGAAAAGGGAGTTGTACGGCCCTGCAGCGAGCCCTTAACCTGCCTAGCATTACGGACGAGCTGAGCTCGTCCAGACTAAACTTGCTGGAAACGTTTTGGACGAGCTCAGCTCGTTCAGCAGTTCCCCCACTCACCGCTGCTGTGTGCGGTGCTTCCACCGCCTCCAGCCTGCTCTCCGGGCTGCTGTGGGCTGTAGGCTTCTCCCTCCTGGTCTACCCTTCCCTCTCCTCTGGGCTGATCGGCTGTGCAGGGAAGATAAAAGATGTAATCCAATCATGCTATAGTAAATCAAACTTGTTTGCAAACACCTGTATACACACTATAAAAGGGCAGAACCGTTACAGATTCTCCCTCTTTCAGAGTCCCAGTGTCCAATAGCTTAGTTTGCTTGTCAGCTCTGCTTTTGTGATTTCTGTGCTTTGAGTGATTTCCTGCCTTGTCCTGCCTTTGATACATACATATTGCAGTTTTGCTAGTCTTTATAAAGACGCTGTGATCCCTGTGTGCTTGCTTTTGCTGGATATTTTTTTCCCCTGTCGCTGACCTTTGACCCCGTATCCAGTTTGGGGTCATGGCCTCGTCCTCCCAGAGGCGTCTGTGTGACCAGGAGCTGCTGGATGTCCTGGAGGAAAGCGACAGTGAGGAGGAGCCCGTTGAGGAGTCTACGGACAGCGAGGGTACCGGTGGCCTGTCTTCGGAGTCGGAGTGCAGTGACGGTGAAACCGAGGAGCCAGTGTCGCACACACTTGGTGTGAGCTGGAGAGCCCCACTCAAGCTCCGCCACCCAGGTTCCATTTTACAGGGGCACCTGGGCAGAAGATCGCATGTGACCACAGCCCGCTGTCCTACTTGGAGCTATTTCTTACCGATGAGGTCATCCGGAAGATCGTCGAGGAGAACAATCGGTATGCAGCGCAGCAGCAGCAGGGTGCTTCTCTACCCAGGTTCTCTCAGAGCAGGAAATGGGAACCTGTCACCTGCGACAACATCTGGGTGTTCCTGGGCCTCGTCACCCTCCAGGGAGTTGTCGGTAAGCCTCTGCAGAAGTGGTACTGGACCACTAACAAGATCCTCAGTACGCCTTTCTTTGGATCCGTTATGTCTGAGCCCCGCTTCACCCTCATCATGAAGTACCTGCACTTCGGCAACAATGAGAACTTTGATGAGGCCACCCATCCCGCTCCCAAGCTGAAGAAGATATGGGGGAGCTACCAGCTTATTGTTGCCAATTTCAAGGGGGTCTATGTTCCAGAGCGTGACATCACCATGGACGAAAGCATCATGGCATACAAGGGGAGACTCAGCTGGGTGCAATTCATTGCATCCAAAAGGGCACGTTTTGGGGTGAAGTCCTTCATGCTCTGTGAGGCCAAGTCCAGGTACATCTGGAACTCTCTTATTTATACAGGTAAAGGCACCAAATTTGCACCTCAGTACAGAGAGTTTGGGTGTGCTACCTCCTCTGTACTCACACTTATTGAGCCATTGATGGATCAGGGGTACTGTCTTATGACGGACAATTTTTATAGCTCCCCGAAACTGTTTGACCACCTGATCCAGCACAAGACAGACGCATATAGTACGGTGAGGGCTAACTGTCGCCATATGCCACCGGCCTTCTCTGCCAGGAAGCTCAGGAAGGGAGAGGTTGTTGCCTGGCAGTAGTGTTGGGCAAACACCTGGATGTTCGGGTTCGCGAACGTTCGCCGAACATGGCCGCGATGTTCAGGTGTTCTCACCGAACTCCGAACATAATGGAAGTCAATGGGGACCCGAACTTTCGTGCTTTGTAAAGCTTCCTTACATGCTACATACCCCAAATTTGCAGGGTATGTGCACCTTGGGAGTGGATACAAGAGGAAAAAAAATTTGAAAAAGAGCTTATAGTTTTTGAGAAAATTGATTGTAAAGTTTCAAAGGAAAAAATGTCTTTTAAATGTGGAAAATGTAATTTTTCTTTGCACAGGTAACATGCTTTTTGTCGCCATGCAGTCATAAATGTAATACAGATAAGAGGTTCCAGGAAAAGGGACCGGTACTGCTAACCCAGCAGCAGCACACGTGATGGAACAGGAAGAGGGCGGCGCAGGAGGAGAAGGCCACGCTTTGAGACACAACAACCCAGGCCTTGCATGAGGACAAGAAGCGTGCGGATAGTAATGCATTTTGTCGCCATGCAGTCATAAATGTAATACAGATAAGAGGTTCCGTAAAAAGGGACCGGCAATGCTAACCCAGCAGCAGCACACGTGATGGAACAGGAGGAGGTGCAGGAGGAGAAGGCCACACTTTGAGGCGCAACCCAGGCCTTGCATGAGGACAAGAAGCGTGCGGATAGCAATGCATTTTGTCGCCATGCAGTCATAAATGTAATACAGATGAGAGGTTCAATAAACAGGGACCAGAAACGCTAACCCATCACAGATGTTCATTGTTCATGTTACTTGGTTGGGGTCCGAGAGTGTTGCGTAGTCGTTTCCAATCCAGGATTGATTCATTTTAATTTGAGTCAGACGGTCTGCATTTTCTGTGGAGAGGCGGATACGCCGATCTGTGACGATGCCTCCGGCAGCACTGAAACAGCGTTGTGACATAACGCTGGCTGCCGGGCAAGCCAGCACCTCTATTGCGTACATTGCCAGTTCGTGCCAGGTGTCTAGCTTCGATACCCAATAGTTGAAGGGTGCAGATGGATTGTTCAACACAGCTACGCCATCTGACATGTAGTCCTTGACCATCTTCTCCAGGCGATCGGTGTTGGAGGTGGATCTGCACGCTTGCTGTTCTGTGGGCTGCTGCATGGGTGTCAGAAAATTTTCCCACTCCAAGGACACTGCCGATACCATTCCCTTTTGGGCACTAGCTGTGGCTTGTGTTGTTTGCTGCCCTCCTGGTCGTCCTGGGTTTGCGGAAGTCAGTCTGTCGGCGTACAACTGGCTAGAGGAGGGGGAGGATGTCAATCTCCTCTCTAAAGTCTCCACAAGGGCCTGCTGGTATTCTTCCATTTTGACCTGTCTGACTCTTTCTTCAAGCAGTTTTGGAACATTGTGTTTGTACCGTGGATCCAGAAGGGTATAAACCCAGTAATTGGTGTTGTCCAGAATGCGCACAATGCGTGGGTCGCGTTCAATGCAGTCTAGCATGAATTGAGCCATGTGTGCCAGAGTCCTGCCAGAATCCTCATCATCCTCTTGTGAGCGTTGTGATAGTTGTGATGCATCATAGTCGTCACCTTCTTCCTGGTCTGCTTCTGCTGACCATTCGCGCTGAATTGTGGAAGTCCAACGTGCACCGCTCTGGCCCTCGTCAGTGGTGGCATGAAATTCCTGCTCCAACTCCAGCTGTTCCTCCTCCTCTTCTTCGTCATAGCTGCTGGGGCCAGCGTTTCCTGAGGCAGATGGCCTGATGTTGGTATCATCACGCTGATCGTTTTCTCCTTCAGATTCCCCCAGTTGCATCATGACAGCTGTTTCCTTGATTTTCAACATTGACTTCTTCAGTAAACACAGCAGTGGTATGGTAATGCTGACTGAAGAGTTGTCACTGCTCACAAGCAACGTGGATTGCTCAAAATTTTGGAGGACTTGGCAGAGGTCCAACATGTTGGCCCAATCGGATCCACAGAAGCTTGGCAGCTGTCCGGATGCGCCTCGGTACTGCACCGTCATGTACTGGACCGCTGCACTCTTCTGCTCGCAAAAGCGGGCTAGCATGTGCAGCGTAGAATTCCAGCGCGTAGGGACATCACACAGCAAGCGATGGTGGGGGAGATTGAAGCGCTCCTGCATCTTGGCGAGTGCCCCCGAAGCAGTACTGGAATTTCTACAAGATCGGCCACGCCTGGGTATGTCCTCAGGAACCGCTGAACTACTAGGTTCATCACGTGCGCCAGGCAAGGGATGTGTGTCAGCTTAGCCAACCTTAAAGCGCGAATGAGATTACTCCCATTATCACACACAACCATGCCCGGTTTCAGGTCCAGCGGTGCCAGCCACAAATCTGTCTGTTCCTTTATTCCCCTCCAAATTTCCTCCCCTGTGTGCTGCTTATCCCCAAGGCAGATCAGCTTCAGCAATGCTTGCTGACGCATGCCAACAGCTGTGCTGCACTGCTTCCACGATCCTACTGCTGCTGGGTTAGCGTTTCCGGATGAGGTACAACTTTGAGATGCGTTGGAGGAGAAGGAGTCAGAGAGGTAGGTGCTGCTGTTGTTATCCAGTGGGAGGGACGGCGGTGCAGCTGTTTGCGGCGTGGGCAACACCCGCGCCGTAGCAGGTGAGGAATCGCTGCCAGGCTCCACAAGGTTCACTCAGTGCGCGGTAAGGGAGATGTATCGACCCTGGCCGAACGCACTCGTCCAGGTGTCAGTGGTGAGGTGAACCTTGCAGGCAACGGCATTCTTCAAGCTTCGGGTTATTTTGCTGACCATGTGCTCATGCAACTCAGGCACTGCAGAGCGCTCAAAGTGGTAGCAGCTGGGAACCACGTAACGTGGGATTGCCACTGACATTATGCCCTTTAAGCTGTTTGTCTCCACCACTCGATATGGCAGCATTTCGCAGGCCAGAAGCTTGGCTATGCTGGCTGTTAGTGCCACGGCCCGGGGGTCATTTGCTGGCAATTTCCTCTTGCGCTCCAACATCTCCGAGACAGACAACTGAACCGTAGGGCTGCACACTGAAGGGCTGTTGGTTGTTGTGTTTGATGAAGACTGGGAGACCTCAAGAGCACTATTCCGGAAAGTGACAGTGTCAGCGTCATCTGATGTTTGTGAATGTTGTTGTGAACCACGCAATGGCTGGGCTACTGCTGCTGCTGAGGAGGGTCTGGTGGTGAGTCTGGTGACCCCAAGGGAGGCAGTGTTGCTGGTACCCTGTCCTGCCGCGTTTGCCCACAGAGTGGGATGTTTGGATACCATGTGGCGGGTCATGCTGGTGGTGGAGAGGTTGTTAATATTTTTCCCCCTGCTCAGGCGGGTCTTGCACACCTTGCAAATCACCATGGTACCATCCTCACTGCAGTCTTCAAAGAAAGGCCAGACTTTGGAGCACCTGCCTTGCTGGCGATTTCTGTTTTCGCCTCTTTTGCGTCTCACGTGAACTTCCACGCTTGTGGTGCCTGAAATTTCGTGCCGCCTACCTTGTGGCACAAGGCGAACTCGTGCAGCAGTGGGTTCTTCAACAGACTCATCTGTGCTGCTACAACGGCGATGTTCTCCTTCACATACAAAATCTGGGTCTGTGTCCACATTGTCCAAACCCTCCTCTTCCATCTCCTCAAACTCGTCATATGTGATTGTGGGCCGCCGCCGTGGAGTAGAGCTCCCCAGAACAACCTCTGCGCAGCTCACTCCAACGTCGTCTTCCAGATCTTCTCGGCCGACCTCCTGCAATTGAAACCCCTCCTGCCCAACTTGCTCTGGGATTTGGGTTTCAAAGTCCTCGGACTCGCCTTGCATTTCAGTGCGCGGTGCATTTCCCACAGTAAATGGTTGTGAATCCGGGCACAACATTTCTGGCTGTTCCATTGACCTTTGAAAGGTGGAAGTTTGTTGGGCTGGGAATAGCTCCTGCGAATACCCCATTGTGTCCTGAGGAAATTCTTCGGACTGGTTATTTGGCAGTTGTGTGCGTGGTGTCGCTGCCGGTTGTGTCAGCTTTGTGCCCACTGGCTCCTTGTAACTGGCTGAGGACTCGGACCTCGTGCGTGATGTGCTGGTGCTGCTTAACCCACTGCTGGACGCTTGAGAGGTCATCCAATTAATTATCTGGTCCTGTTCTTTTGGATTTGTGAGGGTTGATTTCCTGGACAACATGGGCGGTATTGAGTGGGTTTTCTTCGGTGCTCCACTGTGGCCTGTACGTGAACCGTCAGGGGAAACACCTCTTCCCTTGCCCCTCCCTCTTTCACAGGATTTCTTCTTCATTTCACTTATCCTTAAAGTACACGCTGACTGGCAGCAGTACAGTGGCAGTACAGAAATGCTATATAGTGGTGGGTGAGCGGTGTACTACTATTCCCAGCAGCGACACAGAGCACAATGCTATACAGTGGTGGGTGAGCGGTGTACTACTATTCCCAGCAGCGACACAGAGCACAATGCTATACAGTGGTGGGTGAGCGGTGTACTACTATTCCCAGCAGCGACACAGAGCACAATGCTATACAGTGGTGGGTGAGCGGTGTACCACTATTCCCAGCAGCGACACAGAGCACAATGCTATACAGTGGTGGGGGAGCGGTGTACCACTATTCCCAGCAGCGACACAGAGCACAATGCTATACAGTGGTGGGTGAGCGGTGTACTACTATTCCCAGCAGCGACACAGAGCACAATGCTATACAGTGGTGGGTGAGCGGTGTACTATTGTTCCCAGCAGCGACACAGAGCACAATGCTATACAGTGGTGGGTGAGCGGTGTACTACTATTCCCAGCAGCGACGCAGAGCACAATGCTATACAGTGGTGGGTGAGCGGTGTACTACTGTTCCCAGCAGCGACACAGAGCACAATGCTATACAGTGGTGGGTGAGCGGTGTACTACTATTCCCAGCAGCGACACAGAGCACAATGCTATACAGTGGTGGGTGAGCGGTGTACTACTATTCCCAGCAGCGACACAGAGCACAATGCTATACAGTGGTGGGTGAGCGGTGTACTACTGTTCCCAGCAGCGACACAGAGCACAATGCTATACAGTGGTGGGTGAGCGGTGTACTACTATTCCCAGCAGCGACACAGAGCACAATGCTATACAGTGGCGGGTGAGCGGTGTACACAGAGTGGCAGTAAACACAATGCTATATAGTGTGGGTGAGCGGTGTACTACTGTTCCCAGCAGCGACACAATGACTGGGGGGACCCTGGCTAGCCTGGCTGGAGAGAGAACTACCCTGCCTGCCTACCCAAAGCTAAACCCACAGACAAATGGTGGAGAAATGACGTGGATCGGGTATTTATTTACCCGAACCACATGACCCGTTCGGCCAATCACAGCGCTAGCCAAACGTTCGGGGAACGTTCGGCCATGCGCTCTTAGTTCGGCCGTATGGCTGAACGGTTTGGCCGAACACCATCAGGTGTTCGATTGAACTCGAACATCACCCGAACAGGGTGATGTTCTGCAGAACCCGAACAGTGGCGAACACTGTTCGCCCAACACTACCTGGCAGAAGTGCAAAATGATGGCTCTGAGGTGGAGGGACAAGCGGGACATGTGCATCCTCAGCACGGTGCACAATGCAGAGACTGTCCGCACCACTACGAGAAGTAGACAGGAGGTGGACAAACCCAAAGTGGTGTTGGACTATAACCGTACGATGGGGGGTGTGGACAGGGCTGATGGAGCAATGACTTTCTATCCGGCTGTCCGCAAACAGCAGTGGAAGTATTACAAAAAAAAATTCCGCCACCTGCTGGAACAGTGTTTGTGGAATGCCTATGTGCTGTATAAAGAACACTGCAAAAGGCCTGTACCCCACCACGACTTTGTCTGGCAGCTTACGGAAGCCATATGTGTGAAACATCCCCCACCGGAGTCAGCAGCTAGGCCGGGGCGCAGGGCGTCATACGTCGTGAACCCGGCACGACTTTCTGGACGCCACTTTCCAGAACACTTGCCACCAGTGCTGGGCCGAAATTACGCATTAGCGTAATTACGCATCGTAATTCACTACAAATGCACCGTAAGCGTTACGTGTAAGGTTACTGTCTTACACGTAATTAATTACGCGTAGACCGTAGGTTACGTTATTACGCGTAACAAATTACGCGTAAGACAGTAAACTCCCATTGAAATTACACAGTCTGCCGTAATCGCATAATATTACGCTCCCGTATAATATAAAAAAGCCGCCGACTTTAAGGGTTAATAGCAAAGCCCCCTTAAGTGCTAAGAGCCTCAAATTTGGAGAATATATTAAGGAGATCAGAAGGAATAAGAGGAAATTTTTTTTTTCAAAAAGACCTTATAGTTTTTGAGAAAATCGATGTTAAAGTTTCAAAGGAAAAATATATACATTTAAAAACCCGCCGACTTTAACGGTTAATAGCAAAGCCTGCTTAAAATTTAGGAGCACCAAATTCACAGGGTATATTAAGGGGATCAGTGGGAATAAGAGGAAAACATTTTTTTTCAAAAAGACCTTATAGTTTTTGAGAAAATCGATTTTTAAGTTTCAAGGGCAAAAATGTCTTTTAAATGTGGAAAATGTCAGGTTTTTTTGCACAGGTAACAATAGTGTTTTATTTTCATAGATTCTCCCAAGTGGGAAGAGTTTTACTTACTTCGTTCTGAGTGTGGGAAATATTTAAAAAAAACGACGTGGGGTCCCCCCTCCCAGACCTCTTTAACCCCTTGTCCCCCATGCAGACTGGGATAGCCAGAATGCGGAGCACCGGCCGCGTGGGGCTCCGCACCCTGACTATACCAGCCCGCATGGTCCATGGATTGGGGGGTCTCGGAAGGGGAGGGGCAGCCAAGCTTTCCCCTCCCCCTCCGAGCCCTTGTCCAATCCAAGGACAAGGGGCTCTTCTCCACCTCCGATGGGCGGTGGAGGTGGAGGCCGCGATTTCCTGGGGGGGTTCATGGTGGCATCTGGGAGTCCCCTTTAAAAAGGGGTCCCCCAGATGCCCACCCCCCCTCCCAGGAGAAATGAGTATAGAGGTACTTGTACCGCTTACCCATTTCCTTTAAGAGTTAAGAGTAAATAAACACACAAACACATCGAAAAAGTATTTTAATTGAACAAAAAACATAACCACGAAAAAAGTCCTTTAATATTCTTAATTAACCATTAATACTTACCTGTCCCTTTAAAAAAATGATCCCTCGAAATAGCTTTGGAAATGTTCTATCAGTTACAATGTAACAAAGTTATTACAATGTAAAAACTTTGTTACATTGTAACTACGCCGCACCCGACGTCACTCGCCGCTCAGCCGCCGCATACGCGTCTGCGCTGCACAGACCCGACAGTGCTCTGAGCTATATAGCTCAGAGTTCTCTAAGCATCTTTGAATTTGGGCTCCAAGGAGCCCCATTGGTCCTTAGCAGACCAATGGGGTTCCTTCAAATCAGAAGGAACCCCATTGGTCTGCTAAGGACCAATGGGGCTCCTTGGAGCCCAAATACAAAGATGCTTTAGAGAGCTCTGAGCTATATAGCTCAGAGCTCTGTCGGGTTCAGGACGCTAAGTCCCGCCGGCTCTCGCTGCCCTCCCCGCCTCTCCCACATGTCACCTATATACATGCTGGCACCCATGGGTGCCAGCATGTATATGGGTGACAGGAGTGGGCGGAGTGGACGGCGGGAGCCGGTGGGGACTTAGCGTGTATGCGGCGGCCGGCGGGTGAGCGGCGAGTGACGTCGGGTGCGGTGGAGTTACAAAGTAACAAAGTTGTTACATTGTAACAACTTTGTTACATTGTAACTGATTAGTATATTTCCGAGGATATTGCGTGGGAACTGGCTTTTAAAGGGACAGGTAAGTATTAATGGTTAATTGAGAATATAAAAAGACTTTTTTCGTGGTTATGTTTTTTGTTCAATTAAAATACTTTTTTATGTGTTTGTGTGTTTATTTACTTTTAACTCTTAAAGGAAATGGGTAAGGGGTACAAGTACCTCTATACTCATTTCTCCTGGGAGGGGGGGTGGGCATCTGAGGGACCCCTTTTTAAAGGGGACTCCCAGATGCCACCATGAACCCCCCCCCCCAGGAAATCGCGGCCTCCACCTCCACCGCCCATTGGAGGTGGAGAAGAGCCCCTTGTCCTTGGATTGGACAAGGGCTCGGAGGGGGAGGGGAAAGCTTGGCTGCCCCTCCCCTTGCGAGACCCCCCAATCCATGGACCATGCGGGCTGGTATAGTCAGGGTGCGGAGCCCCACGCGGCCGGTGCTCCGCATTCTGGCTATCCCAGTCTGCATGGGGGACAAGGGGTTAAAGAGGTCTGGAAGGGGGGACCCCACGTCGTTTTTTTAAATATTTCCCACACTCAGAACGAAGTAAGTAAAACTCTTCCCACTTGGGGGAATCTATGAAAATAAAACACTATTGTTACCTGTGCAAAAAAAACTGACATTTTCCGCATTTAAAAGACATTTTTGCCCTTGAAACTTAAAAATCGATTTTCTCAAAAACTATAAGGTCTTTTTGAAAATTTTTTTTTACTCTTATTCCCACTGATCCCCTTAATATACCCTGTGAATTTGGTGTTCCTAAATTTTAAGCAGGCTTTGCTATTAACCGGTAAAGTCGGCGGGTTTTTAAATGTATATATTTTTCCTTTGAAACTTTAACATCGATTTTCTCAAAAACTATAAGGTCTTTTTTAAAAAAAATGTTTTCCTCTTATTCCTTCTGATCTCCTTAATATATTCTCCAAATTTGAGGCTCTTAGCACTTAAGGGGGCTTTGCTATTAACCCTTAAAGTCGGCGGCTACCTAACATTGATCCATGCGTCAACTTTTCCGCTTGGCAGCATGACCTTATGCATTCATTGCTAGTAGGATTTTACGCGTAAGCCAATAACGTAACAACCCGAATTACGGTATTCTTACGTGTAATTGCGTAAGGGCTATGCGTAATTACAGACATGTACCGAAATTGAATGTCTACGCCGTTAGCGTAATTCCGTAATGCGTAATAGCGTAAAATTACGCGTAATGATCCGGAAGCGTAGCTTTTTCCATTACGCCCAGCACTGCTTGCCACCGCCCGCACTGAAACAAAACCCTACAAGGTGTGTGGTCTGCTGCGCAAAAAAGGGCAAAGACGGCAAAAAAATGCGCAAGGAGACCCGTGTCTATTGCCCGGACTGCGATGTGGCACTTTGTGCAATACCATGTTTCAAAGTGTACCATACAAAGGAGGTGTTTTAGGAGTAAACCTCAGTACTGTATTTTTTTTTCTGCCTTAAATATTTATTTCTGCATTTTCTTGATATTTCTGCATTGATTAAAAATGCAAGCTATTTCTGTTTGTCATTAATAAATTGTATTTTATTTTTGACAAGAATTTGTGTTTGACACTTTTACTATACTCATATGTATACCAAACTATTGCTTGGCTCATTTTGGTAAGTTACGGGAAAAAAGGTTCTGAAAATTAATTGTACCACTTTTTGCACGAAAATCCTGAGAAATCAGAACGCCGAGGTGGTTAAAGCTGCAGTGACCTGAATTGTAAAAAATAGCGTGGTCACTGGGCAAAATGTGTGCACATCACTAATAATAAATCTTTTAGTGCACAACTTCAGAAAACATAAAACCCTTTGATTGAAATTACAACAAGCTAAGCCGCTGATTGGCACAATCTACAGTTATCTGCATATCAGATTCATTGTGTTGAATCTGAGAGATTAATATCTTTTATCTGTATCTTTTTTTTTATTTTCAAAGAGTTTTATTGGTTTTGTTTTAAACAGCAAATATGAACATAACAGAACATGGTGTGTCAACACAAATTTGAATAAAAAAAACACTTGGGTAGACGTGGACCACACTTCTCATTTTTCATAACAGTTTTCCAATAATTTCAGAGGAGTATGGGTGTTAATTTAGAAGTCGTAAAATGAAACCTAGTGTTAAAGGCAGAAAACACACCTTGAAACTAAGGGGAGCAAGGGGAGGGGGGGGGGGGGGGTGATGATAAGGCAGTGGGCTAATGTTTTCCCGGAGGTTAATTACCAGCTATCCAGGAGTTGTGCTGCGTTAAAAGGGGAGTGCTGGGGGAAAGATACTGGGGCAGGGTATGGAGGCCCCGTATCTGAGATGGACTATGGAGGCATACCCTGAGCAGTGGGTTATGACTCTGCTTAGAAAGACACTACAGGTAGAAGAGGAAAGAAGAGAAAAGAGAGAGATGAGGGGGGAGGGAGGGAAGGCGGATGGGGGGGGGGGGGGGGTCCACCTCACAGTCTGATCAACAAAGTGTTGTCCATGGTAGGATGTTCTAATTGTGTCCAGGGTTCCCAGGTATTTTCAAATTTTTTGTTAGTATCTTTGAGTATACTGGTTAGTTTCTCGTTAATCATATAGGATTCCATTCTGGTTTTGACTTCGCTAAAGTTGACCGAGGGTTTCTTCCAATTTTTTGCGATGGTCATAGTGGCTGCCGAAAAGATAAAGGAAGCAAGTTTGTTCTGCGATTTAGTAAGGGTGTCTATTTTTTCGTGTAAAAGGGCCTGCCAGGGGTTTCTAGGAATGGGTTTATGAAAAAGAGAAGCCAGGAGTCTGTAAACCTGGCTCCAAAACCTAGTAAGGCGAGGGCATGTCCACCAAATGTGTAACATGTCGCCTATCACTCTACATCCTCTAAAGCAAAATGGGTTGGCCGAGGGAAACATTTTAGCAATTCTCGCAGGGACTAGGTACCATCTAGTTAAAACTTTGTATGCTGCTTCTACCGTATGAAAATTATTCGAGCAGCTTGAGACCCTAATCCATATGTTAATCCAATCTTCCCTGTCCCTAATTTTGGAAAGGTCGCTTTCCCATCTGTTTACATAGGCGTGCTGTAATGGTTGATCAGGACGAGTGAGGAATGAGTAAACTGTGGATATTAGTCCTTTAGTATTGGGGTGGCGGAGACAGATGTTTTCATATGGGGTAAGGTTTCGTGAAAGATCTTTGTTATGGATGAGTGACGTGATCCAATGCTTAATTTGGGCATATCTGAAAATCTCGCTTTGAGGGATTTGGTATTTCTCCTGAAGGTCAGGCCATGAATATATGCCTCCGCGAGTTAGGAGATTGGTTACCTGTACCAAACCATGGTCTGTCCACCAGGAAAACGCCTTCGGGTTGTCTAGCCCTGGAGGGAAAAGAGGGTTGTGGATTAGAGGTAAAAGGGGGAGATGAGGAGATTGCAGATTGGCTGAGTAGCGGAGTGAATCCCAGATTTTCAGGTTAAACAGTAAGGGGGGGCTGAGGGTTACAGGTCTTACTTTCTGTGGGAGCCAGAGTAGTGTACTAGGGAGTAGAGGGGTGCAATCGGGGATCTCCAAGAAAACCCATAAAGGGGTGTCTTGTATTTGAAACAGACGAGTTAACTGGCATAGTAGTACGAAGAGATCCGCGGAACCCCCAAGCCTCCGTCTAGTTTATGCGAGAACATCGTGGATTTTTTTACCCTAGGGCCTTTATGCCCCCAAATAAAAGTTAATATTTTATTCTGAAAAATGCGTAGATAATGTGAGGGGACTGTGACAGGTAAAGTGCGGAAGAAGTAGAGTAATTTGGGCAAGTATGTCATCTTTATTGAGTTTATTTTGCCTAGCCAGGATATGGGAAGAGTGGACCAGTTGTTTGTTAGATTCGTTAGAGATTTTAGGAGAGGGGGGTAATTAGCATCAAAGAGGGAGGAGTAGGACGGAGTCAAGCTTATTCCTAGGTAAGGGAGAGTCTGAACCCATTGAAATGGGGTCGACTCTTTCAATGTAGTTAAACTCTGTTCGTCTAAAGAAATGTTCATGGCCTTAGATTTGGCTGCATTGATACGTAGTCCTGAAATTTTTGCAAAACGGGTGAATGCTGAGAGGGCATTGGGGACCGAGGTCTGGGGTTCGGTAAGGAAGAATAGAGTGTCATCCGCAAATAGAAGCAGCTTATGATGAATGCCTGCCCGTTCTACCCCTTTGATATTGATATCTTCTCTGATAAAGCTAGCAAGGGGCTCTAGGGCTAATATGAAAAGGAGAGGGGACAAGGGACAGCCCTGCCTCGTTCCTCTTCCAATCGGAAAGCTTTCCGAGCTGTGACCCAAATGTCTTACAAATGCTGTGGGGGAAGAGTAGATTCCTTCTATCCAATTTAAAAAATGTGTGGTGAGGCCCCATTTGCGGAGAGTGTGCTTTAGGTACGACCAGGAGAGGGTGTCGAAAGCTTTAAAAATATCTAAAGATAAGGATATCCCTGGAATCTTCTGGCGATGCAGATAATGGGTCAGAAGGACAGCTCTTCGAGTGCTGTCTTCAGCTTGGCGTCCTGGAACGAACCCCACCTGGTCTCTATGTATTAAAGCTGGGAGAAATGTATTTAATCTAAGGGCCAAAATTTTACCCAATAGCTTAAGGTCAATATTAATTAAGGAAATCGGGCAAAATTGGTGGGCTTCGTGGCTCTCTTGTTCTTCTTTAGGGATCATAGAGATTTGTGCTTTAAGCATACTTTGTGGGGGGAGCTTTCCTTCCCTGAGCTCGTTAAAGCAGTCAGCTAATGTTGGAGCAATTCGGTCTGCCGTCTTTTTGTAGTATTGGGCTGAGAAGCCATCTGGGCCAGGAGTCTTATTAAGTTTGAGAGTTTTTATGGCCATTTGGACCTCAAGTGCAGTGATAGGGGCGCTAAGGAGAGTTGAGGCATCTAAAGTGAGCTTAGGTAGGGAGACTTGGTCTAGGAAGGACATGATATCCTCATCAGTGGTTCTCGATGTGTTAGTGTATAATTTGGATAGGAAATTAGCAAAAATGTTCACTATCTTGCGGGGGTTAGCCGTGGTCTGGCCCAAGGGATCGCGGACCTTGAGGATTTTAGGGTATAAGGGGCGGTTTTTAAGGCTTCGTGCCAGTAAGGCAAGAGGTTTGTTAGCGTTGTAATAAAACATCTGTCTCCGCCAACGCATCTGACGTTCGACCTTGTCAGTGAGTAGGCGATCTAGCTCAGTTTGTACCCGTTCTTTAATCAATCTGTTAATGCGGGTGGGGTTCTGTTTCCATTCTTGTTCTGCTTTATGTAACCGATTGGACAGATCTTCTATCTTACGATTCCTTTGTCGTTTAAGCTCGCTTGCCATGCCAATCAGGAAACCCCTCAAGAGGATACAGAACCCGTGTTGTCCTGTAGGTATTCCTTAAGTCTGTCTCGAAGGCGATTCAAAAGGTCTTCCCTAGTTAGCATGGAGTGATTAAGACGCCAAAGGAATTCCCTATGGAGGGGAAGGGAGATAGAGCAGCAGATAGAGACAGGGGAGTGATCGGACCAGGAGGTGCTATGTATGCGAGCAGCTGGAACCAAATGCAGACAGTGTTGTTGAACAAAGATGTGGTCTATACGACTAAAGCTATCATGAGCATGTGAATAAAAAGTAAAGTCTTTTGACATAGGATGGAGTTCTCTCCATACATCGATGAGGCCATATTTTATCTAATCTTGGGTTAAGTGTCGCATTGGTGTCTCCAGTGACAATTAGTTGGCCCACCCCGTGTTGTGTGAGAACTTGTAGGAAGTGTGAGTAAAAGTTAGACTGGTGGGCATTGGGAGCATAATATGTGGCTATTGTAATATCGCGATCATAGAGAGACCCTATAAGGATGAGGTATCTGCCTGTGGGGTCAGCAATTTTCTTGTGGCAAATAAAAGGGGTATGTTTTTTATCTGTATCTTTTAATGTCTTTTGTGAATTTTTTTTATAGAAATGATCTGCAGATTATCTTTGATCTTTCATTTTTCAAAGACTTATATCTAATGTGTCCCTATTTTTAGAAATAAAAATCCGTTGGCCCTCTTACTACATGGCAGTGGTAAAATTGGCCAGTCATCGGATGTGCGTATGAACTTTTAAGCTGGTCAGCTTTCCATAGGTTTCCATAGGTTTCCACTCAATGTTCCAAAATTATCAATTAAATAACCAATTCATAAGGAATCGATTCTTACCATACACTGCACATCAATTTCTAATAGATTTTAGTGTTGGGCGAACAGTGTTCGCCACTGTTCGGGTTCTGCAGAACATCACCCTGTTCGGGTGATGTTCGAGTTCGGCCGAACACCTGATGGTGTTCGGCCAAACCGTTCGGCCACATGGCCGAACTAAGAGCGCATGGCCGAACGTTCCCCGAATGTTCGGCTAGCGCTGTGATTGGCCGAACGGGTCACGTGGTTCGGACCCGAACGCGCTCTGATTGGCCGAACTGTCACGTGGTTCAGGTAAATAAATACCCGAACCACGTCATATTTCCGCCATTTGTCTGTGGGTTTAGCTTTGGGTAGGCAGGCAGGGTAGTTCGCGCTCAAGCCACACTAGCCAGGGTCCCCCCAGTCATTGTGTCGCTGCTGGGAATAGTAGTACACCGCTCGCTCAGCATTCTGTTTACTGCCACTCTGTGTACCTCGCTCAGCCACACTATATAGCATTCTGTTTACTGTTCTGTGTCTGCTGGGAATAGTAGTACACCGCTCGCTCAGCCACACTATATAGCATTCTGTTTACTGCCACTCTGTGTACCTCGCTCAGCCACACTATATAGCATTCTGTTTACTGTTCTGTGTCTGCTGGGAATAGTAGTACACCGCTCGCTCAGCCACACTATATAGCATTCTGTTTACTGTTCTGTGTCTGCTGGGAATAGTAGTACACCGCTCGCTCAGCCACACTATATAGCATTCTGTTTACTGCCACTCTGTGTACCTCGCTCAGCCACACTATATAGCATTCTGTTTACTGTTCTGTGTCTGCTGGGAACAGTAGTACACCGCTCGCTCAGCCACACTATATAGCATTCTGTTTACTGCCACTCTGTGTACCTCGCTCAGCCACACTATATAGCATTCTGTTTACTGTTCTGTGTCTGCTGGGAATAGTAGTACACCGCTCGCTCAGCCACACTATATAGCATTCTGTTTACTGCCACTCTGTGTACCTCGCTCAGCCACACTATATAGCATTCTGTTTACTGTTCTGTGTCTGCTGGGAATAGTAGTACACCGCTCGCTCAGCCACACTATATAGCATTCTGTTTACTGCCACTCTGTGTACCTCGCTCAGCCACACTATATAGCATTCTGTTTACTGTTCTGTGTCTGCTGGGAATAGTAGCACACCGCTCGCTCAGCCACACTATATAGCATTCTGTTTACTGCCACTCTGTGTACCTCGCTCAGCCACACTATATAGCATTCTGTTTACTGTTCTGTGTCTGCTGGGAATAGTAGCACACCGCTCGCTCAGCCACACTATATAGCATTCTGTTTACTGCCACTCTGTGTACCTCGCTCAGCCACACTATATAGCATTCTGTTTACTGTTCTGTGTCTGCTGGGAATAGTAGTACACCGCTCGCTCAGCCACACTATATAGCATTCTGTTTACTGCCACTCTGTGTACCTCGCTCAGCCACACTATATAGCATTCTGTTTACTGTTCTGTGTCTGCTGGAAATAGTAGTACACCGCTCGCTCAGCCACACTATATAGCATTCTGTTTACTGCCACTCTGTGTACCTCGCTCAGCCACACTATATAGCATTCTGTTTACTGTTCTGTGTCTGCTGGGAATAGTAGTACACCGCTCGCTCAGCCACACTATATAGCATTCTGTTTACTGCCACTCTGTGTACCTCGCTCAGCCACACTATATAGCATTCTGTTTACTGTTCTGTGTCTGCTGGGAATAGTAGTACACCGCTCGCTCAGCCACACTATATAGCATTCTGTTTACTGCCACTCTGTGTACCTCGCTCAGCCACACTATATAGCATTCTGTTTACTGCCACTCTGTGTCTGCTGGGAATAGTAGTACACCGCTCACCCGCCACTGTATAGCATTGTGCTCTGTGTCGCTGCTGGGAATAGTGGTACACCGCTCACCCGCCACTGTATAGCATTGTGCTCTGTGTCGCTGCTGGGAATAGTGGTACACCGCTCACCCGCCACTGTATAGCATTGTGCTCTGTGTCGCTGCTGGGAATAGTGGTACACCGCTCAGCCACACTATATAGCATTCTGTTTACTGTTCTGTGTCTGCTGGGAATAGTAGTACACCGCTCGCTCAGCCACACTATATAGCATTCTGTTTACTGCCACTCTGTGTACCTCGCTCAGCCACACTATATAGCATTCTGTTTACTGCCACTCTGTGTCTGCTGGGAATAGTAGTACACCGCTCACCCGCCACTGTATAGCATTGTGCTCTGTGTCGCTGCTGGGAATAGTGGTACACCACTCACCCGCCACTGTATAGCATTGTGCTCTGTGTCGCTGCTGGGAATAGTGGTACACCGCTCACCCGCCACTGTATAGCATTTCTGTACTGCCACTGTACTGCTGCCAGTCAGCGTGTACTTTAAGGATAAGTGAAATGAGGAAGAAATCCGGTGAAAGAGGGAGGGGCAAGGGAAGAGTGTTTCCCCTGACGGTTCACGTACAGGCCACAGGGGAGCACCCAAGAAAACCCACTCAATACCGCCCATGTTGTCCAGGACAACAACCCTCACAAATCCAAAAGAACAGGACCAGATAATTACTTGGATGACCTCTCAAGCGTCCAGCAGTGGGTTAACCAGCACCAGCACATCACGCACGAGGTCCGAGACCTCAGCCAGTTACAAGGAGCCAGTGGGCACAAAGCTGACACAACCGGCAGCGACACCACGCACACAACTGCCAGATAACCAGTCCGATGAATTACCTCAGGACACAATGGGGTATTCGCAGGAGCTATTCCCAGCCCAACAAACTTCCACCTTTCAAAGGTCAATGGAGGAACAGCCAGAAATGTTGTGCCCAGATTCACAACCATTAACTGTAGGAAATGCACCGCGCACTGAAATACAAGGCGAGTCCGAGGAGGACTCGGAAACCCAAATCCCAGAGCAAGTTGGGCAGGAGGGGTTGCAATTGCAGGAGGTCAGCCGACAAGATCTGGAAGACGACGTTGGAGTGAGCTGCGCAGAGGTTGTTCTGGGGAGCTCTACTCCACGGCGGCGGCCCCCCACAATGACATATGACGAGTTTCAGGAGATGGAAGAGGAGGGTATGGACAATGTGGACAGAGACCCAGATTTTGTTTGTGAACGAGAACATCGCCGTCGTAGCAGCAGCACAGATGAGTCTGTTGAAGAACCCACTGCTGCACGAGTTCGCCTTGTGCCACAAGGTAGGCGGCGCGCAATTTCAGGCACCACAAGCGTGGAAGTTCAAGTGAGAGGCAAAAGAGGAGCAAACAGAAATCGCCAGCAAGGCAGGTGCTCCGAAGTCTGGGCTTTCTTTGAAGACTGCACTGAGGATGTTACCATGGCGATTTGCAAGGTGTGCAAGACCCGCCTGAGCAGGGGGAAACGTATTAACAACCTCTCCACCACCAGCATGAGCCGCCACATGCTATCCAAACATCCCACTCTGTGGGCAAACGCAGCAGGACAGGGTACCAGCAACACTGCCTCCCTTGGGTTCACCAGACTCACCACCAGACTCGCCTCAGCAGCAGCAGTGGCCCAGCCATTGCGTGGTTCACAACATTCACAAACATCAGACGACGCTGACACTGTCACTTTCCGGAGTAGTGCTCTTGAGGTCTCCCAGTGTTCATCAAACACAACAACCAACAGCCCTTCCGTGTGCAGCGCTACGGTTCAGTTGTTTGTGTCGGAGATGTTTGAGCGCAAGAGGAAATTGCCAGCAAATGACCCCCGGGCCGTGGCAGCAACAGCCAGCATAGCCAAGCTTCTGGCCTGCGAAATGCTGCCATATCGAGTGGTGGAGACAAACAGCTTCAAGGGCATGATGTCAGTGGCCATCCCACGTTACGTGGTTCCCAGCCGCTACCACTTTGCGCGCTCTGCAGTGCCTGAGTTGCATGAGCACGTGGTCAGCAAAATAACCCGAAGCTTGAAGAATGCCGTTGCCTGCAAGGTTCACCTCACCACTGACACCTGGACGAGTGCGTTCGGCCAGGGTCGATACATCTCCCTTACCGCGCACTGGGTGAACCTTGTGGAGCCTGGCAGCGATTCCTCACCTGCTACGGCGCGGGTGTTGCCCACGCCGCAAA
The DNA here is from genome assembly GCF_040937935.1 of Hyperolius riggenbachi. NCBI lineage: Eukaryota > Metazoa > Chordata > Amphibia > Anura > Hyperoliidae > Hyperolius > Hyperolius riggenbachi. Next base: position 233,277,820 of record NC_090650.1, read on the forward strand.
CAGCTGCACCGCCGTCCCTCCCACTGGATAACAACAGCAGCACCTACCTCTCTGACTCCTTCTCCTCCAACGCATCTCAAAGCTGTACCTCATCCGGAAACGCTAACCCAACAGCAGTAGGATCGTGGAAGCAGTGCAGCACAGCTGTTGGCATGCGTCAGCAAGCGTTGCTGAAGCTGATCTGCCTTGGGGATAAGCAGCACACAGGGGAGGAAATTTGGAGGGGAATAAAGGAACAGACGGATTTGTGGCTGGCACCGCTGGACCTGAAACCGGGCATGGTTGTGTGTGATAATGGGAGTAATCTCATTCGCGCTTTAAGGTTGGCTAAGCTGACACACATCCCTTGCCTGGCGCACGTGATGAACCTAGTAGTTCAGCGGTTCCTGAGGACATACTCAGGCGTGGCCGATCTTCTGTTGAAGGTGCGACGAGTGGCCAAACATTGCAGAAATTCCAGTACTGCTTCGGGGGCACTCGCCAAGATGCAGGAGCGCTTCAATCTCCCCCACCATCGCTTGCTGTGTGATGTCCCTACGCGTTGGAATTCTACGCTGCACATGCTAGCCCGCTTTTGCGAGCAGAAGAGTGCAGTGGTCCAGTACATGACGGCGCAGTACCGAGGCGCATCCGGACAGCTGCCAAGCTTCTGTGGATCCGATTGGGCCAACATGTTGGACCTCTGCCAAGTCCTCCAAAATTTTGAGCAATCCACGTTGCTTGTGAGCATTGACAACTCTTCAGTCAGCATTACCATACCACTGCTGTGTTTACTGAAGAGGTCGATGTTGAAAATCAAGGAAACAGCTGTCATGATGCAACTGGGGGAATCTGAGGGAGAAAACGATCAGCGTGATGGTACCAACATCAGGCCATCCGCCTCAGGAAACGCTGGCCCCAGCAGCTATGACGAAGAAGAGGAGGAGGAACAGCTGGAGTTGGAGCAGGAATTTCCTGCCACCACTGACGAGGGCCAGAGCGGTGCACGTTGGACTTCCACAATTCAGCGCGAATGGTCAGCAGAAGCAGACCAGGAAGAAGGTGACGACTATGATGCATCACAACAACTATCACAACGCTCACAAGAGGATGATGAGGATTCTGGCAGGACTCTGGCACACATGGCTCAATTCATGCTAGACTGCATTGAACGCGACCCACGCATTGTGCGCATTCTGGACAACACCAATTACTGGGTTTATACCCTTCTGGATCCACGGTACAAACACAATGTTCTAAAACTGCTTGAAGAAAGAGTCAGACAGGTCAAAATGGAAAACTACCAGCAGGCCCTTGTGGAGACTTTAGAGAGGAGATTGACATCCTCCCCCTCCTCTAGCCAGTTGTACGCCGACAGACTGACTTCCGCAAACCCAGGACGACCAGGAGGGCAGCAAACAACACAAGCCGCAGCTAGTGCCCAAAAGGGAATGGTATCGGCAGTGTCCTTGGAGTGGGAAAATTTTCTGACACCCATGCAGCAGCAGCCCACAGAACAGCAAGCGTGCAGATCCACCTCCAACACCGATCGCCTGGAGAAGATGGTCAAGGACTACATGTCAGATGGCGTAGCTGTGTTGAACAATCCATCTGCACCCTTCAACTATTGGGTATCGAAGCTAGACACCTGGCACGAACTGGCAATGTACGCAATAGAGGTGCTGGCTTGCCCGGCAGCCAGCGTTATGTCGGAACGCTGTTTCAGTGCTGCCGGAGGCATCGTCACAGATCGGCGTATCCGCCTCTCCACAGAAAATGCAGACCGTCTGACTCAAATTAAAATGAATCAATCCTGGATTGGAAACGACTACGCAACACTCCTGGACCCCAACCAAGTAACATGAACAATGACCATCTGTGATGGGTTAGCGTTTCCGGTCCCTGTTTATTGAACCTCTCATCTTTATTACATTTATGACTGCATGGCGGCAAAAAGCATTGCTATATCCGCACGCTATTTGTCCTCATGTAAGGCCTGGGATGTTGTGTCTCAAAAAGCGTGGCCTTCTCCTCCTGCGGCTCCTCCTGTTCCCTCACGTGTGCTGCTGCTGCTGCTGGGTTAGCGTTTCCGGTCCCTGTTTATTGAACCTCTCATCTTTATTACATTTATGACTGCATGGCGGCAAAAAGCATTGCTATATCCGCACGCTATTTGTCCTCATGCAAGGCCTGGGATGTTGTGTCTCAAAAAGCGTGGCCTTCTCCTCCTGCGGCTCCTCCTGTTCCCTCACGTGTGCTGCTGCTGCTGCTGCTGGGTTAGCGTTTCCAGTCCCTGTTTATTGAACCTCTCATCTTTATTACATTTATGACTGCATGGCGGCAAAAAGCATTGCTATATCCGCAGCTATTTGTCCTCATGCAAGGCCTGGGATGTTGTGTCTCAAAAAGCGTGGCCTTCTCCTCCTGCGGCTCCTCCTGTTCCCTCACGTGTGCTGCTGCTGCTGCTGGGTTAGCGTTTCCGGTCCCTGTTTATTGAACCTCTCATCTTTATTACATTTATGACTGCATGGTGGCAAAAAGCATTGCTATATCCGCACGCTATTTGTCCTCATGCAAGGCCTGGGATGTTGTGTCTCAAAAAGCGTGGCCTTCTCCTCCTGCAGCTCCTCCTGTTCCCTCACGTGTGCTGCTGCTGCTGCTGGGTTAGCGTTTCCGGTCCCTGTTTATTGAACCTCTCATCTTTATTACATTTATGACTGCATGGCGGCAAAAAGCATTGCTATATCCGCACGCTATTTGTCCTCATGCAAGGCCTGGGATGTTGTGTCTCAAAAAGCGTGGCCTTCTCCTCCTGCGGCTCCTCCTGTTCCCTCACGTGTGCTGCTGCTGCTGCTGGGTTAGCGTTTCCGGTCCCTTTTCCTGGAACCTCTTCTCTGTATTACATTTATGACTGCATGGCGACAAAAAGCATGTTACCTGTGCAAAGAAACATGACATTTTCCACATTTAAAAGACAGTTTTTACTTTGAAACTTTACAATCAATTTTCTCAAAAACTATAAGCTCTTTTTCAAATATTTTTTTTCCTCTTGTTCCCACTCCCAAGGTGCACATACCCTGCAAATTTGGGGTATGTAGCATGTAAGGAAGCTTTACAAAGCACGAAAGTTTGGGTCCCCATTGACTTCCATTATGTTCGGAGTACGGCGCGAACACCCGAACATCGCGGCGTTCGCCCAACACTAATAGATTTCAGCAGGGAATCTATTGACAATCGATTTAACTACAGAGACGCACTGTTTGATGATTGATGCAGTGCAAAGCTATAGGCCATCAATACATTTTCCATCCTGTCCGATTGATTCTCTCAACTGATTTTTGTTTAAAATGGATCAAAAATCGTTCAATCTCACATTCTGGGGAATCGATTCCTAGCAGATGAATCAAATCTGCCAGGAATTGAAAAATCGATAAGTGTATGGCCACCTTTAAGGGAAGAAGATCCTTCCTGACTCCAGGGCCATATGCAATTCACTTTTTCACATAGGTTTTCTCCTAGGTGATACATTTTCATCTTCTGTTTAAAATAACTTTTTAACACTCTACAACTGAAAGGTACCAAAAAGTAGGTGAAATAGTACTGCCAAAATTATACAGAGTATAAGGCATTTTATTGCCAAGTTTGAAAATATCACCTAGGATAAAACTGAGGAGTCATAGGAAATCCTGGATCAATCCTGCTTGGAATTACCTAGTAATTATAGCCGTGGATGGCCTTCAACACAAGGAAAACATTGAAACATTTAAATGCAGATACATCATTTGTCATAACTACTTCCTGTGGTAAAATATTTTGGAGCCAATATTTAATTTTGAGTTTCATACCACTTTAAGACTTCACTAATTTATTGCAGGCTGCTTATTCTAGGCTTATACTCTTCACTGTGTTGATGAAGAAAGGGAGGAGACTTATTTTTATTTTAAACAAATAATAAAGAAGCCATATATCTGAAGCATGCTTGTGAATATATTTGCTCATTGAAACCCATTTTGTCTACAGAAATATGCAGCAAATAAGTCTTATAATGTTTTATAGGCTTTTTGCCCGGAGTTGTGTAAATCTGTATACAGCACAGTGTGTCTCTAAGATTTCAAACCATGTTGTGTTCTTTATGTGGCTTTATACTTCTTACACAAAATATAACCTCCGCTGTGAAACGGTATGCTTCATTTTGCTGAAGTGCTTTGAAACAGCAAAATTACGACCTCTGCAGATGTGATATTTGTATTTATTAGGTCTGTGATGTAATGGTCTACTGATCTCTTCATATAAAGCAAGTCACAAGGGAACAAACACATAAACCTCAAATCTCAGTCTAAATACACCGTAATGATTTACTTTATGCCTCATGCTGCTATGTTAATGTATTGCACATCTCTTTTGATAATGTCAATGTCTGGCAAAAACGCTTCGTGTTTCATAATTTTTTTTTCTCTAACATAAAACGTTAACTTTTCTTCTAAACTTAACATCTTTGTACTGCCATGAAAACATGCATGTAAGAATTATTAAAGGGGCACTATGGCGAAAGATTGTAAAATGTTAAATAAGAAGAATGTTTTTTTCCAGAGTAAAATGAGCCATAAATTACTTTTCTCCTATGTTGCTGTCACTTGCAGTAGGTAGTAGAATGCTGACAGAAGTGACAGGTTTTGGACTAGTCCATCTCTTCATAGGGGATTCTCAGCAAGGCTTTTATTCTTTATAAAGTTATTCCCTAAAAAGGATTTAAACAATGATGCTGGCCAGCTTCCCTGCTCGCTACACAATTTTTTGGCAGTTGGACAGAGCAACTGCCATTCACTAAGTGCTTTTGAAAATAAATATATCCCTGAGAATCCCCTATGAAGATACGGACTAGTCCAAAACCTGCCGCTTCTGTCAGATTTCTACTACCTACTGTAAGTGACCGCAACATAGGAGAAAAGTAATTTAAGGCTCATTTTACTCTGGAAAAAACATACTCATTTGTCTATGCTTGCACATATTTGAAATGTTTTAATTTCTTCGCCGTAGTGCCCCTTTAACCTTCCTGGCGGTATTGACGTGCCTGGCTTGTCCAGCAGAAACATGCTTAAAGTGGTATTGACGAGCTGAGCTTGTCAATACTACAAGGAAGATTTCCTGTTTGTCTGCCCCGCTGGCTTCACTTTTCCCTCATCAGAGGAATTCCCCAGGATGGCTGGATGCCTGACTGCACGCTGCAGGTAGCAATCTGTGCTACCTCCAGCATGCAGAACTAGCATCCAGCCACCCTGGGGAGTCCCTGGGCAGCGGATCAGCGGGGCAGAGTTCTGCAGGGCTGGCGGGGGTTCTCCCTTCTATGCGGTGGGTGGGGGGGTCCCTTCTATACGGCGGGTGGGGTCCCTTTCTGTATGGGAGTTGTCCCCCTTCTGTGCGGGCTGGTGGCCGGGTGGGGGCTCCCCCTCTATGCGGTGGGCGGCGGGGGGTCCCTTCTGTACGGGCTGGTAGCCGGGCGGGGACTCCCCCCTCTATGAGGGGAGTCCCCTTCTATGCGGGCGGGCTGTGGGTGGCCTCTCTCCCTCCCTCGTTCCATCTCCTCTCCCTCCCTCCTGATCCCCTCTTCTTCAAACCTCCCCCCCCCCCCCGATCTGAAGACCTTTGAGGTCTACTCACCCAAGGGCTCTCTCCAGCGGTAGCAGCAGCACTTCCTCCTACATCGCCGAAGTCCCGGTCTGTGTAGTTGCAGTAGGAGGCTTGGTGACGGGAGGGAGAGGAGATGGTACGAGGGAGGGAGAGAGGCCACCCACAGCCCGCCCGCATAGAAGGGGACTACCCCCATAGAGGGGGGAGTCCCCGCCCAGCCACCAGCCCGCACAGAAGGGGGACAACGCTCATACAGAAAGGGACATCCCCCCCCCATAGAGGGGGAGCCCCCCATAGAGGGGCTTCAGACGGGGGAGCAGTGAATCGGGAGAGGATGACGACACATCTAGCTACCTATAACTGGCTACACACCTGGCTACTATTAACTGGCTACACACCTGGCTTCCTATAACTGGCTACACACCTGACTACCCTTACATCTGACTGGCTCCCTATACATCTGGCTATACACCTGGCTACCCTTACATCTGGCTCCCTATACATCTGGCTATACACCTGACTACCCTTACATCTGGCTCCCTATGCATCTGGCTACCTATATACCTGGTTACACATCTGGCTACCTAAAACCTGGCTATACATCTGGCTACCTATATACCTGGCTACACATCTGGGTCTTATACTCACCATTGGCGTGCTGATCCCTCGGCAATGACATGTCCCTCGGCGATGACATGTCCCCCACAGATCGGCATTGATGACACCAGGGTCACACAGCGTCATCAACATCTTGCAGCAAACACTTTTTTATATTAAATTCAATGCAATAACCTGCATTGCATTCAATATAAAAAAATTGATTGCAAAAAAAAAAAAATGGTTGAAAATTATTGGAAATTAATTGAAACACTTTTTGCACGGAAATCCTGGGGAAATTGAACGCCAGGGTGGTTAAGATGTTAGGTGCAATATTTTTATACCAAGTACTTATGTCAGCAGTACCATTTTTACATACATAAACAAAACAGATAGTATTGGTAATGAAAATTGTAAAGTTTAATTCAAGGTAAATCTGGTACCATTTTTCTATATTTAATTTTGCAATTGCCTTACCTTACCTTATTTTTGTCTTTGTTTTAGAGACCTGTAGTTGACTACAACTAGGAACTGGCTGCCAAAGCATTGACATTACATTTGGAATAAAAAATAGTAATTTTAATTAAAAAGTAGGGTATTGTACCATGTTAGTCATCACTGTAAAAGCAAGAAATTTTAAATCAGGATGATACCATTTATTGGCTAACTAAAAAGAATAAGAATAAGCAAGCTTTCGGCCTTGCAGCCTTCGTCGGATTTAACAAGGCTGCAATGCCGGAAGCTTGCTTATTTTTATTCTTTTTAGTTAGCTAATAAATGGTATCATCCTGATTTAAAACTTCTTAATTAAAAAGAAAATGCACAAAAATAGTAAAGTACATATATACAGTACTTCATGGGGATAATGACCAGGGACAGCCTGTTTTCAATGTATAGTGCAGAGGCCATGAGATACAGTTTATAGTAAAGAATCATATTTTCATTGATCTGAACTTCCCTCCCCAGTGTTAACCCCTTCTTGACACCAAATGCTAATGCTTTTGTTCCTAACATTAACCCTTTCTAATGCCTAACCTAGCATGCTAAACCAAATAACTGACGATAATCTGCCCCTAATCCACTCCTCATCCAATCACCCTAAACAATATAATGGGAGTGTGATTAATCTACTTGCTTCCCCAAGACAAATTTCAAGTCTACTAAACAAATATCTCAGAGAAATTAGAAGAAAATCACTCCTTATGAGGCAGTTATGAGTGTGGCATATAAGTCTACTACTCCCCTGCAAATTGGTGTATCTCCTGTACCTTGCCTTGTCCTTGGTTTATTCATCCAGTGTAAACCGTATCCTTTCTTTGCCCTTCCCTACCTGTCTTTTACCTTACCTAGTGTTTGTTGTATGAATAAATATATAGCAATGGTCCTCATTTTATTCATAGACACTGTTAAGTAATATTTTTTTCCAATTAGCAAGGAGGTTTGGATAATCAAATTTGGGATACAAGAATATATCAAAATTAAGAAAGTTATGGATTCGATGACAATAATAAACAGGCATCTTGCTAGAGAGAAGTTTTCTCTTAGCAAATGTTCAAACCTTTATATTTACCTTGGTCTCTAGAGTTTGAGATGCAGCTCTTGGGTTTTCCTGGAAAATTCAGTCCTGGGAAGATTGATAATTGTCTTAAATGTTTTCTGCTTATGAATTACCTTTCTCACAATAGAATTGTGGACTTCAGATTGTTGGGTGAGCAGCAGCAATTGCTTCTCTAAGTTTATTGCTGGTGACTTTCCTCCTTGGCACTGTGTTAACATCAACTAAATGCCCCCAGCAGTGGTATACCTACCACAAGGCTGCAGATTTTCACAGCCCCGGGGGTAGCAATGGCTAGGGGTGCTGCTTTGGTGCTCATCCACTGTGTTCTTCCAACTTTTTTCATAGTTCGGGCAACCCTTGGGAACATAGCAGCAGGCAGTGTATGGGACTGTACTGTACTACTTTCTGCATTAGATGTAGCGCCCCTCCCCCTTCCTATCCCGTGGGCAATGTGTCTCCTCGCTCTCTACACACAGCCTGTGAAATGTAAATGAAAGAAGAAAGCTCTAGACAATTTATATTAGCTTGACTTCAGGCAATCTAATCTCTTTTCACAGCTCCCCCTCCACCTTGTTGTCTTCCCCATGACCCTTTCCTCTTTTCGGATTTCAGTGACTTCTTTTAACAGCATGTCCCTGCCTAACAGCACTGGTGATGTCTGCAGTCCTGATGAGAGTCCTTTCTGCCATTTCTCCTCTCCCACCAGGCTCTCTATCTTGTGCCTCCACCTCTTTATCCCCCCCTAAATCTCCCTCTTTTGTATGTCTCCATTTTCTGACTGACTGTCCTCAGAGGAACTCACAATATAATCATACCATATTCATAGTCTAATGTCCTACCATAATAATATTGAGTATTTATATAGACCTGGTATCTTCTGCAGCACTGTATAGAGTACAGAGTTTCATAACTGTTAGCTCCGTCCACATCCGGACGACTCCTTTTCCCCAAAAAATCCCCTTAATTTGCAGCAACCCGTCAACCCTTTCATCATTTTTTTTTTGTTTTTGTTTGGGGGTTGTCTGTAAATAATCAGTACCAGGTGTCAAATTCCCTAGGTACACCACTGGCCCCCTGACTAGCAAACTGCCAGTATTTCTTCTTTCATAAAGGTGGTTAAAACAGCCGAGGAGAAGTTAATCAAGTGCATGTTATTATCAGCATTTGGCTGCTACTTACCCTCTTAATTCAAATAGTAGTTGTAAGGGTGTACTTATTTTTGCCACACTGCTTCTGCATTTTGAAATCCAATATCCTTTAAGAAGTAATTTTGGTGAATTTTCATTACATCAAATTGGGTTGCTAATAGTAACTGCATTTTACCTCTACTGTAAATCGTTAATAACATTTGGAATACTCTGTGAGGAGTTTTTGATTCTTTATTTTTTGATTTTTATTTTTTTTACTATGCTAGGCCTGCTCTCTAAATAGACTCCTGAATACGTTTTACAATATATCATGGATTATGCTTTGCCCCTTATTAATGTTCTATAATCTAAAAGGTTTCTAAAGTTTGCTTCTCCATGAGTTCTCATAGACACCAACATCCCTAATACTGAACTGAGTTTATCTTGGGGGGTGTAACGTTTGCGGGTTTCTATTTCCGAGGTCAGCGCACAAGATGCGCGCTGGCACAGCGGAAATCCTCCACAAACGTGTAATTAGGAGAACCCAGGTTAGGTGCAATGCACCAGCAGAGGGCAATTTCCACCGGCAGATGGAGTCGTGGAGTGCAGAGGAATAAACCCTCTGCGCTGCCACAGATGCCAGATGGAAATTGTACAGATAATGGCAATGCAGGGCTGCACAGCCCTTACAGAGAAAGAGCACAGAAACAGGATGAATGTGTGTCCACCAAACTAGTCGCCACCCAGCGATGGTGAACACACATCAGCAGAAGCAAAGCAAGAACGCAATCGCAGAGAATGGCGATTGTCAAGAGACACCAGACAGAGAAGGACAGAGCACGAGAGTAGCAAAGGCACAGCAAACAACAATCAGAAAATAACAAAAATAACAAACACTAGCTAAATGCGAACACCGCACTCATTCGCAACAGCGAACGCGTTAACGGAGCGGTCTCCGCACGAAAAGCGCAGCAGAGACAAGCACGCCACCCTGACTAACCAATGACAGACAAACACAAAAATAGAGAACGTGAACGCTTGCTAAATGGTTACCTCACCGAGCCTACAGCAAGCGTTCGTATCAGACAAGACAGACAAACAGAAAACAGGAATATGAGAGATAAGATCCACCGCTCTTCCACCAGAGCGAGTGCGATCCGGGTTTAGGGACAGGATAGGAAAGATCCACTGCTCTTTCCGCCAGAGCGTGTGCGATCTGGGTTCAGGAACAGGATAGGAAAGATCCACTGCTCTTTCTGCCAGAGTGAGTGCGATCCGAGTACAAGCAGGAGCACAGATCAGAAGGATCCACAGCCGCTACCGCTAGAGGCTAGTGCGATCCAAGCAAGACAGACAGATGAGGTAGCCAGTAGCAACCGCTGCTCCAGCTTACACTCCAAGAATGCAGATCAGAAGGATCCACAGCCGCTACCGCTAGAGGCTAGTGCGATCCAAGCAAGACAGACAGATGAAGTAGCCAGTAGCAACCGCTGCTCCAGCTTACCCTCCAAGAATGCAGATCAGAAGGATCCACAGCCGCTACCGCTAGAGGCTAGTGCAATCCAAGCAAGACAGATGAACAGAAGGGGCTACCAGTAGCAACCGCTGCTCTGGTTAGCACCCCCAGACAGCCAGAACGATTTCCTGTCGACCACCGCTGGCGCAGGACAATCGCAGCAGAGGGGCAACACAGACAAAACAGATAAGCAACCTAACTGCACTAGAGGAGCTGCCTAGTGCAGTCCCAAGAATTGCTCTAAGATAACTTTAGCAAACCAACAGGGCTGATACTCTAGGAGAGTTTATCAGAAACAAACCATGAAGGATGACCAGTAAAGGATTCTGGAAAAACATGGCTTTTATACTGCCAGCCTTCAAAGGAGGCAGCTAGGTGATTTGCATAACACATGTATGCAAATTCCTCAGCAGCAGAGCAGGTCAGAAACTTGCAAAGGAAAGACAGGTCTCTCTTCCAGAGACCCAGTACTGCATTTACCTACTACTAGTACCTGTTGTGTTTAGTTAACCCACCTCATCACTGCATACACCTACGTTTGTGTTGAGTGAACCCACCTCGCTGCACATAACTGCCTTTTGTGTTAAGTGAACTCGCCTCACTGCATATAACTACCTTTGTGTTGAGTGAACTCACCTCACTGCATATCTACCTTTTGTGTTGAGTGAACTCACCTCACTGCATATAACTACTCACCTGACTGCATCTAACTACCTTTTGTGTTGAGTGTACTCACCTCACTGCATATAACTACCTTTGGGTTGAGTGAACTCACCTCACTGCATATCTACCTTTTGTGTTCAGTGAACCCACCTCACTGCATCTACCTACCTTTGTGTTGAGTGAACTCACCTCACTGAATATATACCTTTTGTGTTCAGTGAACCCACCTCACTGCATCTACCTACCTTTGGGTTGAGTGAACTTGCCTCTCTGCATATAACTACCTTTGTGTTGAGTGAACTCACCTCTGTGCATATAACTACCCTTTGTGTTCAGTGAACTCACCTCACTGCATATCTACCTTTTGTGTTGAGTGAACTCACCTCACTGCATCTACCTACCTTTGTGTTGAATGAACTCACCACACTGCATCTACCTACCTTTGTGTTGAGTGAACTCACCTCACTGCATATCTACCTTTTGTGTTCATTAAACCCACCTCACTGCATCTACCTACCTTTGTGTTGAGTGAACTCATTTCACTGCATCTACCTACCTTTGGGTTGAGTGAACTCACCTCACTGCATATAACTACCTTTGTGTTGAGTAAACTCACCTCTGTGCATATAACTACCTTTTGTGTTCAGTGAACTCACCTCTCACTGCATATCTACCTTTTGTGTTCAGTGAACCCACCTCACTGCATCTACCTACCTTTGTGTTGAGTGAACTCACCTCACTGCATATCTACCTTTTGTGTTCAGTGAACCCACCTCACTGCATCTACCTACCTTTGTGTTGAGTGAACTCACCTCACTGCATCTACCTACCTTTGGGTTGAGTGAACTCACCTCACTGCATATAACTACCTTTGTGTTGAGTGAACTCACCACACTGCATATCTACCTTTTGTGTTCAGTGAACCCACTTCACTGCATCTACCTACCTTTGAGTTGAGTGAACCCACCTCACTGCATATACCTAGCTTCCCCCGAGATGGACAAAATGGACAAACCAGGTAGAGGAAGAGGTAGAGGCAGACCCAGAGGAAGGCCACCTGGCACTGGCAGGTCTGTGCGTGATGGTGTTGCTGTGATTTTGTGCGGACCCGGCCCAAAGTACAGTACTCAGAAGAAGGCAGGTGCCATCACTTCCCAAAATTGTGAGGATGTGGTTGAGTATTTAACACAGAACACCTCATCTCCCCCAGCCACCAGCGCTACAACAAGCACCACATCCGCTGCATTTGACACTTCGCAGGAGTTATTTGGTGGTGGTGAAATCACTGATTCACAGCCACTACTGCAACAACAAGAAGAAGGCGCAGGTACACCACCTCATACGTCTGAGTTAGGTGGCGATAGTATGGACGTAACGTGTGAGGAGGGGGATGATGAACCACCTGAAGTTGGTGCAGTTGTGGAGTTGTCTGAGGAAAGCGAAGCTGGGCAGGAGGATTAGGATGATGATTATACGGATGCCACGTATGTTCCCATTAGAGGAGATGACCAGGGGGACAGTTCAGAGGGGGAGCCAGAGAGGAGTAGGAGGAGACGAGTCCATGAAAGAAGCAGAGGGAGCTCATCCTCAGAAGCAGCTGGGGGCAGTGTCCGGCGCCATGTATTGCCAGCTATGGCCAGCCAGCCAACGTGCCCTTCAAGGTCAGCTGTTGATGCCACCATAGTGCCATCACCCCAGGGGGGCTCAGCGGTTTGGAAATATTTTAACGTGTGTACCTCAGATAAAAGCAAAGCCATCTGTTCTCTCTGCCTCCAAAAATTGAGCCGTGGAAAGGCCAACACCCACGTAGGGACAAGTGCCTTACGAAGGCACCTGGAGAAAAGGCACAAACAGCTATGGGAAGAACACCTGAGGAAAAGCAGTAACCCTCAAAAGACAAGCCACCCTCCTTCTCCTCTTCCTCCATCAGGTGCATCGTCTTCATCCGCTTTCTCCCTTGAACCTTCACAGCCACCTTCCTTCACACCACCTCTGCCCTTGAGCGGTTCCTGCTCCTCTGCCCACAGCAGTAGCCAGGTGTCCGTGAAGGAAGTCTTTGAGCGGAAGAAGCCAATTTGTTCTAGTCACCCTCTTTCCCGGCGTCTGACAGCTGGTGTGGCGGAACTATTAGCTCGCCAGCTATTACCATACAAGCTGGTGGAGTCAGGCTTTCCATAAATTTGTGGCCATTGAGACACCGCAGTGGAAGATACCAGGCCGCACTTATTTTTCACAAAAGGCCATACCCAAACTGTACCGTGCAGTTGAGAGGCAGGTGGTGTCATCTATTGCGAAGAGCAATGGGATCAAGGGTCCACCTGACCAGGGCCGGGCCGAGGCAGAGGCTGGAGAGGCTCCAGCCTCAGGGCGCAGTGTAGGAGGGGGCGCACAATTCATTCTGCTGTCATTCCCAATTGTGTTTGAAGCACAAAAAAATAAGAAAAGGGCATACATAGCAGTGACTGCAAGCCAGATAACTAGATATTAAGGTGTTGGGGATTTTGGGGGCCCTCGGGTGCCTCTTAGTCTAATAGCAATTAGTGTGTGACAGCTGGGGTGGGAGGGATGGAGGGGCGCACTTTGCTGTCTCAGCCTTGGGTGCTGAAGGACCTTGTCCCGGCTCTGCACCTGACCACGGATGCCTGGTCTGCCAAGCACGGGCAGGGCCGCTACATTACGTACACAGCCCATTGGGTCAACCTGGTGACCGATGGCAGCAAGCAGGGAGTACGTGGTTGCACAGCGGACCAACTTGTGACACCCCTACGGCTTGCAGGCAGGCCTCCTGCCACCTCCTCTTCTCCTCCTCCTGCTACATCCTCTTCACTGTCATCCTCCTCCTTGGCTGAGTGGCAGTTGAACTCTAGCAGTGCTGCCATCTCCTCCTCTCCAGCTACACAGCCCCATCTCCCAAGAACCTACACTGCATGCCAGGTACGACGGTGTCACACAGTCTTAGACATGTCTTGCCTCAAAGCGGAGAGTCACACTGGACCAGCTCTCCTGGCTGCTCTTAACAAAGAGGTGGAGCAATGGCTGACCTCACACCAGCTGGAGATTGGCAACGTGGTGTGTGACAACAGCAGCAATCTAATTTCCGCGTTGAATTTGGGAAAGCTGACACATGTACCCTGCATGGCACATGCGCTGAATCTGGTCGTGCAAAGATTTGTCACAAAGTACCCAGGCTTAGAGGACGTCCTGAAGCAGGCCAGGAAGTTGTGTGGGCATTTCAGGCGGTCTTACACGGCCATGGCACGCTTTGCGGACATTCAGCGGAGAAACAACTTGCCGGTGAGACGCCTGATTTGCGATAGCCCGACCTGCTGGAATTCCACCCTACTCATGTTCTCTCGCCTGCTAGACCAGGAGAAAGCCGTCACCCAGTACCTGTATAATTACAGTAAAAAAACACAATCTGGGAAGATGGGGATGTTGTGGCCCAATCACTGGACACTGATGCAAAATGCATGCAGGACCATGAAGCCGTTTGAGGAGGTGACCAACCTGGTGAGTCGCACTGAAGGCACCATCAGCGACTTGATCCCCTACGCTTACTTCCTGGAGTGTGCCATGCGTCGAGTGGTGGATTAAGCTGTGGAGGAGCGTGAAAAGGAACAGTTACGGCAGGAGGACTCGTGGGAGAGATTTTCATCCGAACCAGATGTTTCCTCGACACCAGCACAGAGGGGGGAGGAGGAGGAAGAGGAGGAGTCGTGGGGAAGGAGAGGAGTCAGACTCGGATGAGGAAGGTGTTTCTGTGGAGGAGGAGGAAGAGGCGGTGGCAGAAGAACAACCGCAACAGCCGTCACAGGGGGCTTCTGCTGCTCCACGTTCCCATGGTATTGTTCGTGGCTGGGGGGAGGAGAAGGACTTGCGTGACGTCACTGAGGAAGAGCAAGAGGAGATGGATAGTACGTCTGGATCCAACTTTGTGCAGATGGCCTCTTTCATGTTGTCCAGCCTGTTGAGGGACCCCGTATCAAAAAACTGAAGGGAATGACCTGTACTGGGTGGCGGTGCAGGCACAAAGTGGTGGACCTGTTACCAACTCAACAGAAGGCGGAAAGGATGCAGCACTTGCAGAACAAGCTGGCAATGATGCTGTACGATGCTTTTAAGGGTGATGTGACAGGACAACGCAATAAAGGTACCACTGGCAGTAATCCTCCTCCTCCCAAGTTCATGCAGGCAAGGATAGGACGCTCCAGCGATCTCGGGGTGATGTCGGACATGCAGACGTTCTTTAGTCCAATGCCTCGCCGTAGCCCTTCCGGATCCACCCTCCACTAACGCCTGGACCGGCAGGTAGCCGACCACCTGGCCTTAACTGTGGATGTAGACACTGCGAGCAGTGACGATGAACCTTTGGTCTACTGGGTGCGCACGCTTGACCTGTGGCTAGAGCTGTCCCAATTTGCCATCCAACTTCTCTCTTGCCCTGCCGCAAGCGTCCTCTTAGAAAGGACCTTCAGTGCAGCTGGAGGCATTGTCACTGAGAAGAGAAGTCGCTTAAATCACGACAGTGTTCAGTACCTCACCTTTATCAAAATGAATGAGGCATGGATCCCGGAGGGCTACTGCACGACCGAAGACAGTCAGTCCCCACACATAGCATCTCTGCCTGAAGGCCGCTTGACTGCCTTCTCCGCCACCACCAACAGGGTCCAGGACTCTAGGCGGATTCCAGAATTTGTTATACTACTTTTTCTGGTGCGTGCACATGCCTGCCTAATTTTTATGGCTGCACTGCGGGCGGCTGCAACAACAAAAAAAAGGCATGTACATGTGCCCATCCCCCTTCGTGATCATTACCTTGCCGCGGTGAAGGGGATTGCACATCACAATGAAGCAATGACCACCGGCTATAGGAGTGTCTCGGGTGGGGGTGGCACACCAAAGATAATAAGGCCGTTGCTTCATTGTGGTCAGACCAAATTTGATCCACTGGACAGTCACTGTTCTGTCATTCAGCTACATCAGCCGGGCGACCATATGGGCTGTAAAGCCACCGTCACCTGCACTCTCGTCATGGTGTGCACCAGTCCAGCACAGCCGTCACTACACAAACGGCTGTTTGCAGTCACTGCATACCTTTCACTGCATCTGTGACTGCACATTGTATTATACCTGGCAGTGAGTGCATAACTTGCACCTGAATGGATGGCAGACTTGCCCTGCATAACGGTTTCCCTTTAAAGGATTTAAAGTTGGGGCGTGGCTATGCGCGGGACCTGAGAGGACGTGAGGAAGAGGAGCTCCGTATGCGGCCGACCCAATCTATACTAATCCTGCTTTAAATATCACTCTTCGCCGCTGCTGCTTACCTGGCAATAATCTCCTACACCTGTACGCCCGTTTGATGTCCTCCGAAG
This sequence comes from Hyperolius riggenbachi, assembly GCF_040937935.1. Lineage (NCBI taxonomy): Eukaryota > Metazoa > Chordata > Amphibia > Anura > Hyperoliidae > Hyperolius > Hyperolius riggenbachi. Next base: position 233,294,263 of record NC_090650.1, read on the forward strand.
CTAGGAAGTCGCGGGGAACCAAAACTACTAAAGGCTCCTCGCGCACGACGGAAGTAGGCCCAGTCGCCATCTTGCCCAAGCAGATGAAGACGAAGGGCATCCAGACCATGGAGCTCGAAGGCACCACAGATCAGCCGGATCTAGCCATGGTCTTTGCTGCGGTCACAGCCTGCAAAGATCTTATCGCTGAAACGCGAGATTCGCTTGCGCTGAAGATAGACCATGTTGAGACTCAGGTTTCCACGCTCCGACAAGATGTGCGCAATATCCGAGACCGCGTGGGTGAAGTTGAGCGCCGAGTCGGGGAATGTGAGGATGCTATCCCTCCCATACGGAAAACCTCAGAGGAGGCCATCACTCGGATCCGACGCTTAGAAGAAAGGGCGGAGGACAGTGAGAACCGCAATCGGCGGAGTAATGTGCGTATCCTTGGCCTACCGGACGGAGCAGAAGGTAACGACCCGGTGTCGTTTATTACCACCCTCCTTCGCCAACTGTTTCCCAATGCTCCCTTCTCTACCTGCTTTATTGTGGAGCGTGCACACCGCATTCCTGTTACCACCAAACTGCCCGGGAACCGCCCGCACCCTTTCATCTTCAAAATGCTGAATTTTCAGGATCGAGACACCATTCTCAAGGAAGCAAGAAAGATGGAGGATATCCGCTATGAAAACGCTACTCTCATGTTTTTCCCTGACCTGGCCACGGAAACACAGCGCAAGCGAAAGCTGTTTGACACAGTAAAGTCACGACTACGCAACAAAGGCCTTCAATACGCCATGCTATTCCCGGCCAAGCTTCGTGTGACGCACAACGAAAAAGCACACTTCTTCCTAACTGCGTCAGAAGCTTCAGACTGGCTTGATGACCTGAAAGGCTAAAGGAGGATGGTAAGACTATCTTTATTTCCTCTTCCCTTGCTGCCCAGAGACTGATCGAAAATATCTCGGTAATTTATACTAACAGCCACGCTGGAAGTAGGCCCGATCCTATCGCCACTTTACACTGATTGACACTTATTACAACTCCCCCCGGTATCATGTGTACCCATGGAACTGATACGGCTATCCAAGAACTGTACCGCCTGGATTTCCCATTAGGCCTACCGCATCTATTGCTGCCAGGCCATGCACTTTTGTTGTTGTTAGCAAATCCTGACCTGAACATGATCGGTTATATGCAACTCTTACTCACCTAAGGATGGACATTGTAAGCAAATGATTATGGGTGCCACCTGCCCCTTGGTGGGTCACGGAGTCCTCGGTGCGTGACTATATGTGCACGGGGGCCCTGGGATCCACGTGGGGACGAGTCTTTATGAGAAGGAGGGGGGATTACAGAAACGGTATTGTGATTCAGTCCTGCTCCATAAGTGATCAGAATCGAGTTATCTTCAGATAACCCTGCTACTGGAGGTCACTAGAACTATACGCTATGTATTTATGGTCTGATAGATGGCACGGTGGGAGGGGGGAGTGATCAGTTCCTGGGCAACGACGACCTGTTATAATGTTGGGTTTAGGAGTTAATCAACAGCACGTATAAGAAGCAGCAGCTGCTTTCCCCTTTTTTCTTCCTATATTATGTTTTCCCTTTTACTGATGGTAAATCCGCATGCGGAGCAAATAGGGATCAGTTAACTGCGCAGACAATGCTTCATGTTTTGGGGGTTCAGGGATTAGACAACTTCGAGTTTGGGTTGAAGCTGTGGGGTGGGAAAAGGTATGGGAGTGGGGGGTGGGAAAAGGTATGGGAGTGGGGGGTGGGCAAAGGGGAGGAATTCTCCGGTTCCCGGTCAAACTAATTTCACCTGGTCTCTCTGCTCGCTTAACGGGCGGATCCTTCTTACATCTGCTGTGTGGATACTTGTTTTTATGCTGTGCATACTTATAGATTATGGCTAACAAGAGAGAAAAAGTTAACTGTATCCTATGGAACACTAGAGGCCTGAACTCCTCTATAAAACGGTCACTGGTTTTTAACTTTCTTAAAAGACATGCTCCCCATTTAATAATTTTGGTGGAAACCCATCTGACTGGCAGCAAGCTATTAGCGCTCAAAAAACCGTGGATAAGTAACTCTTATAACTCCACATATTCCTCATACTCCAGAGGTGTTAGCGTGCTAATCAGGAAGGGGCTACCATTCCAACTGCTACACTTAGAACTGGATGCTTCTGGTCGCTATGTCATTCTCCATGCCAAAATACATGAGATTACCCTGCTGGTTGTGGGACTATATAATCCACCGCCGGGATCAACAGAGCTACTTTACACTCTGATGCAAAAAATATCAAAATTCTCGACCCCCTATGTTTATCTCCTAGGTGATTTTAACATGGTCCCGTCTGCATCATCAGATAGATTGATCCCAAGACCCTCCGAATCCCCTGCACTATATGACTGGTCGCAGGCATTCTCTCTCCATGACGTGTGGCGCTGGAAGCATCCAGACATCTCAGGATTTACTTGTCACTCAGCCTCATATCACACTTTATCACGTATTGATCTGGTATATGCCACCTCCATTGGTCTCTCGCTCATTCATGACATCAAGATGCTGCCCAGGGGTATCTCGGACCACTGCCCACTGGAACTGCAATTAGACTTTGGCATTTCACATTCTGATTCTGTATGGAGGATCGCACCGCACTGGTTCGAGATACCTAGAATAAAATACTATGTGATGGATAGAATGAGGGAGTACTGGCAAATACCACATGACCCTGTTCCCCCCCTTATTAAGTGGGACGCTTATAAAGCGGTGACAAGAGGAGCCTATCTGGCTGCCATAGCGGAAGAGAAACGACAATCCATTATACTACTACAAACGCTTGAAAGGAAGGCGCAAGAAGCAGAGCAGGCATACATTCAAACTAAGACCAATGATGACTATAATATATGGCAAGCGTCACTACTTGCACTTTCAGCTAAACAGACAGACTATACACAACAAAATCTTCAAACTAAGACGGTTAGGATGTTTGAACATGGGGATAAGACCGGTCGGTTACTAGCCCAGTTAGTAGGCCAGGAAAAGTGTATGACCCAAATTGCCAAGATTAACTCTAATGAAGGGGTTGAGCTGACCCACCCTGGGGACATCAATGCTGAGTTTCGTACATACTATGAAAAGCTATATACTTCCGTTGTTACAAAAACACCATTAGAGATAGAGGAATATCTTTTAAATATACACCTCCCTAAGCTATCTGCTGAGGACACAGACTTATTGGAGGCAGACATTGACCTCCAGGAGGTCTGTCAGGCTATATCCTCCCTGAAACCCAGGAAAACCCCAGGGTTGGACGGAATACCCTCTGAATTTTATGCAAAATACAGCAAACAACTGGCCCCTAAACTCCTATCCTTATTTAAAGAAATTCTAAAAGAAGGGGGGGTTTCACCCACAATGTCTGAAGCCTTAATTACGGTTATCCCTAAAAAAGACAAAGACCCATCCCTGTGCTCGTCGTATCGACCCATCTCCCTCCTAAATGTAGACAGTAAAATCTTAGCTAAGATCCTGGCCATTCGCTTAAACACTGTAATCACATCAATAGTTCATAAAGACCAATCAGGATTTATTCCTGGAAAGGGATGCGACATTAATCTGAGGAGGTTGTTCACAAATATATCCACTCGGCACATCAATAGTGGCTCTAGGGTCATTGCATCGCTTGATGCAGAAAAAGCATTTGACAGTGTCGAGTGGATATATTTGGAGGAGGTGCTCAAGAAATTTGGGGTGGGCCCGAAGTTCATTACTTATATCAAAGCTCTATACTCAGCCCCCAAGGCCAGGGTCCGGACGGGGAACAGAGTCTCCCCCTTTTTCAATCTGGGTCGTGGTACCCGGCAGGGGTGTCCACTGTCACCTGCGCTTTTTGCACTGGCAGTGGAACCCCTGGCGGCGATTCTTCGCTCCTCAGCCGAGGTCTCTGGATTTAAAATAGCAGGCTTAGAGGAAAAAGTCTCCCTGTATGCGGATGACTTGTTACTATACTTAGCCGACCCGCACACATCCCTACCCGCAGCTCTCTCTATAATTCAGGAATTTGGGAAATACTCTGGACTAGTGATTAATTGGCACAAATCGCTACTATTGCCGTTAGATCCCTATCTTCCCCCACCATCACAATCACACTCCCTTCAAGTAGTTTCTATAATTCGGTACCTCGGCATTGATGTCTCGGCTACTGAGTCAGACTACTGTAAATTGAATCTGGCCCCCCTTTTGACCCTCATTAAGGGGAAGTTAAGAGCATGGGCAACACTCCCTCTGTCCCTAATTGGGCGCAGCAATCTATTCAAAATGTGTGTGCTCCCTAAATTATTATACATCTTCCGGAACACACCTGTGTTGATCCCTAATCATATTTTTTCTGAATTGGACAAGCTTGTGGGGTCATTCCTCTGGGCCTCTTCCTCTCCCCGTATTGCTTTCAACAGCTTACAGCTTCCTGTAGACAGGGGTGGGATTGCACTTCCTAAACTCAAATTTTACTACTGGTCGGCTGTTCTCACTACTATATATTGGTGGTTTGCCCAATCCGAATATAACCCAGCCACAGTGCTGGAAGCAGCTATACTGGGATCCTTCAACGCCCTCTCTAGCCTCCCTTTTCGAGGCCCCAAAGCTCTTCCCACATTAACTACCTCTATGAAAACTACTGCCGCTATATGGGAAACTGCGGGTAAATACCTGTCACGTATTGGGCAATGGTCCCCCCACACCCCGATTTGGAACAATGTTAAACTACGGGATTTTGCCTCGGTTCCTGATCCCTGTGTATGGGCAAATAAGGGTATACTCAAGCTGCGAGATATCACTGAAAATAACTCTATTCGCCAGTTTAATGACCTTAAACAGTCATTTGACCTGCCAAATTCAATGTTATTTCGTTATCTTCAGCTGCGCCATGCCTTTCAAACCCAGTTTAAGACAGCTGACCTCTTAGTGCAATCCCACCCCTTGGAAGATCTTCTCTCACACTCTGGACTGACTGGGGTGACCTCTCAAATATACACTGCACTTATTAGTGAGGAAGCCACCCGCAACACAAGACTTCTGCTTAAGTGGCAAGCCGATATCCCAGACCTTACACAAAAAGAATGGGATGACGCTCTGGCCCATATTATAACTACCCCAATAGCTGCACGACACAAACTAACCTCGCTCAAGTACCTGTATAGAACTTACTTTACCCCTTATAAACTCTCTAAGATGAAACAGGGTGAATCCGGGAGGTGCTGGAGATGCCAGGAGGATAGGGCTGATTTTATACATGTGTTCTGGAATTGCCCTAGAATACAGGAGTTCTGGGCCGCTGTTCATGATATGCTGTCTGTAATATTTAATGGGATAATACCTTACACTATTAAGGCCCTGCTTCTTGGCGTCTTTGGAGACACCTCTCTCTCTGATAAAAAATTACACTTGGCCCGTTTAGTGCTCATGTATTCCAGAAGAGCAATTGCATTGCAGTGGAAAAAGCAATCCCCACCCTCATTATCGGGTCTAAAAAAAGAAATTAACCAGGATGTTCCTATATATAAATCTGTTTATGAAGCTAGGAAATCTACCAAAAAGTTTTATAAAATATGGAAGTGTTGGCTGAAATTCTGCAACTTGGATTTGTGACCGCTATATATATAATGTTAGATGTAATCCTTAATCTGAATGTATTTATGTATCCTATGTATTCTGCCTGGAAGAGTGGGAGGGGACCGGGTGAGGGGCGGGAACGGGAGATGCCTGTTGGGCTTGTTATGTTATTTTTCATGTTAAAAACAATAAAAAAGTTTTACACAAAGGATTTAAAGTTATTTTTGGTCACTACCTCGGGGCGGGCATTCCTGCCTGCTGCCCTCCTTGCCTGGATGTGTGGTGGTAGCCGTTTGTTAGGCTACAACTCCGGACCGGAATCACAAAAGGAAGGGTTCGCCCGCCATTAGCCATGGTCAGTGGTCACAATGGCAGACTTGACCTCCATAACAGATTCTCGCCGGAGACCAACCTGGTGAATTGCAGCGAAGACACCATCAGACTTGCCCTCCATTAACGGATTCCCGTTAAAGGATTTAAAGTCAATTCATTTCGAAAACAGCAGGGCCTCCCGAGTCCCGTATTGTTATTTTTGGTCACTACCTCGGGGAGGTCATGCCTGCCTGCTGCCCTCCTTGCCTGGATGTGTGGTGGTAGCTCCAACTCCGGAACACAATAGCAACCAGATTCCCCGGCCATTACCCATGGTCAGTCACCATGGTACTGAGACTATAGTACCATCTACAGTTTCACACAATTGAAAAAAATGACAAACTTGCCCTCCATAAAACATTCTTGGCAAATGCTTTCGACTTGGTTTGTCTTCTGCTGGGTCAAGGGTCCATCTGACCACAGATGCCTGGTCTGCAAAGCACGGTCAGGGCAGGTACAGCATGGGTCTCAGCAGGCTCCCACTTCGGGCCGGAATCCAACCTTGATTCCCCGGCCATTACCAAAGTCAATTAATTTTGAAAACCGCAGGGCCTCCTGAGTCCCGTATTGTTATTTTTGGTCACTACCTCGGGGCGAGCATGCCTGCTGCCCTCCTTGCAATGGATGTGTGGTGGTAGCCGACCGTTTGTTAGGCTCCAACTCCGGACCGGAATCACACCAGGAAGGGTTCCCCCGCCATTACCGTTGGTCACAATGGCAGACTTGTCCTCCATGATAGATTCTCTTTGCAGGTACTGAACAGCAAGTAGAAAATGTAATGTAAAAAAATAGATGTAAGCTTTAACAGTGGTAGAGAAAGAACCATCGAACATTGATAAGGCAGACAGACATTACCTAACCAGACATCACTGAGTGAGGAAGAGCAATCCTCACCATGGTTCGCAGTAGTCCAGCACGGCCGTCACTACACAAACAGCTGTTTGCGGTAGGTTACACAGTGAGTTTGGTGTGTCAGTGTGCAGCAGTACTCTAATTACACTCCCTGATTAATGTATACACATACAAGATGTTTTAAAGCACATTAGGCCTGCAATTTAGCATTCAATGTGATTTCTGCACTTAAAATGCTGCTTTGCGTTCAATCCAGATTTTTCCCCGGGACTTTTGGCGTCTATCCCACTCCGCCATGCCCACCTCAAGGTGTTAGACCCCTTGAAACATCTTTTCCATCAGTTTTGTGGCCAGCATCATTTTTTCTATTTTTCAAAGTTCGCCCCCCCCATTGAAGTCTATGGCGGTTTTCAAACTTTTCCACAAACCGAACCTTCCGCGGAAGTTCGCGAACCTAAAATCGGAGGTTCGGCCCATCACTGTAAATCATGCCCTCCAGCAAAACTTTTATGGGGTCCCCCTAATGTTCACACTGTTTCCCTTGTCTACCCCTGGTGACCCTCCCAGCTTGGGGGCCCATCTTGTGATGGTCATAAAACATTTGTGGACATCATAATCTTCACACCTATAAGGAGTATGGCCATAAAACACCTGATCTGAAGGATAGATACCTTTTTCAGAGGGAATAATGTAGCATTAAACAATAATTCCAACATTTGTAAAGCACTTTTTTCCTATTGGACTCAGAGTGCTTGAGATCCAGCCACTAGGGTGTGCTCAGTAGGCAGTAACCATGTTAGGGAGTCATGCCCAAGAACTCCTCACTGAATAGGTACTGGCTTAGTGAATAGGAAGAGCCAAGCATTGATGGTCCCTTATGTCAGAGGCAGTTCTCTTAACTTTTATGCTATCCAGCCACTGCTTGGAGCCACCTTACAGCTCTGAACCCCCCCGCAGTCACAGGGGCTGCTCCCTTGTACACCCTTTACACCCCTGCTTCTTTGATGTACTTAAGTACCTTTAATGTTATATGTAGTGGGGAGTTGTTACATATGAGAACAACAATAATAGAAATTGGAAATGTCTGTTAACTAGACGATTATTGGAGTGATACCTCTATGGCCTCAATTCACTTTAGCATTGCTGCATTCAGTAATGCTGGAAACAGCTCATTTTACAGATCATCTTCCCTAATTCCAATGAACTAAACCTGTTATTGCACTGAAAACTAGAGTTACCGACTAGTGAGGTAAATGACCTGCTTGTGCAGTAATTGCCTCAGAAAATGTCAAGATATTGCAATTCACAAACATTTACCCATTCGGTAAATAGGGCAAAGGTTTTTTGATATTTTTTTTGCCAGCTCTTAGCAGCCAGTAACTTACTTTTTCTATGCTCTCTGTAAAAATGCTTTCTCTAAAAATAAAACCATGTAAATGATTTCTTAACTAAATACTGTTTATCCCCATTAAAAGACTCTGTATACATAAAATTGTGCTATATGTCTTCTAAGATAAACGAATGCAAATTATGCAAAGCATATAGTATGGAGCAGTAATTTTCATAATTTCGTCTTTCCGTTATTATGGACGCAAATTTTGCCACTACGTCACAAATTTGTAATTTTGTAATTGCCATACAAACAGTAAATTGGAATACCGTAAGCAAAATTTCCATCACGTCATTTTGCGTTTCGCTGCAAATTCGTGTTTAGCATGAAATTTCGTAATTTAGTGTTTTCTATAGAAACAGTTAGTTTAATTACGAAAATGGACGTAATTTCATTTTTAATAGTAATTATGCAAATGTAAGTAATTACTAAACTCAGTAAAGTCACTCATTAATTTCAATTGCTGATTGCAATTACTGATAATGCAAAGGCCCCTACACATGCTGTTTCTTTAAATGTATCAGGAGGCTCTATGTGCAGCCACTTCTAAGAGAGATGCTCTTTGCCAAGGTGCACTTAGTGGCCATGCATGCTGAGACACTTGGTTTTGGGCCTTGCAATATCTGATAATGTAAAGGCCCCTGTATGTGCTGTTGCTTTAAATGTATCAGGAGACTCTACCTGCAGCCACTTACAGTGGCGTACCTACCATAGGGCTGCAGTTGCTCACAGCACTGGGTGTAGCCATGCCTAGGGGTGCCACTGTGGTGCTCAGCCACTGTGTTCTTCCACCTTAGACCTTTTTTCATAGTTTGGGCAACATTCAGGAAAATAGCAGCAGGCAGTGCCAGCTACTGTACTTATTCCTGCACTAGATGTAGCACCCCTCCCCCTTTCTATCCTGTGGGCAATGTGTCCCCCCGCTCTCTACACACAGCCTGCAGTAAGTGAATGTTCAGAGCAGCAGGGTGAGTGGAGAGAATGATTGCTGTGCTGCAGCTGGGACATTAGCAGGGAGAGGTGGCAGGATGTGTTTAGTGCTTCAGAAGTTGCCTGTCATTAGTAGCAATGTGTACTAGCTGCTGTAATACTAGAGTGCCCTAGACTATTGATTATTTATTCTGATAAGAGTAATAAATGAATAATGCAGACAAGTCTTCTGTTGCAGAAGCCAGTGATACAGGTGCTGACAGCCGACTTCTGTAGTGAGTATAGAAGCAAGCTCCATGCAATTTAGATTAGCTTGATTGCAGGTAATCTTATCTATTTTCCCAGCTCCCCTCCCACCCTGTTGTCTTCCCCCATGACCCTTTCATCATTTCAGATTTTAGTGGCTTCTTTTAACAGCATGTCCCTGCCAAACAGCACTGGTGATGTCTGCACTCCTGGTGAGAGGTCTTCCTGCCATTTCTCCTCTCCCATCAGGCTCTCTGTCTTGTGCCACTCTTCACCCCCCCCCTTCTCCTATGCATAACCCTCTTTCATATGTCACCCTTTTCTGACTGTCTTCAGAGGAGCTCACAATCTAATGGTACCATAGTCATAGTCTAATGTCCTACCATATTATTATTGTGTATTTATATAGCGCTGACATCTTCTGCAGCACAGTGTAGAGTACAGTGTTTCATAACGGTCAGCTCCATCCACATCCTGATGACTCCTTTTAGCCTAAAAACCCTAAAATTTGCAGCGTTATGCTCGGTGCCCCGATACGTCGAGGGGCACGTAACAGTCATGCATGCTGAGAAGCTTGGTTTTGGGCCTTGTAATATCTGATAATGCAAAAGTCCCTGCATGTGCTGTCACTTTAAATGTATCAGGAGGCTCTACCTGCTGCTACTTCTAAGACAGGTGCTCTTTGTAAAGGTGAACTTAGCGGTCATGTATGCTGAGACCCTAGGTTTTGGGCCTTGCAATATCTGAATGCAAAGTTCCCTGCAAGTGTTGTCACTTTAAATGTTGTTGATGAGAAAAAAAAAGAGGAGCAAGCGTGCACCTTCCGTCCCACACATTTTTTGTAATGATGTGACAGTGTATATTCATGGCAGCATCAAATACTCAAATGCATATCAAGTGCAATAGCGGTGTAACTCCAAACAAAGCTTCCATGTCCAGTAGTAGCAAGGTCAACGGTGCAGGAGGTGGCTGTGCAGCGTGACTGTGGTATGCAGTGTGACCAGGCGTCAGACCAATGTGAATCAGCCGTCGTTCCACCACCTTAGTGCCTATCACCCACCTGCTGCACCGTTGACCTTGCTACTACTGGACATGTAAGCCTTGTTTGGAGTTAGAGACTGTCAAAAAATTTCTTCTGCAGAAAGTATGGTGAATGGACTGCTGAGGACTGGGGCAAAGTCATATTCTCCAATGAAGCCCCTTTCCAATTGTTTGGGGCATCTGGAAGGCTTGTCAGGAGAAGAAAAGTTGAGCACTGCCATCAGTCCTGTGTCATGCCAACAGTAAAGCATCCTGAGACCATTCATCATTGGGGTTGCTTCTCATCCAAGGGAGTGGGCTCACTCACAATTTTGCCAAAAAACACAGCCATGAATAAAGAATGGTACCAAAACACCCTCCAATAGCAACTTCTTCCAACAATCCAAGAACAGTTTGGTGAAGAACAATGCAAATTCCAGCATGATGGAGCACCGTGTCATAAGGCAAAAGTGATAACTAAGTTACTCGGGGAAATTTTGGGTCCATGGCCTGGAAACTTCCCAGATCTTAATCCCATTGAGAACTTGTAATCATTCATCAAGAGGCGGGTGGACAAAAAAAACCCCAACTAATTCTGAGAAACTCAAAGAAGTGATTATGAAAGAATGGGCTGCTATCAGTCAGGATTTTGCCCAGAAGTTGATTGAGAGCATGCCCAGTCGAATTGCAGAGGTCCTGAAAAAGAAGGGCCAACACTGCAAATATGGACTCTTTGCATAAATCTCATGTAATTGTCAATAAAAGCCTTTGAAACGTATGAAGTGCTTATAAATATATTTCAGTACATCGCATAAACAGCTGAAACAAAGATCTAAAAGCTGTTTAGCAGCAAACTTTGTGAAAACTAATATTTTTAACAGTCTCAAAACTTTTGGCCAGGACTGTACACTGTCACATCATTACAATAAATTTGTGGAATGGAAGGTGCAAGCTTGCTCCTCTTTTTTTCTTATCAACAAGATTGCATGATCTGTTTTTGCAACCTGATGTAAAGCACACGTGCTAGTGTCTGTTAAACCAAATAGCATATGGTGATGCATGGTCACGGAGTGTATAGACCTATGTGATATACCCAGCTCATGTTTAAGCTTAATAGGAAGTGCCACACACATTTGCTTTTTTCTGTTCATGGGTCACTTTAAATGTATCGGGGTTCTCTGGACTGGAACACAATTTCAAGAACGGACGAATTTCCGCATTAAACACAAAATTCTGATTCGTTTCCATTTCAAAAATGATCGTAATTACGAAAAATTATCTTTATTACTGAATTCTGAATAACCGCAAAATTTTTATTACGCCCATAATCGTAATTTTGCAAATGACACAAAATTTCTTGTAATTAGCTCATTGCTCTTATCACTAAAAACCTATACACATATTTGTACAAACACATATTTATTATATATTCCTAAAGTAATTTCTCTTTTAGTTGTTACACTATACTTTATTTTAGTAGTCTGAGGACTTATGTTTTCACTTTCTGGTGGCAGCTAATCATATGAAGATATAACGAATCATTTGGTGTAGTTATCTCAACACATTTAACTCCCTAGAGATATTGATCTCATACAGCCTCAAGGAACATGCTTCTTAATTGACTGCTGCAATAAATGTTTCAGGGAAAGTAATTTTTTGTAGATCTTGTGAAATCGACACATAAAATAATGATCAGCTAGAAACCATTACTCATTCCATAATAAATGGAATAAAATGTGCTTCTTTAAAAGAAGTCTAGTGGTGATAAAATGAATGAGCTTGTTGTCTTGTGAGGCCTTGAAGAACTCATTACATTCATATAGAAGTTAGTCTTCAGACGAAAATTTGCAATCACAATTTCTCAAGCTTAAATCATCCATTATCCTAAATTTTATAGATCACCATATGAAATAATAAGAGGTTTGTTTTAGTGCATAAGGATTCAAGCAATCGTTATAATTGTATTCACTTATCTTTAGTTTTTAATGTGTTAACCCAGTGTTGGATTACTACTAGATTATTTCTTCCCTTAGGGAAATGAACTGTATGCTGGTGATTTGATTCATCTCCCCTAGAGTGGAAAATTGCAGAGAGCTATCGACAGACACTATTCTTCACAGTTGCCACAATCATTGAAAACAGACTTTGCATTGTGAAATATGAGTATCTCAGAATTTATCTCATAGCAAAAAGCAGCATATGCATTCAAAGTTATTTAACCCATGCATATTCCTGTTTTTAACAAGTAAACATGTATGATTAATGACAAATCCAGGTTGCATTACCTTTGTTTACAATGTTTTGGGAAATATGAAATTATTGTCTGATCACTCCAATTCTTTATTTGTTGTGTGTATAATATATTTTACAGTATGCAAGGATTATGTTTTTTTTAATTGTGAAAAGAGGAGTGTATACTAAAGATAAATTATTTGACTAAACAGATAAGAGACAAGCGGAGTGAAGTAAATGTTTTAACTTCTGTTGTATTTCTTTTAAAAGGTATCAATCTATTTTGCATTACTGTACATTAAATAAGCTGCAAATGCTAAAAAAAAGTGTATATTTATAGAGCAGGCTTGTCCCATGGCTTCCCTTTAAGTCTCTTTTGCCACATTTTTTGTGAAAAAAAGAAACATACCGTAAGAATTAAAATGTATTTAACCATTTAGGGACCGGCCGCCTAACCCTCCTTAAAGACAAGTATGCTGGGGGGCGCATTTGGATGGGTCAGGAAGCCAGATCCCCTCGTTTGCATGCTGGGCAGTGTGTCCTCATAGTGGTCCGTTGCCCCCCCTATATGCAGAAGCCTTCACTCACCCTCCAGGCTCCAGCGATTAGCCCCAGTGGACCCCTCTGCTCCGGTCGGCATCTCCACTCCTACTGTTGCTCAGTTCTGGGTCATCAAGCCTGGACCCGGCACTGACATCAGAGAGAGCAGCAATGCCGGCCAGATCGGTGGGGAGCGCCGATCGTCGCGGGAATGGCAGGAAGGTGAGTGGATCCTCTTCTTTCCTCCCTACCGCCGCAGCTCTTACTAGTGATCGCTATGATCCTCCGGCGATCATAGTGATCACATGATTAGCAGCCATACGCGATGGCTACTGATCACTGAGCGGAGATGCCAGCTGTCATATGACAGCTTAATCTCCCCTCTCGGGTGCACTCAATCGAGTCGGGAGTGGTAACGGCGGATGGCGTAGATCCTACGCCGCATCAGGATAGAACAGCCAAAAGTGCGGCGTAGGATCTAATAAAGGCGGTCCGGAAAAGATTAAGGTAACTCAACAGCAACAATAAGTTATTTAGTGTTTTCATTTACTGCTGCATGTTATGCTTCACATCACTGACACTTCCTCGGAGACTAGAAAAATGTATACAAACTCAAGTGGAGCTCATTTGTCAACGCATGTGCATTACTGCTATCCATTGTAATTACAATCTCAGGAACATACTAAACATGCATTGCTTTTAAGTAGCACCAAGGAAACAATTAGAAATGATCAGTTACATGCTAATATCCTGAGTAGATGCAAATACTGTGGACTATGTATGAAGCTAGGAATTGGGCCAATTCAGATTAGGAGCAACTGCATTTGATCAGTTCTATTCACAAATTACTGCACCTCAAAGAACAATCTTGCATAATAGCAGAGAACAAGCCTACTGCCACAAGATTGAGAATATCCACTGCTAGGCAAACAAGATCAGCAAAAACACTGCAAAAACCATAGAGCTGACCATTTAAATAAAGAAAAATCCACCAAAACCCCCCTCAGTCTTCACTGAGGGCTCAGAGGTCTCTACGGTCCCCAGTGCTTGTTTCCTAGGCACCACCCCCTCCAGAGACCTAAGGTGGGAAGAGAACGCCCCCAAAACACAGAAAAAGGCCCAGCAAAGGCTGTTCTTCCTGTGTTAATTGAAAAAATGTGGCATGCTGTAAGATCTTCTTACCAGTATTTACTCTGCTACCATCCACTCTATATTATGCTCCTCTGTCACTGTATTCTACACAGATGCCTAAACTTTGAATATTTTCAACCCCCTGATTGTTGCTTGTTTGGGGCCTCTGAACACCATCAGCAATAGCTGTCAATGGAGCTGTCAATGGAGGAGGGTACAGAACTACTTAGATCCATCTCTGGTTTAATCTGCTTTATTAAATGTCAAGAAAAGAGATAACAAGACAACAGTGTAAAATATGCGACATATATGTAGAACACATATCTTATACAAATATACAGATAGCATTAGGAAAAGTGCAAGAGGATGTCCATATCATGAACCAGAATAAACTTCCACCCAACAAATACACATTGCAGTAGCAGTATTGAGGGGCGAGGGCACAAAATCCTACAGTATTCAACCCCTAGAATAATTACTAAGTCAAGGGAATAGCTGAAGAAGTTTTGATGGTGTTTGAGCTGAGGATAAGTCCACCAGAAAAACAACCTGGAAGGAAAAATGACTTCAACAAAAGCATAAATCTATAAAAAGAAAAAAAAGAGAAACCATGACACAATAATAACTGATAATAAATTATCAAATGTCTGTAAAGGTTTCTAAGACCCTGGAATGGGAGAGGGGATATTTGCCATGCACTGAAACTCTTCAGATTCCATGAATTTGACCCACCCAAACCAAGTGTCAACAAATGAGTCCTATTTATTGTTGTCAGAGGCCATCAGCTCCTCCATATGCATTATATCATTCAACGCTACAGCCCAATGGGAAATCTGGGGTGGGGAGTTAGAATTCCATAGCCTAGCTATCGCAGTTTTGGCAGCTGACATAATATGTCATAGGAAGGACTTCTTCAAGAGGAGCTGTTAGGTATAAGGTCTCAGAGAAAATAAACACATATATCAGTAGCTAAAGATTGGCTGTACTTACATTACATTTGCATTTCACTGTCCATGTTTGTACTTCACATAATTTTTATATAGTATTTGCAGAGAATGATGCTCCTGACAGCTCATGGCAGGTTCCATGTTTGTCTGTCTCCTATGAAGCCAAATGTGTCGTCATGTCCTGCCTGCTTCCTGATGATTCCACTCTCACAAACCCTGGTAATGAATAACACTACTGTGCAGTGAATATTAATTAGCCATGTGGCTAGGGACAATAGCGGACTCCTGCAGTGTACTCTGCCCGAGATTTATTAGTGCTGTGAGCTAGACTGTTACATGCTGTTGAAACTTGAGCCTCACTAGCAGCCAGGGGAGGGCCCCAGAATGCTTTGCAGTATCTGTTATTCGGCTTGCGTCCTCCTTAGGAGCCTGGGAATACGGAGCCTTGCTGTCAGCAAACATCTAAAGTAAGAGAGATTTTTAACTGCAGTATTGCCTTTTTGGCTTCCTTCTAAACTGTTTAACACAGGAGAATAGAGGTTTAAATTAGCTTTTGTAGCCTGACAGTTACTCTTTAAGTTTTAAGATGACCTTAGGCCAGGGAGCAAGAAAAGCAGAGCAGCCTCGGGGGTGATGGCGTAGGGGGAGCCAGTGACCTTCTGATAACATAAGGAAATAGACTGCCAAAAAGGTTGAATATCCTTGCACCCCCACCACACATGTTCCTGCGTACCCGGGGAGGCCCCACACCTCCAGCATATATTGGGCATAGTGGGGAATATCTTTGCCTGAGTTGCAGGACACATGTACCAATGTTACTTAGAGCCATCTCATTAATGACAATCAGAGTTAAAACATAAGTGAACTTATAGTTTAATTGTTTTTTTCCCCTCAAATAAATGAGATCAGGTAGTAAACAATGGAGTAGATAATGTGGAGAGGTGCAAGTCAAAAAACCAATGCAATCAACAGTAAACCATAATTTTATTTAGTGAGTATCAAAAAAGTGACAGACTACACATATAGTTAAAAATGCAGGATGGCCATTCAGTGCACACATGGCACCGCCACACCAACCAACATCACACACACACACACACACACACACACACACACACACACACACACACACACACACACACACACACACACACACACACACACACACACACACACACACACACACACACACACACACACACACACACACACACACACACACACACACACACACACACACACACACACACACAGATAAACACCCTCCTACTACTCAATAAATTGAGACCAGGTAATGATCTGTAGCTTTAATGAGCTGAAGTAAGTTGGTGTGAAACTGTAAACAAATAACAGAAAGGATGCAATAAGTACATGAACTGAAAATATACATATCACATATCAGCATACAATATTCTAGTGCATACAGGAACATGGCTGCATGGTTAGCTGACTAGGCCTCACTATACAGTTGAACTACTAACTAGCTGCCTACACAGAAATAACACATAATACATGGCTACAGCTAGTACTAGTCATGCAGATTCATAGACAACAGTAAGAAAGAATACCTTACCGGCTATGCAGCCTTCAGTAGAAGCATGGACAGGATTCCTCAGAGCATGTGAAAATGGCAGCTTCTAGCAAGACTACTTCCTTCTTGTCTGATACATGAGGTCACAGAGGAGGAGGAGTAACAGGAAGGCTGAACTTAACTGAGAACAATGTAATAGAGTGGTCAGTAGGTGGCGCTGTCCTACCTCATTCTAACACAGGATAAATCCTGTATGGATTAGCACCCATTTTAATGAAAGATGTCTGCAAGACATGACACTCCCCGTCAGGTGTCAACAGATACCACTATCATTCAGTAGAGGATAATAGCAGGATGAGTTCACACACTGGTCTGAGAAACAATTTGGTCTCCTGCTGTCTGCAGACCTTTACTTCTACTTTGCGGACATTTCCGTCCTCACTTGGAAACGTCTTGGTGACAAGCCCTAGAGGCCACTCATTTCTCTGCAATTGGCAGTCTTTTAGAAGAACAACATCTCCAGGTTTCAGGTTGGGCCTGACTGTCTGCCACTTGTTCCGTGGTTGCAAAGTAGAGATATACTGTTTCTTCCATCTGTCCCAAAATGTGTCAGCAAGGCACTGCACTTGTTTCCATTGGCGCTTGTACATGTCTTTAGTGCTTAACTCACCAGGAGGAGGACTCACTTTCCCAGTCTTTTGGGTAAGGAGGGTTGCAGGAGTGAGAAGGAATGGTTCTTCTGGATCACTAAGAACTGGAGTCAGAGGTCTAGAATTGATGATAGCTGTGACTTCAGCCATGAAGGTTACCAGGCTCTCGTGAGTGAGTCTTGCAGTTCCTACTTGTAGAAAGATGGAATCCAAGATTCTTCGGGCTATGCCGATTAGGGATGCTCATTCGGATTCCGCGGAAATGCAATTTCCGAAATTCCAATCGGAAATTGCATTTCTGCATCGGAATGCGGAAATCGGTAATGCAAGCACCGTAGGCGGATTTCCGCCAGAAATCGCGGAAATTTCCGCCGGAAATCGCGGAAATTCCACCCGACTTTAACATCAATTTTCTCAAAAACTATAAGGTCTTTTTGAAAACTTTTTTTGCATCTTGTTTAAAAGATTCGGTTTAATAAACCCTAAAAATTTGGTGTTTCTAGGACTTAAGGGGGCTTTTCTATTAACTGCTAAAGTCGGCGGATTTTTACTGTAATGTAAAATGCAGAAAATCTGCATCTGCCTATTTCCTGCATTTTACATTACAGTAAAAATCCGCCGACTTTAGCGGTTAATAGCAAAGCCCCCGTAAGTCCTAGAAACACCAAATTTTCAGGGTTTATTAATCAGAATCTTCTTAACAAGATGCAAAAAAAAAGTTTTCAAAAGACCTTATAGTTTTTGAGAAAATCGATGTTAAAGTCGGGCGGAATTTCCGCGATTTCCGGCGGAAATTCCGCATAAGAATGCGGAAATTGGTAGCGGAAAGCGGAATTGGTAATCGGTACATGACGGAATGCGGATTTACCACGGAATCGGAAATTGGCATTCCGACCATCCCTAATGCCGATCATCTTCTCCCAAGCTCCACCCATGTGAGAGGAGTGAGGTGGGTTGAAAGTCCAAGTGCAGTCCTGATCACTCAGGTATCTTTCCACAATCTTGGCATCAATATTGGAAGAGATCTGTAGTTCTTTAGCAGCTCCAATAAAATTGGTGCCTCTGTCAGATCGAATATGCTTCACAGGACCTCTGATTGCAATAAAACGTCTAAGGGCGTTGATAAAGCTTGAAGTATCCATAGATTCGATGACTTCAATGTGAACAGCTCTGATGGTCATACAGGTGAATATGACTGCCCAGCGTTTACTGTTTGCTTGACCTCCTCTAGTTTGACGTGCTGTGACGGACCAAGGCCCAAATACATCAAGTCCAACGTTGGTGAAAGGAGGATCCATACTGAGTCTATCAGCAGGCAGATTAGTCATCTTCTGTGTTCGAAGCATACCACGAAGTTTACGGCATGTGATGCAACTGAAGATGACGCTACTCACACATCTCTTTGCCCCGACTATCCACAATCCAGCAGTATGTAAAGCTCCTTCTGTAAAGAGTCTTCCTTGGTGCTTGACTTGAATGTGGTAGTGTTGTACAATTAATGTTGTAACATGATGATGACTAGGAATTATTAGAGGATTTCTTTCATCAGGCTCCAAACTTGCATGCTTAAGACGACCTCCTACTCTCAGTAGACCGTCCTTGTCAAGGAATGGGTCAAGTTTCTTTAAAGAGCTGTCTTTAGGGATAGACTTGCTGTTTTTGATACAGTCAATCTCTTTGGCATAGATGTCATGCTGTACTGTGTGAATGATGACGTTCTTGGAGTGCTGGAGTTCTGCTATGGTGTAAACCTCTTGACAGTGATGCCAACCTTTGCACTTCCTAGCATCATTAGAATTGGGTTCTTGAAAAGATCGGGCTATGTGAGCTAGACAGGTAATGGCTCTAACAAGTGATTTCCAGGTAGAGAATCTCTTGAAGCGATGAGATCCAAAGGACTTGAAGAGTGTCACTGTGTGAAGTGCAGACAGATCGGTTGAAAAGGGCGCCCGAGCTGCCTGTATGAAAAGGGCGCCGCCATAGACATCAATGTTATTTCTGGAAATATGGGCTACAAGGTGTAGAAAAGGGCGCCCGAGTTTTGATATAGGCTACAAGCGGGCTCCCCTTTGTAGCCCATATTTTTTCGGCTACAAGGTTTTCGGCTACAAGCGGGCTCCCCTTTGTAGCCCATATTTTTTTCGGCTACAAGGTTTTCGGCTACAGTAAGGTGCCCCTTTGTAGCCCATATTATTGCCTTTTTTTCTAGCCTAAGTTTTTATATGGGCTACAAGTGCTAGAAGCCGAATTATTTCATTCCCCCACTATCCATGGCGGCCTGGAGGGGGAATAGTAATTAACACATCCAGGAGTATTTTTGTAGCCGAAGTTTTTATATGGGCTACAAGCGCTGGAAGACAAATTATTTCATTCCCCCACTATCCATGGCGGCCTGGAGGAGGAATAGTAATTAACACATCCCGGAGTTTTTTTGTAGCCGAAGTTTTGATATGGGCTGCAAGCGCTGGAAGCCGAATTATTTCATTCCTCCACTACCCATGGCGGCCTAGAGGGGGAATAGTAATAAACACATCCCGGAGTTTTTTTGTAGCCGAAGTTTTTGTATGGGCTACACCAGGCGCCTTTTTTTGTAGCCGAAGTTTTTATATGGGCTACACCAGGCGCCTTTTTTGTAGCCGAAGTTTATATGGGCTACACCAGGCGCCTTTTTTGTAGCCGAAGTTTATATGGGCTACACCAGGCGCCTTTTTTGTAGCCAAAGTTTTTATATGGGCTACACCAGGCGCCTTTTTTGTAGCCGAAGTTTATATGGGCTACACCAGGCGCCTTTTTTGTAGCCGAAGTTTATATAGGCTACACCAGGCGCCTTTTTTTGTAGCCGAAGTTGGTATATATGGGCTCCACCAGGCGCCCTTTTTTACCGGCGCCCTTTTCATGTAGACCCCTTGTGGACGGATTTCAGTGTCTGAGTCTTCATCCACTAGTTCAAACATGTTGTTCTGGTGAACTGCTGGAGTGGAATTACACAAGAATGCAGGACCTGTGAACCAAGTTGTATTCTTGAGATGACTTACTGCAACAGCTCTTGTAGCGTGGTCTGCAGGATTACTGTCGGTGGGCACATAGTGCCACTGTTCTGGACGGGTAGATTTCCTAATCCGCAGCACCCTGTTGTTGACATAAACATAGAATCGTCTGGACTCGTTATAGATGTAGCCTAAGACTACTTTGCTGTCTGTGTAGAATTCAGCCTTTTTAACCTCTTCACCTCAAAGGGTTTTTCTGCTCAAAAAACCAGAGCAGTTTTCACCCGTCAGCGCTCCTTCTATTCATTCACCTATAACTTTATTACTACTTATTACAGCGAAACAATTTATATCTTGTTTTTTTTGCCACTGTATAGGCTTTCTTTGGGGGGTACTGTTTGCTAAAAATTATTTTCTTCTAACTCAGTTTTAATAAGAAGAATAAGAAAAAAATTAAAAAAACATTATTTCTCAGTTTTCAGCCATTATATTTTCAAAATGAAACATGCTACCGTAATTAAAACCCACACATTTTATTTCCCGTTTGTATCGTTTATTGCAACGTTTAAACTTTTTCCCTAGTACAATGTATGGCGCCAATATTTCATTTGGAGATAAAGGTGCATTTTTTAAGTTTTGCGTCTATCCCCAATTACAGGCCCATAATTTATAAAGTAATTGTAGTATACAGTTTTTGTATACATATTAAAAAAGTTCAGTCCCTAAGGTAACTATTTATGTATTTTTTTTTAATTTTGTAATTTTTTTTTTATTAAAAAAAATAAATAAAAAAATGGTAACTTTAGGGGAGTGTGGGAGGTCAGGGGTTAATAATAATAATACAAAAGGTAACTAGGGATAATAAACTGAAAAAAAAGGGGGATGTAATATTACAATTTGGCCACAAGATGTCCTCAGTAGTGACTTCAGCTCCGTACTGTTTGTACGGAAACGGAAGCACTACGCATACGGAATGAATGAATGGCCGAGCCGTCTGTATAGACGGCTGCAGCCATTCACACAGGGAATTAGATCAATGAATGGGATTTGTTTTCCCATTCATTGATCTAGCAGCGGGCGATCGGAGGTAATGAGCGGCGGTCCGAGCGCGGGGGGGCGAGCGGGGGGGCGTGGCGGCCTGCACAGAGTTATGGCAGTTTGCAGGGACGTAGTTACTCGTCCCGTTGGAGGGGAAATGGTTAAGGTCAATGTCGATCTCAGATGTGATTAGTTCAGCCATTTCAACAGCTAGGACTGCTGCGCAAAGTTCAAGTTTGGGTATCGTGTGCTCAGGCTGTGGTGCAAGTTTTGCTTTGCCCATGACAAAGCCAATGTGGCATTGTCCTTTAATGTCTATGGTTCTAAGATAGGCAACAGCAGATATGGCTTTAACCGAAGCATCAGAAAATACACAAAGTGTATGATCTTGGACATCTGTAGATGGCACAGGAGCATATGTGCGTGCAACTTTAAGGCTAGACAGAGCTGTTAGAGAGTTTCTCCATTCTACCCACGGATTCTTCTTGTCAGGGGGCAATGGAACATCCCAGTCAGTAGTTTCACGGGTTAAATCTCTGAGCAAGGCCTTACCCTGGATAGTGACAGGAGCCGCGAATCCCAAAGGGTCATAGAGGCTGTTGATTGCAGATAGGACACCTCTGCGAGTGAAAGGTTTCTCTTCCTTGCTAACTTGAAAGGTGAAGGTGTCAGATTTTAAGTCCCAGAGAAGTCCAAGGCTACGTTGGACTGGTAAAGCTTCTGACCCCAGATCCAAGTCCCTTAGGTCATTAGAATGATCTTCAGAAGGGAAGGCTTCCATAACTTCTTTGCTGTTTGAAGCAATCTTGTGAAGTCTCAAGTTGGAGCAGGCAAGCATGTCTTGGGCTCTTTTGAGGAGACTGATTACAGAGTCATTGGAAGGTAATAATTTCAAACCGTCATCTACATAGAAGTCTCTTTCTACAAACTGTCTTGTTTCCGAACCATATTCTTGCTCTCCTTCTTGAGCAGAACGTCTGAGTCCATAGATAGCAACTGCAGGTGAGGGCTGTTCCCAAAGATGTGTACTCTCATGCGGTACTCTATGATGTCCTCTGAAGGGTCATTGTCTTTAAACCAGAGGAATCTGAGGAAGTTTCTATCCTTCTCCTTAACAAGGAAGCAATGAAACATCTGTTGGATGTCGGCAATCAGAGCGACAGTGTCCTTGCGGAAACGGAGGAGTACCCCCAGTAGCTTGTTGTTCAGGTCAGGGCCTGTCAGGAGCACATCGTTTAGGGAGATGCCTTCAAATTTGGCGCTAGAGTCAAACACTACTCTGATCTGACCCGGCTTCTTTGGATGGTATACTCCGAAAATTGGCAGGTACCAGCATTCTTCTGGACCTTTAAGGGGTGGGGCAATCTCTGCATGATTGTTCTCAAATATTTTCTGCATGAAAGAAAAGAAGTGTTCTCTCATTTCTAGCTTTCTTTGGAAGTTACGTCTGAGAGAAGAGAAATGTTTAAGCACTTGTACTTTGTTGTTAGGTAGGCGTCTTCTCTGAGTTCTGAAAGGAAGGGGTGCAACCCAACTGTTAGTGCTGTCCTTCACAAAGTCTCATTCCATTATTTCCAAGAACTTCTTGTCTTCAATAGATAGTGCCACCCGATTATCATCTTTTGACCTCTGGAAGACTGTGCACCCTAAGTGGTCTTGGTCACTGTCACAGGCATCATTGTCACTAGAGACATCTGTGAAGGAACAAGGTAGATGGGAGGCACAAGGTAGCTGCTTAATGAGGAAGTTGTTGACACAAGGTTGGAAAAGTGAGGGGTGTCCACTTGCAAGTGTACTTGTGAACATACTATGAACTGAATCTGGCTTGTGCACACGCCCTAGGCAGACCTCTCCTATTATGACCCATCCTAGGTCTAGCTTCTGAGCATAAGGAGCATCGTGGGAACCATCTATTTGTTTTCTCACTTTATGGATTCGTAGGATATCCCTCCCAAGTAGCAAGATTATCTTAGCCTGTGGATCAAGTTCTGGGATCAGGTGGGCTATACGCTTCAAGTGTGCATGATGTAATGCGACATCTGGAGTAGGAATTTCAGATCTATGATCAGGAATCTGATTGCACTCTATTCGAGTTGGTAAGGGTAAGCAGATGCTTCCATCTATAGCTTCGATCTGGAAGCCGGATGCTCTTCTCCCCGCCGTCTCCACAATTCCTGCACAAGTCCTTAGTGAGTATGGAGAGCTGGGGCCTTTAACCACTTGAGGACCCACCCTTTACTCCCCCTTAAGGACCAGCGCTGTTTGATGGGATCTGTGCTGGGTGGGCTCTGCAGCCCCCAGCACAGATCAGAGGGCACGCAGAGCGATCAGATCGCCCCCCTTTTTTCCCCTATGGGGATGATGTGCAGGGGGGGTCTGATCGCTCCTGCTGGTGGCATGTTGCGGGGGGGGCACCTCAAAGCCCCCCTCCGCGGCGACATTCCCTCCCCCTCCCTCTCCTACCTGTCTCCCCAGTGATCCGGGCTGCACAGGACGCTATCCGTCCTGTGCAGCCAGTGACAGGACGTCCTCTGTCACATGGCGGCGATCCCCGGCCGCTGATTGGCCGGGGATCGCCGATCTGCCTTACGGCGCTGCTGCGCAGCAGCGCCGTACAATGTAAACAAAGCGGATTATTTCCGCTTGTGTTTACATTTAGCCTGCGAGCCGCCATCGGCGGCCCGCAGGCTATTCACGGAGCCCCCCGCCGTGATTTGACAGGAAGCAGCCGCTCGCGCGAGCGGCTGCTTCCTAATTAATCAGCCTGCAGCTGGCGACGCAGTACTGCGTCGCTGGTCCTGCAGCTGCCACTTTGCCGACGCACGGTATAAGCGTGCGGTCGGCAAGTGGTTAACGTTGAATATATAAAAAAAGGTTGAGTGGGCTAGAGACCCATTGCTTTGATCATCTACAATGGCATACATTTTGATTGCTTTGTCCCTTTGTTCTGCTGGGTAGACTCGGACTAGACACATTTTGGAGCAGGATCTTCCACCTGTGGCTCCTTTGCAGACCTCTGTACACTGTGGAGTAGTGTTGGGCGAACAGTGTTCGCCACTGTTCGGGTTCTGCAGAACATCACCCTGTTCGGGTGATGTTCGAGTTCGGCCGAACATCTGATGGTGTTCGGCCAAACTGTTCGGCCATATGGCCGAACTAAGAGCGCATGGCCGAACGTTCCCCGAACGTTCTGCTAGCGCTGTGATTGGCCGAACAGGTCACGTGTAGTGTTGGGCGAACATCTAGATGTTCGGGTTCGGGCCGAACATGGTCGCGATGTTCGGGTGTTCGAGCCGAACTCCGAACATAATGGAAGTCAATGGGGACCCGAACTTTCGTGCTTTGTAAAGCCTCCTTACATGCTACATACCCCAAATTTACAGGGTATGTGTACCTTGGGAGTGGGTACAAGAGGAAACATTTTTTTAGCAAAAAGAGCTTATAGTTTTTGAGAAAATCGATTTTAAAGTTTCAAAGGGAAAACCGTCTTTTAAATGCGGGAAATGTCTGTTTTCTTTGCACAGGTAACATGCTTTTTGTCGGCATGCAGTCATAAATGTAATACAGATAAGAGGTTCCAGGAAAAGGGACCGGTAACGTTAACCCAGCAGCAGCACACGTGATGGAACAGGAGGAGGGCGGCGCAGGAGGAGAAGGCCACGCTTTGAGACACAACAACCCAGGCCTTGCATGAGGACAAGAAGCGTGCAGATAGCAATTTGCATTTTGTCGCCATGCAGTCATAAATGTAATACAGATGAGAGGTTCAATAAACAATTAACAGTAATTGGTGTTGTCCAGAATGCGCACAATGCATGGGTCGCGTTCAATGCAGTCCTAGGCCGAAGAGGTCATAGCCTAGGGTCACAAAAACCTGTTTATTTGGGCAATTTCAATGGTGGCGAGTCTGACGTACATAAATTGCAGCAATGGCCGTTAGCAACGTCTGAATCTCACGAAATGTCTCATGCAGGTAGAAGACATATTGTTAGACTTGGGCTCCAAAGATGGGTTCCCTACATCTCTGCAAACCAGAGTTACAGGGCTCCAAAATTGGTAAAATCCCCCATAGGCTTTCATTGGGCCTCCTATTTACAGTTCCAAAATCTCACATCTTTTCAAAGGGCAATTGCTCAGCAGTGGCAAATTTTCTAGCATTGTAGGGACCCTTAGGGGGAACATGACTGGTGAGTTTCGGGCCCCTAGGCCAAAGAGGTCATAGCCTAGGGTCACAAAAACCTGTTTATTTGGGCTATTTCAATGGTAGTGATGCTGACGTACATAAATCTCAGCCATGGCCGTTAGCAACGTCTGAATTTCACGAAATGTCTCATGCAGGTAGAAGACATATTGTTAGACTTGGATTCCAAAGATGGGGTCCCTACATCTCTGCAAACCAGAGTTACAGGGGTGCAAAATTGGTAAAATCCCCCATAGGCTTTCATTGCCTCCCTATTTCACTTTCCAAAATCTCACATCTTTTCAAAGAGCAATGGCTCAGCAGTACCAAATTTTCTAGCATTGTAGGGACTCTTAGGGGGATCATGACTGGTGAGTTTTGCCACTGCTGAGCCATTGCCCTTTGAAATGGTGTGAGATTTTGGAACGGTAAATAGTAGGCCCAATGAAAGCCTATGGGGGATTTTACCAATTTTGGAGCCCTGTAACTCTGGTTTGCAGAGATGTAGAGACCCCATCTTTGGAATCCAAGTCTAACAATATGTCTTCTACCTGCATGAGACATTTCGTGAGATTCAGACGTTGCTAACGGCCATTGCTGCGATTTATGTACGTCAGACTCGCCACCATTGAAATAGCCCAAATAAACAGGTTTTTGTGACCCTAGGCTATGACCTCTTTGGCCTAGGGGCCCGAAACTCACCAGTCATGTTCCCCCTAAGGGTCCCTACAATGCTAGAAAATTTGCCACTGCTGAGCAATTGCCCTTTGAAAAGATGTGAGATTTTGGAACTGTAAATAGGAGGCCCAATGAAAGCCTATGGGGGATTTTACCAATTTTGGAGCCCTGTAACTCTGGTTTGCAGAGATGTAGGGAACCCATCTTTGGAGCCCAAGTCTAACAATATGTCTTCTACCTGCATGAGACATTTCGTGAGATTCAGACGTTGCTAACGGCCATTGCTGCGATTTATGTACGTCAGACTCGCCACCATTGAAATTGCCCAAATAAACAGGTTTTTGTGACCCTAGGCTATGACCTCTTCGGCCTAGGACTGCATTGAACGCGACCCACGCATTGTGCGCATTCTGGACAACACCAATTACTGTTTATTGTTTATTGAACCTCTCATCTGTATTACATTTATGACTGCATGGCGACAAAATGCAAATTGCTATCCGCACGCTTCTTGTCCTCATGCAAGGCCTGGGTTGTTGTGTCTCAAAGCGTGGCCTTCTCCTCCTGCGCCGCCCTCCTCCTGTTCCATCACGTGTGCTGCTGCTGGGTTAGCGTTACCGGTCCCTTTTCCTGGAACCTCTTATCTGTATTACATTTATGACTGCATGCCGACAAAAAGCATGTTACCTGTGCAAAGAAAACAGACATTTCCCGCATTTAAAAGACTGTTTTCCCTTTGAAACTTTAAAATCGATTTTCTCAAAAACTATAAGCTCTTTTTGCTAAAAAAATGTTTCCTCTTGTACCCACTCCCAAGGTACACATACCCTGTAAATTTGGGGTATGTAGCATGTAAGGAGGCTTTACAAAGCACGAAAGTTCAGGTTCCATTGACTTCCATTATGTTCGGAGTTCGGCTCGAACACCCGAACATCGCGGCCATGTTCGGCCTGTTCGGCCCGAACCCGAACATCTAGATGTTCGCCCAACACTACTGTGGAGTGACCTCTAATGTAGCTGTAGGAGTGTCACCCTCCTCCCCACCATGCTCGGTTGTGCTGTGAGTATGTTGTAAAGTCCATGGAGCTGGTCTAGGATGTAGTGCTGTGTTGTGATCTGTGCTATCACATTCTTTACAATTTTCACTAAACTTGCAGTTCTTGGCAAAGTGAGTGGTGGATGAGCAGCACTTTTAGCAGATGCTATTCTCTCTAAGAAAGGCTTTACGTTCCTCAACGGGTTTCTCTCTAAAGCCTCTACATTTCAGCAGAGAATGTGGCCTTCTGTGTATAGGACACTGCTTACCAGGGTCTCTAACTTTGCTTGCTGCCTGGGAGGAGCCAGCAAACCTGTGGGGAGAGTCTGGGGAAGACAGTTCAGTCTTGTGAACTGCCACTGAAGCTTTGTGTGAAGGAAGACCTGGAACAGAAGTACATGTTAGTGCAAAATCAAAACTAGGATAATTTCTTATCTTAGCCTGATCACGTATAAAGTCTGCAAACACAGAAAATGGAGGAAATGAAACATGGTAATTTTTCTTATAGTTAGAACCACATTTAACCCACTCATTTTGTAAGCCAGGAGTTAACTTTTGTACTATGAGGTGAACACCTCTGGCAGTGTCAAAGTATGCAAGTCCCGACAGATCACCTTCAGATTTGGCTACCTGAAGTTCCATTAACAAGTCACTAAGTTCCCTGAGTTTCTGCAAGCCTTTGGAAGCTATTTTAGGGAAATCTTCTATCCTCTTAAACAAAGAGTTTTCTATAGCCTCCACTGAACCATAACATTCATCAAGTCTGTCCCAAACCATTTTTAGTCCAGCTGCTGGGTTTCTTATGTTAATGGACCTAATTCTTTTTACATGCTCAGCAGATGCAGTCCCTAGCCACTTAGCTAAGAGGTCCATCTCCTCACTAGGGGACAGTTCAACATCTTTAATAGTGTTCTTAAAGGAAGACCGCCCGGCCCTATAACTCTCAGGGTGATCATCAAACTTCACAAGTCCCTTGGCAACCAGCTCACGCCTTGTGAGGAACTTAACAATGTCCATGCTGGTTTGAGCAGGAGCAGGGAAAGTTGGTGGTGTGTTGCCATAGTGAGAAAGTGGTGTGTAATCATACCTGTCAGTAGTCTCTCGTTTTGGTCGAAATGTCTCATACCTATTTGGCGTGTAAGGAGAAGTTCCAGGAACATTATGTGCCGGCTGAAGTTCCTGACATGGCGACAGGTGCTCTGAAATCAGTTAATTTTCTATATTGACTTCTGGCTTGCAGGCTGGAGATTTATTCTGGACTTCTGTCTGTGCTGTGAAGTGAGTTTGATGAGATCTGTCGATGAGGTCTCGTTGAACATCTTCCACTGACAGGAAAGAGTCGATCATTCTGGAATGTCGATGGACATAATCTGAAGTGCGCTGTAGGGGATCCTGATGGGCGAGATCAAGGCTAGCTGGCTTGCTGTACCTTTCGTCGTCTGGATGGACGAGTGCTTCTAAGGCTTCTGCTTTGGCAATAGCTGCAGCAGCTTCTTTCTGTGCTGAGAGCTTCTCTAGTGCTGCTTGCTGTTTTGCTCTCTCAGCTTCAAATGCAGCTTGCTGTGTCGTTTTCTCAGCTTCAAATGCAGATTGTTGTCTTGCCTTCTCAGCTTGATATGTAGCTTCTTTTGTCGCCTTCTCAGCTTCATATGCAGCTTCTTGTGTTGCCTTCTCATCCTCTGCGAAGGCAGCACGTGCTTTTGCAGCTTCTGCGCGGGCAATGGCGGCCGCATTGCTGACTGACGAGGATCTTGTAGAGCGACTGACTTTAGACCTTGTCTTGTAAGAAGAAGTTTGGCTTTTTGACATGACGCTGCTGTTAGGGATCTTGACTGTGTAGAGAATGCTGCGTACTGATATGCAGGTAGCTGCTTGGTAGTATAACTGTCTGTGTAGTCAGTATCATTTTTTCCACTCTCTGGGTATCAGAGTTTCACTGGCTGGGAAGCTAGCCGGTCCGGTTCCACTCGCGGGTAGCAGCCATTTCACTGTCCTGTCCTCACTACCACGTGTACCCCTGGGGCGTGTATGGAGCTTAGCAGGCAGATAAACACCCTCCTACTACTCAATAAATTGAGACCAGGTAATGATCTGTAGCTTTAATGAGCTGAAGTAAGTTGGTGTGAAACTGTAAACAAATAACAGAAAGGACGCAATAAGTACATGAACTGAAAATATACATATCACATATCAGCATACAATAGTCTAGTGCATACAGGAACATGGCTGCATGGTTAGCTGACTAGGCCTCACTATACAGTTGAACTACTAACTAGCTGCCTACACAGAAATAACACATAATACATGGCTACAGCTAGTACTAGTCATGCAGATTCATAGAAAACAGTAAGAAAGAATGCCTTACCGGCTATGCAGCCTTTAATAGAAGCATGGACAAGATTCCTCAGAGCATGTGAAAATGGCAGCTTCTAGCAAGACTACTTCCTTCTTGTCGGTTCGACAAGTCGGTTCGCTTTCTAAGGGCAGTTTTCAAAGGGCACAAACGAATTTACCAGAATTCAATTATGACTCAATAACCCACTGACTCATCTATGACTCATAATACTTGCATCTGTGACCCAATGTGCAATCTGCAATTTCCCTGATCTTCCTCATCCTCTCTCAACAGGTATGTCTAATCTCTGAATCTGAACTGCTTTGAAATCTCTGCAAGCAAACGCTTAATTTCAGCCTGCATCTGCTGTATGTCTAATCTCTGAATTTGAACTGCTTTGAAATCTCTGCAAGCAAACGCTTAATTTCAGCCTGCATCTGCTGTATGTCTAATCTCTGAATCTGAACTGCTTTGAAATCTCTGCAAGCAAACGCTTAATTTCAGCCTGCATCTGCTGTATGTCTAATCTCTGAATCTGAACTGCTTTGAAATCTCTGCAAGCAAACGCTTAATTTCAGCCTGCATCTGCTGTATGTCTAATCTCTGAATCTGAACTGCTTTGAAATCTCTGCAAGCAAACGCTTAATTTCAGCCTGCATCTGCTGTATGTCTAATCTCTGAATCTGAACTGCTTTGAAATCTCTGCAAGCAAACGCTTAATTTCAGCCTGCATCTGCTGTATGTCTAATCTCTGAATCTGAACTGCTTTGAAATCTCTGCAAGCAAGCGCTTAATTTCAGCCTGCATCTGCTGTATGTCTAATCTCTGAATCTGAACTGCTTTGAAATCTCTGCAAGCAAACGCTTAATTTCAGCCTGCATCTGCTGTATGTCTAATCTCTGAATCTGAACTGCTTTGAAATCTCTGCAAGCAAACGCTTAATTTCAGCCTGCATCTGCTGTATGTCTAATCTCTGAATCTGAACTGCTTTGAAATCTCTGCAAGCAAACGCTTAATTTCAGCCTGCATCTGCTGTATGTCTAATCTCTGAATCTGAACTGCTTTGAAATCTCTGCAAGCAAACGCTTAATTTCAGCCTGCATCTGCTGTATGTCTAATCTCTGAATCTGAACTGCTTTGAAATCTCTGCAAGCAAACGCTTAATTTCAGCCTGCATCTGCTGTATGTCTAATCTCTGCTATCTTTTGTATCTTTTCACCTTTGCTTTCTAGATCTTAATAGTGATCTGCAATAGTGCTAGCACCTGAGTTACATTACAGACAGTATTGTAATTGCTATTGAATTCTGGCTGTTTGTTCACACTTTGTTTTCTGGTG
This sequence comes from Hyperolius riggenbachi, assembly GCF_040937935.1. Classification (NCBI taxonomy): domain Eukaryota; kingdom Metazoa; phylum Chordata; class Amphibia; order Anura; family Hyperoliidae; genus Hyperolius; species Hyperolius riggenbachi. The sequence goes on from NC_090650.1 coordinate 233,325,302, forward strand.
GCTGTCTGCAATTTCCATCATAGCCTGTATCACATACAGATCTGTTTGAAGTTGCAGGAAATAAGACCACCCCTATTACTTAATTAGCATATTGTCTGCCAGCTGACTAGGCCTTCCTTCCTGATTACACATTGCTAAAGGTCCGTACACACGCCGGACTTTAGGCAACGACGGGTCCGTCGTTGCCTCCCGCTGGGTGGGCGTGCCAGCGACAGTCCGGCGTGTGTACGCTCTGCCGTCAGACTGATACGGCTGTTTCTGAGCGATCCGCCGGGCGGATCGCTCAGAAACAGCCGTATCAGTCTGACGACAGAGCGTACACACGCCGGACTGTCGCTGGCACGCCCACTTAGCAGGAGGCAACGACGGACCCGTCGTTGCCTAAAGTCCGGCGTGTGTACGGACCTTAAGGCTATAGCTATGTGTATATGAGGAGAAGCACCTTGTCGGTTCGACAAGTCGGTTCGCTTTCTAAGGGCAGTTTTCAAAGGGCACAAACGAATTTACCAGAATTCACCAGTAATTCAACAGAAATAAGCACCACATCAAGGTAACATTAACTTTGTTGTAACTTTCCTGTACTGCTGCTCACTATTGCTGTCTAACTAGAGCATCTCTGCCCTTAATTCTGAACTGCACAGCCTACAAGCCACCCCACCAAATAAAAACAAACTGCACTGATAAACGACTAAACGTTGCTCCATTGCCCTAGGTAAGCCCACCACCAAGTATCCTCCAACCTCTGCTACACCATTTTCCCTACCTATTTTCACCACCACTCCCAGTGCAACAGTATGTATCCCCAACACCTCATTATGCGTACCCCCCTCATACCTCCTCCTCTTTCCCTTAATCACCTGCCCTATTGGTGCCTCATGTTCTGGCTCCATCTGCTCCTCCCCCTGGTCCCTTGTCCACTGCTCACCACACATCCTAACCCCAGGCCCACTCCGGTCTCCCAACTCCTCATACTTCCCACCTCACCCACCACAACCAAATTTACCCACCTAGCCCCTCTCCCCGCCGCACCTCCCACCCTCCCCATACCCACGAACATTCTCGCCCCAATCTCATTCCCATCCGCCCCATACTCAGACAATCTCTCCCTCTATCTGGCGCTCTCTGGAATGCCAGATCTATCCGCAACAAGCTTACAACTATCCATGACCTCTTTATCTCAAAAACCCTCACCTTTCTTGCCCTTACTGAGACCTGGCTCACCCCCTCTGACCTGCCTGCAGCTGCAGCCCTATCCTACGGGGGTCTACACCTCAGCCATACCCCAAGACCAGATAACAGGCCTGGGGGAGGGGTGGGCCTACTCCTCTCCCCATCCTGCACCTTCCGTGTCCTTACCCCTCCCCCTTCTCTTTACTTTACATCCTTTGAGGCCCATGTTATCCGCCTCTAACATCCCCTCCCAGCCATTATTGCAGTCCTATACCGCCCCCCCTCCAGTACTATATCGCACTTCCTAGAAAACCTTGCCTCTTGGCTCCCACACATCCTGTCCTCCGACCTCCCAACAATCATCCTCGGAGACTTTAACATTCCAATTGATGAGCCTACCACCTCTGCTGCCACTCAGCTTCTCTCGGTCACCAACTCCCTTGGTCTCACTCAGCATACTAACGCCACAACCCACAGTGCTGGTAATACCTTGGACCTAATTTTCTCCAAAGCCATTGCACTTACCACCCTGGACATTACACCATTCCCCATCTCCGACCACCACCTCATCACCTTCACCCTCACTCCATCCAGCACCCCCTGTCCCCCTCCCCAAACTGGACGTTGGCAGAGAGATCTGCGCAACCTTGACCCCAATGTACTAGCCACACCCCTCCACTCTCTCTCCTCCTCCCTCCCCAGCCTAACCTGCCTCAACGAAGCGGCAGCTCAATACAACAGTAACCTCTCTGCAGCCTTAGACCATGCGGCTCCCCTGACCTTTCGTACCAACAGTCGCCCCAACCCCCAACCTTGGCACACTGCCCTCACAAGAAAACTACAAAATGAGACATGAGCTGCAGAACGCAAATGGAGGAAATCCCGCAACAACAATGATTTCCTGGGATACAAGACCAAGTTGCAGACGTACCATGCTGCCCTCGCTGATAGTAAACAGATATACTTCACTCACTTGATCGCTACCCAAGCCTCCAACCCACGTCATCTTTTTGCCACCTTCAATGCCCTACTTAACCCCACACCTCCCCCCCCAACCTCCACCCTCTCAGCCACTGACCTATCAAATTACTTTATCAACAAAATTACAACCATCCGGAGGGATATTTCTCTCCTCCACTCTATCGCCCCCGCCTCCCCACCACATCCGACTCCTTCCTCTTTCTCCTCCCTTACCTCCTTCAATCCTGTCACGGTGGAGGAAGTCAACCAGCTGCTGGCAACTTCACCTGCCACTTCCTGCCCCCTAGATCCGGTCCCATCTGATTCTCTGCGCCCACATTTTTCTGATCTGGCCCCTGTCCTCACCCATCTGTTCAACCTCTCCTTCTCCACCGGCATCTTCCCCTCCGCATTCAAACAGGCCACTGTGCTTCCTCTACTAAAGAAATCTTCACTTCACCCTGCTCTGCCATCCAACTACCGCCCAATCTCTCTCCTCCCTTTTGCCTCAAAAATTCTTGAACGCCTGGCCCACCAACGCCTGACCAACTTCCTTAACTCAAACTCCCTTCTCGATCCCCTGCAATCTGGTTTTCGCACAGCCCATTCTACAGAAACCGCCCTCACCAAAGTGGTAAATGACCTCGCCCTTGCCAAAGCCGAAGGTAAATACTCCATCCTGCTCCTCCTTGACCTCTCCTCGGCATTTGACACTGTCGACCACTCCCTCCTCCTCCACTCCCTGCAGCTAATGGGCATTCAGGACCTAGCCTTAGCCTGGATCTCCTCCTACCTCTCCAACCGCTCCTTTACAACATTTTTCAATGGCTCCTCATCCACTCCTACACCCCTCTCAGTTGGTGTTCCTCAAGGTTCCGTCCTAGGACCCCTACTGTTCTCACTCTATACTGCCTCAATTGGCAAAATCATCTCCTCCATGGGCTTCAATTACCACCTGTATGCCGACGACACCGAGATATATCTCCACACCCCAGACCTCTCCTCCTCTACCATGGACAAAGTCTCTGCCTGCCTCACATCCATTTCCTCCTGGATGGCTTCCAGGTACCTGAAGCTTAATTTGGACAAGACTGAGCTTTTAATATTCCCACCCCGCACAGCTGCACCCCTCCCAGATCTGCACGTCACTATTGAAAATACTATAATCCACCCTACCTCCCAAGCCCGCTGTCTAGGCGTTACTCTGGACTCTGAACTTTCCTTTACCGCCCACATCCAAGGTATTGCCAGATCCTGCAACTTCCACCTCCGCAACATCTCCAAGATCCGCTCCTACCTGTCCCCTGACACCACTAAACTCCTTATCCACGCCCTTGTCATCTCCCGCCTAGACTACTGCAATTCTCTTTTATCTGGCCTCCCCTCTAACCGTACTGACCCACTTAAATTGGTAATGAATGCGGCAGCCAGACTGATACATTCTTCTCACCGCAGCGCCTCTACAACTCCGCTCTGTAAAGCACTACACTGGCTCCCCATCAGCTTTAGGATCAATTTAAAAATCCTGTGCTTTGCCTACAAATCAGTGCACAAGACCTGCCCAACCTACATCTCTGATCTGGTCCACAGGCACATACCAGCCCGCCCCCTCCGATCCTCCAATGACCTGCGCCTAGTCGCACCACGCATAACTCAGTCACACGCACGATTGCAGGACTTCACCAGGGCCGCCCCTACTCTCTGGAACTCTCTCCCACCAGCCGTCAGACTCGCCCCCACCTTTAATTCCTTCAAACAAGCTCTCAAGACTCACCTCTTCACGCTCGCATACCCCCCTACACCAGCACCATAATATGTTCTGTTAGACCCCCTCTCAAAAGACGCACCTATTGTCTCCACCCCACCCTTTAGATTGTAAGCCTCCGGCAGGGCCCTCCTCCCTAACGTATCCAGCTTGATTATGCAATCTTACTCGCAACCACCCCTCTTGTAGACTCGAACAGTCTCTATTTTGACCTATGATACTGTATTGTTATCAAATCATTTGCATGATCTTGTTTTGTTGTGAGTTTCCGTATGTTCTACCTGTATGTTAACCCATTTATCTATTGTGCAGCGCTGCGTAAGATGTTGGCGCTTTATAAATACAATAAATAATAATAATAATAATAATTGTCTGAAACATGAGGTCACAGAGGAGGAGGAGTAACAGGAAGGCTGAACTTAACTGAGAACAATGTAATAGAGTGGTCAGTAGGTGGCGCTGTCCTACCTCATTCTAACACAGGATAAATCCTGTATGGATTAGCACCCATTTTAATGAAAGATGTCTGCAAGACATGACACACACACACACACACACAAAATCCAGTAATTGCACACAATGTATATTGCGTAGCCTTCTTGGAGAATCCCCAATAAAACTATGCATCAGTCTATATGCCTCCAAAGTTAGGCAAAAAGCAAGATGAAAGCAAAGCTGATTTCAGTCAGGCAGCGAAGCCTGATGTGATCATGCTAGTTCTTTTTGTGTGCACTGGCCCAGAGAGATCTGATAAAAAAATAAATAAAAAACATGGGCGTACTCTGTAATAAGCACTTTGTTGTCCTACACTGACCCAGAGACCACATTCACTCATTAATTCAACATAGTCTCTACTGTCATGAATACCGCTGGCCCCTCACTGACACTTACCTCCGCTGAATTAACAAACAGCTCTAGTAGACTGAACCAATTAACCACTTCCGGATTCTCGGTGCGTATATGTACGCCCCTGAATCCTGAAGTGTATTCTATGGAAACGGCCGCTCGTATGAGCGGCCGTTCCATGTCAGTTCACGGAGGGTTTACATGTATACGGCGCTGCTGCGCAGCAGCGCCGTAGAGGAGATCGGCGATCCCCGGCCTCTGATTGGCCGGGGATCGCCGGCATCTGATAGGCTAAAGCCTGACCCATCAGGCGCAGGACGGAAATCCGTCCTGCGCCGCTCACAGGGGGAGGGAGAGGGAGGGAAGGGGAAGGAGGCCAGGAAGCGCTGCGGAGAGGGGGCTTTGAAGAGCCCCCCCCCCCCCCCCCGCAAGCGCAAGCAGCCGGCGGCGATCAGACCCCCCCAGCAGGACATCCCCCTAGTGGGGAAAAAAGGGGGGAAGTCTGATCGGCCTGGCTGCAACCTGATCTGTGCTGTGAGCTGGAGAGCCCACGCAGCACAGATCAGCACAAAATAGCGTAGTACAGAAGTGGTTAAGCAATGGAAAAGGCATTCCAGGATTAGAAGAACAGCTCTGGAGGAAGCCTATATCTATACACACACACACACACACACACACACACACACACACACACACACACACACACACACACACACACACACACACACACACACACACACACACACACACACACACACACACACACACACACACACACACACACACACACACACACACACACACACACACACACATATCTCTATATCCTAGGGCACTTGCATTCCTATAGACCCCGCACTGCCCATACCCACTTAGTACTTAAAGGGACTCCGAGCAGTGCGGAAACTATGGAAAGATGGATATCATTTTAAAGCTCTCTTTCTCCTCTTTCCAATGATATATAAACCACTGCCCTACGCCTTTTAGTTTTCGTGATTTTCGTGATTGAAATTGCCGCGGCCGCGATTTCAATCGCGAAAATAAAGAAAACTAAAAGGCGTAGAGCGACGATTTAGGGGTCGTCAGAAAGAGGAGAAAGAGAGCTTTAAAATGATATCCATCTTTCCATAGTTACATTGTATTACACAGGGCGACTTTTTCTGCTGAATGGAGCTGCTGACACTGGGGAAAGTGTCGCCCTGTGTAATACAATGTAACTATGGAAAGATGGATATCATTTTAAAGCTCTCTTTCTCCTCTTTCTGACGACCCCTAAATCGTCGCTTTACGCCTTTTAGTTTTCTTTATTTTCGCAATTGAAATCGCGGCCGCGGCAATTTCAATCGCGAAAATCGCGAAAACTAAAAGGCGTAGCGCGGCGGTTTATATATCATTGGAAAGAGGAGAAAGAGAGCTTTAAAATGATATGCATCTTTCCATAGTTTCCGCACTGCTCGGAGTCCCTTTAAACTCCACCACCTACTTAAACACTGTTATACACACATACAACTATCATTATGTGTACTAATGCCAAGTTATGATCGATATACCTATCACTATGTTTATTATATGTACCTATCGCTATGTTTATTGTATGTACTAAGACCAGTTATTATATACCTATCATTTTGTTTCTCTGTTCATGAGGATATCAGTCTGATATATCCATCTGTCTCTGGTTTGCAGATATTTACTGCCTGCAGAAGCAGGATTTTAACTGTGAAACACGTTAAAACACTTTTTTGGAGCACGTCAATAAATGTATGTATTTTTTAAATTTACAGTTTCATGTCTGCTTCAAGGAGGTAGGTCCATCATGACCTCCTTAGTGATTTTAACAATTTTAGTTTGTTTTACTCTTTTGATGCCTCTGTTCACTGTTTACAATACTTTAAGGATACAGGCAAGCTGGGATTCTTTGTGGAGGGCACAGAGAGGCTGGAACACCCTGTAGACTAACAGGAATCTGGGAAAAACTATAATGGTACCTATGAAGCTGGTATCAAGTATGGAGTTTCAGGGGAAATTAGATATGTTCTGGGGCACTGTGAAACCAGGACACATTGTGGTGGTACAGGAATGCTGGCAACCACTGTGTAGATAAAAGCATCATTTGATTGCATGCTATGTTGTGCATGTTGCACATATGGTGCTTTTTAAATCATTTTTAGGAAAAGATTCTATATTTTTTAATAAACCACTTGTTTGGGGACATTTATTCAATTCAAGCCCCTCTCTCTGTACGCATTAGTGTCAAATGAATTCATATTTACGTTATTTGGGATTCAGCCACACTCTTTTATTACTTCAAAATGTTTTAATTTGGTAATGCCTGTGTAAACACAGACATTGCCCCAGCCCCAAGCACTATCTGTATTTAAACAAGTTTTTTTTTTACTTTGATGTAAGCTTCACTGGGACTGTTCACCTCCACACACAACAAAAAAAAAGATGCTGAATTTCATGTAATAACATGGTTAGTCTTAATAAGTATTGATTACACATTTCTTTTACTCATTTTTTTCTGAATGGTACCCCAAAAGGTCAATATCAGCGTCTGCTACACAATATGAACTAATAGCAGTGAACATAGCTTCTCTTCAGGGTCACTGCTTCTGTGTGAACACATTCAAGCAAAACTGAAGAAGTTACAAACAGGGTTTGTTTGTGTGATAGAGACAGTCCCCTACTTACAAATGACACAAGCTACAATGTTTTAGAGATGCAAACAAAGCTGCCTTCATGTACAAAATATACAGTACTGCTTCTTGTTGTTTACATATTTTTGATGTTACATATTACAGTACTGTATAAACTGTCATAAGTAGCTTAAAACACTTTAAAATTGAAAACAACCAAAAACATGGTTTATACTTTACGTCCAAATCCAGAGTTATACAAAAATAAATAATTTTTCTACATTTCACCACGTTTAACACAGGACTCAACTTTAAAAAACAAATTCAACTTCTTAACAAATTCTTGAAAAGAAACCTTTTGTAGGTAGGGGACTTCGTGTAAATGCAATATATGTAGAGGACATCAATGGTTTATATGTCCTCTGGGACCTGGTCATGACCTATCTGTTTATCATCAATGGCCCTCAAAACAACTGCAACCAAGTAAATTAAATCATTATTTAATTGAACTATAGGTGAGCACTTAACTATAGGCTTGTCTTTATCCCCAACCCACCTCCATCATTATTTTCTTTCACTTGCCTTCTTCTGGAAATAATTAAAGTACAATGTTATAAGCTGCATTAGATTCACATGGAGACTAGAGGCAAAGAACTAGATGAGAACACATAGTTGAGAGAGAGGAATGCTCTGGGAGAGCAGCCACATTGAAGTGGAGTGTGCTGTGTATCGAAGACAATGCTAGGGGACTAGTAATTGCATTTTGGCAATACGGAGACCACAAAGGCTTTATGGCTCGCCATTGAACTTGCATTAGTGCCCAAAACAGTTGCTGATACATCAGTCTGTCACTATACTTATTTGCTGTATAATAGGCTTTTATGCTGAACCACTAATGCTGCGATTATTGGTTATGGAGCTATAATTACTTGCTGTGGGATTGGCTTTTATGCTGAACCACTAATAGTGTGATTACTGGGAATGAAACCAGCTAATATTACTGCCTGAAGAGTGTGCTTGGCACTTTTTCATCTGAAATAAACCTAATTTGAAGATTCATTCCTTTTGTGCTGGTTGCATCCACTGTGTGGCCTTTTGGAATTTAAAGATGCTATGCTTGAATTCTGGGCACTCAGTTACTGTAGGTGACTGGTTTTAGTAAAAAAAAATGATATGCAGAGTATTTCTTTAAATGACACTTTCTGGAAGCTCCATACTGAAGGTATACGGAAGGTTGGAGCAGAATCTTTTTCTTGTAGAAGGCTAGAGAACTTCTTATCAGCTCCAAATGTAACAACATCCAGGCGGGAGAAGGGTAAACATAAGTGTTGACTTGTTCCTCTGAGGGAAATGGCCCTCTGAGGAACAGATCAACATTATTTTCCTGTAATTGGAGGAAAATTCCCCTGAAGCTCCAATTCAGGAATATGTCATCGGGCAAGCGCAGTAGGTATTGTGCTTGTCACCCTATCACAGTCTTTGACTAGCCAATTATGGGTCTAGCATGTGATAGACAGCAGACTCCACCCCCTAAGAGTGGGATACAGGATTAACCCTTGACTGACCATTTATAAGGGTGGACAGTCTGGAAGTACTTCACTTAACTTTACTCTCTACATTTCTTGTACATCTTAGCTTTACTACACTTGTATCTTTGCACATAGGCTGTATTGGTCTTAGGGTGAGGTAACATAAAGACAAACCTAAAGCAGTTACCAGACTTGCGTTAAAGAAAACCTGAACTGAAAATTAAAAGTCAAAATAAGCATACACAAGTCATACTTACCTCCTGTGTAGTCTACTCCTCAGTGTCTTTTTCCTGTCCCGCGTCCTATTTGTTCACTGTGATCAAGGGAATTTTCCGTCCTCCATTTTGAAAATGGCCATTACCCATAACAGCTTTATGGTCAGCACACAGTTAAACTGTAACATCGCCCACTTGAGCCATAGCTAAACATGGACATTAACTGGTACATCAGTTTTCCTCTCAGCTATAACTGACAGCAAATGATATTTTACTGACAGCAACTGATATATTTCAGATCTGACAAAATGTTGTCAGAACTGGAAGGGATTATTGTCAGAAGAAAATGGTGAGCTTCTGAGAGGAACTGATGGCAAGGTAACTATGCAATGTTCATTTGAAGTTACCTCATGTGTTTATTTTAAATATTTTTACTCAGTACAGGTTCTCTTTAAGATGCCATAAAACGCTTAAGATGAACTTCAGATTCCTGCTTTGTGGAGTCAACCTTAAGACATGCCTGCATTTTGGATGTATGTCTGTTTTGTCTAATAAACTCCCTGAAGTTTGAAGACATGTATCAGTTCTTTCTTTTTTGCTGCTTTGACGAATGTCAAGTTATCACAGGTACTGTGATATGGTGCCCGAACAAAGGTGTGGTGTTGTTGGCCATAGTAACCAACAAATATTTATTACATGGAACATGATGGATACAAGGATGGATCAGGAGGTGACACAGGGCCACTCCTGCAAACATCAGTAAGATGCCTTAACATTCTAAGGTTATTGTTGTAGAAGTTGGAAGCAAAGCATACCTTGTCTTAAAATGGAGATAGAAAGTCTATGTGTACTGACACCAGTGGGGAATGATTAGTGTGTTTTCAATTTATGCCAGGGCTAAATTAAATGCTGTTTTGTGTCATTTGAAGGGAGCAAACCCTAAAATATACTCAGAGCTTAGGCACACTTACATTGATTTTAGAGTATTTGTGCCAAGAAAGTAAAATTCTAGGGACACTGAAGAAGCAAGCATCAATACCACAATGCTTTCTACCATCACTGCACACTACAGTAAAATGGGCTTGCTTGCATCTAGAACTGCAGATGTCCTTCCCATGGCTTTCTATGCTTT